>NC_089846.1:108560665-108898165 GCF_035609145.1 Eleutherodactylus coqui | reverse complement strand
ACCATTAAAGTCAAATATCGGTAATATTGCCTTCCCAGAGAACCCCGGAGAAAGCCCAATTTCTAAAATTGTCCATGATGGAGATAGAATCAATATGCAACCTTCAGGTAGCAATATTGATTCTACTTTGGATGAAAGCATTTCAACCGTTATTTCAGATGATCCCAACGACAGGAGCTTTAGATTATCCCAAGCATCGGAGAGTTCCGGCAGTGAAGATGTTACCATTCCGTCAGATTCAGATAACGCCTTAACCAACCCTTTACCAGAATTTGAAAGCTTAGCACCAACAGACATGGATCCTTCGGCAGAAGAAAAATACATGGTCTTTAAAAGCTCCTTGATGGCTTTATTTGCCATGATCCCTTGCCCATACAGGAAGCGATGCTTTATGAAACTCACGCACGTCAGAATTTTTCCTAAGGGATCAATGGTATTTGTCAAATCTTATTGCCAAGGAGGTCACACCTGCAATCTGTGGCGAAGTCAAACCCTAATCCACAACTGTCCGGCGGGGAATATTTTACTGGCATCAAGTATACTGCTGAGCGGATCCAATTTTGCCAAAGTAAGAAATATGCTTCATATTTTAAAACTCCTTGGCATCTCGAAAGCGACTTTTTTCAGGCACCAACACAATTTATTATTCCCAGTGATAGATAATCATTGGATGCAGCATAGGGCAAATCTAATTGCACAGATGAAAACCTCACACGTGTGTATAGCTGGCGACGGGCAATCAGATAGCCCAGGATTCTCTGCAAAGTACACTGTATACACCGTTTTGGAGATGAGAAGCAAAAAAATTTTGGGCTTTACGGTGGAACAAGTGGTTCCACCAGCTACATCTGTTTCGCTGGAAACTACTGCATTCCGAAAAACACTCCGTGAATTAATCGGCGAGGGAGTCAACGTGCAAATTGTTGCAACTGATCGGCATGTCTCCATCCGGAAAGTAATGCGAGAGGAGTTCCCCGAAATAATTCACGAATTTGACGTATGGCATGTGGCCAAAGCATTAGGCAAGAAATTGCTTGGGGCTTCAAAAATCGCTCACTGTTCAAGCATAGCCCCATGGATATCCGGCATCAAAAATTACCTCTGGTGGAGTTCGAGTACCAGCCAAGAAAATCCCGATTTGCTGGTCGAGAAATGGAAGTCGTTAACAAGCCATGTAATAGACGTGCACGAGTGGGAGAACAATACCCAATATCACCGCTGCAGTCACGCACTTCTTGAACCAGGCACTGCTTGGTTAGCCCCTAACAGTAAAGCCCACGTCCAAGTTCAATCCATTGTTCTAAATAAGAAGTTACTGAAAGACATCCGGCACCTATCGCATTTTTGTCACACTGGTGATCTTGAGATTTTTCACGCCAGTGTACTGAAATACAGACCAAAACGTATACATTTTTTTTATGATGGAATGGTGGCTAGAACGCAACTTGCTGTTCTAGACCACAATCACAACGTCGGTAGAATTCAGTCAATCAGAAGAGCAACAGGATTAGAAGATGGGAGCGAAGACCAGATGCGGTACCGAGTAGAGTACTCAAAAGCACGCAAGGAGTGGGTTTTGAAAGCTCTTTATGAACCAAAATCCATGGAATTTCTAAGTGACATCCTTCGTGAAATCATGCAGTTTGCTAAAGGTGAGATGGCTATCTCATGGCATTCAATGGCCGCCGAATTGCCCAGAAATATTGCTCCAGTTGGGAAGCCCAGTGAACAGGAATTGGTTCAGAAATTCCAAAGTCGATTTCCAACATAGATACAAAAAGGTTAGCTGGTCTATACCAAAGTGTCAAAATTTATCCAAAATTCAAGTAAGTGATTATTTGTTGCCATGTTCATCTGTAATTTTTTAACTGTACGTTTGTCTATTCCGTATGAGTCTCTATTATTTATGTTTGCTTTTGTATGGCTTACATGTTTGTTTCAGTTGTATTTCCACGTGTGTTTGTGATTTAATTTATTTTAATTTGTGCTTGCTTATCCTTTTTTTCCCCAGCGCTACTGGCCTTTTTGTAAATTTCATTTACATAGCTTTTTCAAACACTGCATTCATCTCCAGCACATGCATTTTTGGAAAATAAAATAAAAATGGTAGAATCGGTAATGTTACCATGAGCAACCATGAAATGGGGGCCTTACTTCCCTTTTTCCTCTTTTCAATCATCTGCATAACATGCCTTTTTTTTGTATAGAATATATAACTGGCACAATGTGAAATGTTGCCCGTCTCATCCCATAAATCCTACTCGTATTTTCACGGTGTTTTAAACTATTTTTAAATTTATACTCCTACATTTTTGATAATTTATTGAAAACCATTTTTTTAAACCATTACAGTAAAATTTTTAGTTAGGGACTTTTTAATTTTTTTTAGATAGGTCTCGCAAGAGAATGAGGATCCTTGTCGTGGATTGCGAGCTTACGGTAAAATGACCAAATTATTGACAAACAAATTTAAATGTATAGCAATAATAGTTATAATGGTTTTGCTAAAAAATTGTTAATTTGGTCATTTTATTAACCAATACCTCATTGCAATTTTTTTTTTTTTTTTTTGGGATGTAAATTCTAGTGCTAACATGACAAAGTAGCTGCGTACGCGTGATCACACACACACACACACACACACACACACACACACACACACTTGTGTATACTGGTATACAATATATATATGTGTGTGTGTGTTCACATATTCACACACACATATCTATATTTAGGTAAAAAAAAACTACTTCTAAAACTGCATCTCTGTGGAAAAAGTGAATTGCAGGCATTGCAGTACTTTTGGCTGACACTTCAGCACTGGACAGCTCCCTGCTAAAACGAAGCCTGGATACCTTGTGCTTGGGAAATCAGCACTGGACAGCTCCCTCCTCCACACTAGAGACCTGCAAAGCAATCTACAGGCAAAAGAGTGTGTGTGTGTGTGTGTACGTACGTACACGTTCACATTCACACACACATTATTATTGAGACGTTGCACAAAAAACTTTATTTCAAAAAAATTTTTATTTCCGTAAATATAGTAAACAATTAAAAATCTTTAAAGCATGAAAACAAAAATGCACAATATAATAACTATAAGTTCAATTGAAAATCCAAATGGCTTTCCGTCAGGTCCATATAGAACTGGAAACCAGTGTAATTTCCGTCAGGATCCGGGTAAACTGTCCGGATTGCTTGGATAACACAGGATGGTATGGGGATTCTTTGGTGCTTCCCCAGGAATCCGTGTATCCAAGCAGTATATGAACGATAAGCGCCAATGCGCATAACCCTAAGAAAAAAAGGGAAAAGAATGGTATTACTTTTGAATACTTATTAATTTTTAAATAAAGTGCCTACATTAAAAGTTAAAAAAAAACAATGAAGCATTGATAATATCTAATCTTTTTCCATGTTGCCTTTTTCACTAAGGAACTTTTTTTTTTTTTTTTAAATAAACTTTTTCCTTTTTAGAACTACTTGCATTGTCTTGTGTGATTTCAAATAAAATTGTAATAAATACCTATTGCT
The DNA here is from genome assembly GCF_035609145.1 of Eleutherodactylus coqui. Taxonomy (NCBI): domain Eukaryota; kingdom Metazoa; phylum Chordata; class Amphibia; order Anura; family Eleutherodactylidae; genus Eleutherodactylus; species Eleutherodactylus coqui. Next base: position 108,894,631 of record NC_089846.1, on the reverse strand, counting down.
TTGTATGTCATAATTTCTCCTTGTGAAGAGTGCCGAAAGTCGGATCGCGAATTCGAGATTTTCACGCACAAGCGCATACTGTGCAAACAGAGGATGCTTGGTCACACATCGGCAGTCTTCTGGTAATATGTGCAGGACAACGTCGTGTTCCCTGCAGCAGACGCACTCTGCCACTGTGGGCATGCAAATGCACTGCCCGCAGTGACACCAGTCTGTAGTGGCTAGCCTGCCCTGTGGATCAGGAGTGGATCCCGAAGCACCCTCTTCGGGTTCTCCCTGTGGATCGTTCTGAAAGCACGGGATACTGATGTCCGCCTGAGCAGAAAGGGAGTCTGCCAGTTGTCGTTGAACCTAAGAAGGGATTACAAATGAAGAATACTGGATAATTTTATTTTTAGATAAGAAAGGGATAAATTTATAATTGTATGGTGTAGGGGAAAGCGGCGTGATCATCCTTATTGGGCAGGGCAGAGGTACCGGTATGTGTATGTACAGACGTACGTACGTGTTTGTATGTATATACAGATGTACCTAGGTGTGTATGTGTATATACATACGCAAAAATGTGTTTATTTGTATATAGATGCAAACGAATGTTTGCCGCTATGTACGTACATACGTGTGCGAGTGTGTGTGTGGAGATAGATATATATATATATATATCTATCTATCTATCACACACACGCGCGCGCGCATGTGTATGTATATCCAAAAAAAAAAAACACAAAGTACTGCAATCACGCATTTTAAAGGCCTGATGCAAAGTTGCTGTTATGGCTGACTTTTTGATGCTGACTAGTAGTAGTTGCACATAAGGATTGAAACACTAAACTTTTGGTCAATGTTTTAAGTGTAAACTAGAGATGGGCGAGCATACTCGGCCACACGCCTTTTTCGCCCACGTAAAGAGAGTTTCAAGTACTTCCGTACTCTGGTTAAAAAATACGGCTTGCCCCGTGGGGGAGTGGGAAAAGGAGAGAGATAGAGGGCTCACCCCTGTTCACGGCTGCTACACCCCGATCCGTCAAACCACCCGCCACCCACAGAATCTGTTCACCCGAGAACGGAAGTACTCGATCGAGTAATTACTCGAAAGGAGTAGTTTCGTTCATCTCTATTACAAAACCAACAGAATTTTTGCAAATTTTAACACCAACCTCAGAATACTGCCGCCTTTCTGGGACATCCTCATATTCTTCTGAATCCGAAAGGTATTCCTGCGAAAGAAACATCAACATTAGTATCATTATGGTTTTCAGCATGATTTGCTGCAAAGCCTTATTACTAAACAAATTCTATTTACAGCAAAGTCTTACCTCTCCAACAGATTCAGACGAAGAATCAATTTCGATATCAAGTTCTTCCTCCTGGTGTGACATGGTGGCGTGCGGTTTTTAACTAAATAAGCAAAATCAAAGTACAAAAAATAAGTTGGAGTGCTATAATAGTTACAGAAAGATGGCAGGCAGATTGTTGGATGGATTACGGACAGAATACAAGCAGTAAGTGGGCAGATTGGATGCAGATTGCATGAAGATTGTATGAAGATGGCAGGCAGATTGTTGGATGGATTACGGACAGATTACAAGCAGTAAGTGGGCAGATTGCATGAAGATTGCATGAAGATTGTATGAAGATGGCAGGCAGATTGTTGGATGGATTACGGACAGATTACAAGCAGTAAGTGGGCAGATTGGATACAGATTGCATGAAGATTGTATGAAGATGGCAGGCAGATTGTTGGATGGATTACGGACAGATTACAAGCAGTAAGTGGGCAGAATGCATGAAGATTGTATGAACATGGCAGGCAGATTGTTGGATGGATTACGGACAGATTACAAGCAGTAAGTGGGCTGATTGGATGCAGATTGCATGAAGATTGTATGAACATGGCAGGCAGATTGTTGGATGGATTACGGACAGATTACAAGCAGTAAGTGGGCAGATTGCATGAAGATTGCATGAAGATTGCATGAACATGGCAGGCAGATTGTTGGATGGATTACGGACAGATTACAAGCAGTAAGTGGGCAGATTGCATGAAGATTGCATGAAGATTGTATGAAGATGGCAGGCAGATTGTTGGATGGATTACGGACAGATTACAAGCCGTAAGTGGGCAGATTGGATACAGATTGCATGAAGATTGTATGAAGATGGCAGGCAGATTGTTGGATGGATTACGGACAGATTACAAGCAGTAAGTGGGCAGATTGCATGAAGATTGCATGAACATGGCAGGCAGATTGTTGGATGGATTACGGACAGATTACAAGCAGTAAGTGGGCAGATTGCATGAAGATTGCATGAAGATTGTATGAAGATGGCAGGCAGATAGTTGGATGGATTACGGACAGATTACAAGCAGTAAGTGGGCAGATTGGATACAGATTGCATGAAGATTGTATGAACATGGCAGGCAGATTGTTGGATGGATTACGGACAGATTACAAGCAGTAAGTGGGCAGATTGCATGAAGATTGTATGAACATGGCAGGCAAATTGTTGGATGGATTACGGACAGATTACAAGCAGTAAGTGGGCTGATTGGATGCAGATTGCATGAAGATTGTATGAACATGGCAGGCAGATTGTTGGATGGATTACGGACAGATTACAAGCAGTAAGTGGGCAGATTGGATGCAGATTGCATGAAGATTGTATGAAGATGGCAGGCAGATTGTTGGATGGATTACGGACAGATTACAAGCAGTAAGTGGGCAGATTGGATGCAGATTGCATGAAGATTGTATGAACATGGCAGGCAGATTGCAGACACATGGCAGGCAGATTGTTGCAAGTTGCCTGTAATCTGCCTGTAATATATACAACAATCTGCCTGCAAACTATCATGCAATCTTGCTTCAAACTGCCTGTAATCCGATATACATTGTACTCGTGTGCAAGGGAAGGGGGGGGGGGAAGCTGGAAGAGCCCAGGCACAGGAACTGAGCACCAGCCTTCTCTCCGCCCATCTGCACTATTTGCAATGAGAGGAGGCGGAACGGGGGCGGGGCTAAGTGGGTTGAATTAGCCCCGCCCCGTTCCGCCTCTCCCCATTGCAAATAGTGCAGAGGGGTGGAGAGGGGGCGGGGGCTCAGTTCCTGCACTTGGCTGATCCATCCTCCCCCCCCTGCACATGAGGACAACGTATATCGGCTTGGCAGGAAAACCGAGCCGATATACTTTCCTGTGAATGCCCCCGTAAGTAGGCAGATTACAGGCAGTTTGAAGCAAGATTGCATGATAGTTTGCAGGCAACTTGCAGCTAGAATACTATCAGTATATAGGAGCTGCTGAGACACTCACTGCAGCAGCAACGGGGACTACATGGAGGGCTGGATGGAGGGGGTTAGCTGCTGCGGGGAGCGGTTATTCTTACCTTGTCTTCTTTGTGGAAAATGGGACGATGAAACATGTGGTGGCTGTATCCTCCCCTGCACGGCCTCTCAAATCACTCCTCCTCCACACTGCTCGTCGTGCCGTCCAGCCAATGGGATGGCTGGAATAGGCATTACAAGCATTTGAATTCCCCGCCTCCAGAGATGACGTCATCAACAGAATCACGTGACTGGCGTCTCGGGAGCGCGCACGTCGGGCTGAAGCAAGGGCTGTACACTTTGGGAGAAGAACCGGCGGCCATCTTTGGAAAAGTTTTTAAAAGTTGCTGAAACGCTGGAACAGTGAGTAGAAACCGGCTTTAAAAGTCATTTAAACGGGTGCTTAGTTTTGTATGCTGAATAAGGGGGACTGGGCAAAAAAAAAAACTCACTGCTTCCTCGAGACATCTCCTTTAAGTCTAAGTAGGCACTGTCTAAATATTAGACAGTATTAGTGAACCTGTCCCAATATATTAACCACAAGACCACTAGACTAAAATAAAAAAAATCATAATGAACATTGAATTATGTTACCTGCACACTGTTACAACTTCATTTTGCCAATGCTTCATAACTAGAGATGAGCGAGCATACTCGTCCGAGCTTGATACTCGTTCGAGTATTAGGGTGTTCGAGATGCTCGTTACTCGTAACGAGTACCACGTGATGTTCGAGTTACTTTCACTTTCTTCCCTGAGAAATTTGCGCGCTTTTCTGGCCAATAGAAAGACAGGGAAGGCATTAGAACTTCCCCCTGCAACGTTCAAGCCCTATACCACCCCCCTGCAGTGAGTGGCTGGCGAGATTAGGTGTCACCCGAGTATTGAAATCTGCCCCTCCCGCGGCTCGCCACAGATGCATTCTGAGATTAGTTCAGGGAAAGTGGTATCATGTTGGAGCTGCTATAGGGAGAGCGTTAGGAGTATTTTAGGTTTCAAGAACCCCAACGGTCCTTCTTAAGGCCATAAATCTTCTCTATATGCGCTCAATGGGGCCGGCGGCAGCAGCGCCGACCCCATTGAGAACATATAGAAGACAAATCCTTCTTCTCTGCCACAGCTGTAACAGCTGTGGCAGAGAAGAACGATGTTTGCCCATTGAATTCAATGGAGCCAGCAATACAGCAGGTTCCACTGAAAGCAATGGTCTGCCGGCGTGCGCGGGGATGAATTGTCGGGAAGGGGTTAAATATATAAGCCGTTCCCTGCAATTCATCCAGAAATGTGTTACAATAAAAATATATACCGGCGTATAAGGCGACGGGGCGTATAAGACGACCCCCCAACTGTCACCTTATACGCCGGCAATACAGTGGAGCAAAGAATAAAATTCATTACTCACTTCTCCTGGCGTTCTGCGGTGCTGCTGCAGGCTGTTGCTCCCTCCTGGTTCCCGGCAGAGCATTGATTTCTCTATGAAGGGCTTTAAATCCCCGCCTCCAGAAACACACGTGCCTTCAGCCAATCACAGCCAATGACAATGATGTCATTGAATGGCTGTGATTGGCTGGGTCTCTGGAGGCGGGGATTTCAAGCCCTGCGTCCAGAAAGCAATACTCTGCCGTGGACCAGGAGGGAGCAACAGCCTACAGGAGCGCCGCAGAACGTCAGAAGAAGTGAGTAATGATTTTTATTCTTTGCTCCACTGTATTGCCGGCGTATAAGGTGACAGTTGGGGGGTCGTCTTATACGCCCCGTCGCCTTATACGCCGGTATATATTTTTATTGTAACACATTTCTGGATGAATTGCAGGGAACGGCTTATATATTTAACCCCTTCCCGACAATTCATCCCGCGATCGCCGGCAGCCCATTGCTTTCAGTGGAACCTGCTGTATTGCTGGCTCCATTGAATTCAATGGGCAAACATCGTTCTTCTCTGCTACAGCTGTTACAGCTATGGCAGAGGAGAACGATCTTTACGCTGACAGTGGGGGGGGGGGGCACTCTTGCCGCTATTGTGGCTTAATAGTGGGACCTGGGAACTTGAGATGCAGCCCAACATGTAGCCCCTCGCCTGCCCTATCCATTGCTGTGTCGTTCCCATCACTTTGTTGAATTGCCCAGATTTTCACAAACGAAAACCTTAGCGAGCATCGGCGATATACAAAAATGCTCGGGTCGCCCATTGACTTCAATGGGGTTCGTTACTCAAAACAAACCCTCAAGCATTGCGAAAATTTCGTCCCGAGTAACGAGCACCCGAGCATTTTGGTGCTCGCTCATCTCTATTCATAACCCAAAATGTGATTCTGCAAACTGGTACAGCATGTTCCATTCTATACGAAACCTAAGATACGTCTGTCTACAATGCACATGCTCTGTACAGTGTAATCAGCTGCAAGGCTTCTAGCTTAAACGATTGACAGCTAATAATTGGCAAGTGACAGGGGTGGCACTTGTCATTATTTGGATCCAATGACTTTTAATGATTTGAAGCAAAGATTAGCATGAGAAAATAGTACAGGCTAAATCTTTATTAATATGATCTTAGACTGAATATATTGTACATGTCACTCATCCTAATCTTGCTCATGCTGAAATGCTGACTGCATCTCTATGTGAAATGCCTGTGTTTTATATGTTGTATTTGCCTACAAAAAAAAAAATCGACTTTTAAAGGAAATTGTCAGGTCTCTAATCACCTCCGAGCTGTGAGCACTACAGTATAATGACAGACACTCTGATTTCACTGAACTGTCAGTTATACTGATTGGTTCAGCCATTTTTGAAACTTTGGAAAGCGTGCAGTGTGCACTGAAGGTAATGCAATGCTGCTAACTAATATTCATATATTCACTGTTCTCTCTCATCTTCCCCTTGGCTCGTGCTGCATCAGTTTCAAACATAAGTTTTTAAAATACCTGACCTGATTAGTTTAAAGAGGTTTTCCAGGCAGCGCCCAGCAGGATATATCGGAATCAGAGCAGAAGCGACTGCTCTGACCCCTGTGTAGCGGCCGGGACTCATAATTGGAGGTGTTGCTCTCATTGAAATCAATGGAACTCAAGTCTGCAATTACAAGTGCAGCTCTCATTGATGTCAATGAGAGCTATGCCTGCAATTACAAATGCCCACCACCACACAGGGTTCGGAGCAGCGACTTCAACTCCGATCCCGGTGTATCCTGGAAGGCGCAGCCTGAAAAACACATTTAAGTGATAATCCACAGAAATCTGTGAGTCTTTCACTGTACTACAGTACCCACAGCCTGAGGATGATTAGGCATCTGACAGGTTCCCTTAAAAAAAATTGCTTCCTTAGGGTGGATTCAGACAAGTGTGTTTATGTGCACACTATTAAAACCATTGGTGTTCCCATGTCTGTGTTTTACAAGGTCTGTGGTGCGTGTAAATATTCCCCATGGGGAGTCCCTTTGTCACTGAACACTGTGACAGCACAAGAATGAGCCCTGGCAGCTGAGAAGAGGTGAGTATATATATTTTTTATTTTTAACACATTCTAGGGATGGTTTTCAGGGAAGGGCTTATATTTAAAGCCCTTCCCCGGAAATCCCTGCAGGGCTTGCCGGCAGCCCATTGCTTTCAATGGGACTGCAGAAGCGCCGGTCCCATTGAAAGCAAGGGGAGACCATCGTGATCCTCTGTCACAGCTGTGACAATGTTTAGTGACAAGGGGACTCCCAACAGGGAAAAATTAGCACACACCATGGACCTATAGTGCACGCATTTCCTATCTTTTACAGGTATGTGCGTTTGCATACCTGTAAAAGATGGACATATGAACACATCATAGGGAACAAATGGTTCTAATAGATGCATGGTTTTGTGTGCACATAAACACACTCAGCTGAATCCACGCTTAACTGCTGATTTTGCCTCTTCGGAAAAACAACTGCAATACGACAACTCCAGCTTTCATTAGTTGACTTGCATGCACATACATATAAGCACAGTATTACAATTAATCAACATTATAAGACTTATATTTTCCAAAGAAGTGAACAAGGATCATTAAAATACACATACTGAAGTGTCAAATCCCGAACAAACCTTTTAGTTACGTGATTAATGATTTTTATACTTTGTAATACAAATACCCAACAATGTTACACATTATATAAGTCCTGCTGTATATTAATAAAAAATAGAAATTAACTTAAATGTCAGAAAGAAATTCGGAAAAACTGAACAAAAATATAATTGAATAATTATAAATTTTCTATGAAATGTAAGTTCCAAATTAAATATATGTTTGGAACACTGCTTTATAGTTTCGTCAAGTGCTTAATCTCTATAGAAAGCCTCATCACTTATCTAGAACAAAAGACAAATGAGGGAAGTGGAAAAATATAATGAAATGCAGTATAACACATCAGTCAAAAGACAAAGACAGTAGAGTTGCACAAGGAAAGTACAGGACCAATGACATTCATAAAGTTATCCTACTTTGAAGTTAGCAGATTGTTAGGATATTTCATGTTATGATTGACTAAATCAAACTAATAGAAAGGTAACATTTTAGAAAATCACCAAAGCTGAATAAAAGATTATCTATCTATCTATCTATCTATCTATCTATCTATCTATCTATCTATCTATCTATCTATCTATCTATCTATCTATCTATCTATCTATGGGGTGGGCCATGGAAAAGTAGGCAGCACCACACTTTTATAAAAGCTGCTTAAAAGAATATTTAAACAAATTGGCAACCAATCACAGCACAGCTTTCATTTCTTATACTGCAGAGGTAAAATGAAAACTATGATGTGATTGGCTGCTATGGGCAGAGATGTCTTGATAAGGGAAAGGGGAAGGGACTTGTTATTTGTATAGCACCAGCTTATTCCGCAGTGCTTGGTATTCATTTTACTGTCCTCGGAAGGATGGAAGAAGCAGAAACCAAAAATGGCAACAGCACGCAAAATGAATTTACTATCAGAGGTATACATACCTATAATCTAATCACATTATATAATGCAAGGTTCTTAGTATATAATTTGATCAAATTACATTGACCCATCTACCAACGTCCAGGTGAGCAAGCTCTCAGATGGGTCCTAACATTAATACCAGGTGGTGTATCTTAACCTGGGAAAGCTGAGTTCCTACCTCTCAAAATGCTCCTCTCTTGGGACTAAGCCTACAAATAAAACCAGGGAGGTTAAGATACACCACCTGGTATTAATGTTAGGACCCATCTGAGAGCTTTGTCACCTAGACGTTGGTAGATGGGCCAATGTAATTTGATCAAATTATATACTAAGAACCTTGCATTATTTAATGTGGTTAGATTATAGGTATGTATACCTCTGATAGTAAATTTATTTTGCATGCTGTTGCCATTTTTGGTTTCTGCTTCTACTGTATGTTGCAGCCATGGTTCAATGTTCACCTATATATTTCTATTGCGATATATTTCCATTGGGTAGTGCTGACCCCTTTTATCCCTTCTCGGAAGGATGGAAGGCTGAGTCAACCTTGAGCCGGCTACCTGAACCATGCAGGGATCAAACCCGCCACCTTCTGGTCGTGAGTAAGAGCTTAGGACTGCATTCTGCTGCCTTAACACTCTGCACCTCACTATAACAAACTATACCACATCAGGTGAAAATGTATATATTGAGTTTGCAATTTTATGCATGCAGTATATTTGTCATGATATATATATGTCACATATGTTTTGAACTGCCAGATTCACAAATGTCTAAAGAGCAGATAGGAATAGACTAGAGATGAGCGAGCACCAAAATGCTCGGGTGCTCGTTACTCGGGACGAACTTTTCGCGATGCTCGAGGGTTCATTTCGAGTAACGAACCCCATTGAAGTCAATGGGCGACCCGAGCATTTTTGTATTTCGCCGATGCTCGCTAAGGTTTCCTTGTGTGAAAATCTGGGCAATTCAAGAAAGTGATGGGAACGACACAGCAACGGATAGGGCAGGCGAGGGGCTACATGTTGGGCTGCATCTCAAGTTCACAGGTCCCACTATTAAGCCACAATAGCGGCAAGAGTGGGCCCCCCCCCTCCCAAAAACTTTTACTTCTGAAAAGCCCTCATTAGCATGGCATACCTTTGCTAAGCACCACACTACCTCCAACAAAGCACAATCACTGCCTGCATGACACTCCACTGCCACTTCTCCTGGGTTACATGCTGCCCAACCGCCCCCCCCCCTCCCCCCACAGCGCACACCAAAGTGTCCCTGCGCAGCCTTCAGCTGCCCTAATGCCTCACCACCCTCATGTCTATTTAGAAGTGCGTCTGCCATGAGGAGGAACCGCAGGCACACACTGGAGAGGTTGGCACGGCTAGGCAGCGACCCTCTTTAAAAGTGGCGGGGCGATAGCCCACAATGCTGTACAAAAGCAATGAGAAATAGAATCCTGTGCCACCGCCATCAGGAGCTGCACACGTGGGCATAGCAATGGGGAACCCATGTGCCACACACTATTCATTCTGTCAAGGTGTCTGCATGCCCCAGTCAGACTGGTAATATGTACCTTAACAGTAACCGCGTTGGTGGTAATGTGGTGGTGACTGCGGACCTAGTAGCGCGGTTTTATTTTGTTGGTTTTCGGAATGGGGCCAGGATTAAGTGGGCCGTGGCGGGGGGATGGTGGGGGGTCTCTCTTGCAGTGTCGGTAAAGGTGAAATTCTTGGACTGCCACCAGACGAACCAATGCAAAGGCATTTGCCAAGAATGTTTGTTTTCCCTGTTGGAGGAGGAGGGGGATGTTTTTGAGGCACTACGTGTCCTCTACACGTGTCCGTGGTTATATGCACCTTAACAGTAACCGCGTTGGTGGTAATGTGGTGGTGACTGCGGACCTAGTAGCGCGGTTTTATTTTGTTGGTTTTCGGAATGTGGCCAGGATTAAGTGGGCCGTGGCGGGGGGATGGTGGGGGGTCTCTCTTGTAGTGTCGGTAAAGGTGAAATTCTTGGACTGCCACCAGACGAACCAATGCAAAGGCATTTGCCAAGAATGTTTGTTTTCCCTGTTGGAGAAGGAGGGGGATGTTTTTGAGGCACTACGTGTCCTCTACACTTGTCCGTGGTTATATGCACCTTTACAGTAACCGCGTTGGTGGGAAATGGCCTCGCCGCCATCATGTCTTTGGGAAGCCTCTGTTTCCACACCCCAAAGACATACCATTAGCAGCGGTATAGGCAGAGCCCAGACTTCGTAACATTTCAGCCGTAGCATTAGGACAGGCCCCACTAACATATCACTAGCAGCATTATAGCGGGAGCGCAGTCTTCATTCCATGTCAGCAATAGTAGCACTCAAGACAGGCCCCACTAACATATCACTAGCAGCATTATAGCGGGAGCGCAGTCTTCGTTCCATGTCAGCAATAGTAGCACTCAAGACAGGCCCCACTAACATATCACTAGCAGCATTATAGCGGGAGCGCAGTCTTCGTTCCATGTCAGCAATAGTAGCACTCAAGACAGGCCCCAGGAACAATTCCGAAGCAGCAGTATAGTGGGAGCGCAGTCTTCGTTCCATTTCAGTCGCTGCAGTATAGCCAAGGCCCAAGTTACATTTATGTAGCTAAAGTGTAGGCCAACCCCACACACACTTCTGTACCATGAGTGCAGGTGAAGAACATACAAATTGCTATGATTACACTGTAGGTGAGGGCCCCAAAAAATTGGTGTACCAACAGTACTAATGTACCTCAGTAAAAATTGGCCATGCCCAACCAAGATGGCAGGTGAAACCCATTAATCGCTTTGGTTAATGTGGCTTAAGTGGTAACTAGGCCTGGAGGCAGCCCAGTTTAACGAAAAATTGGTTCAAGTTAAAGTTTCAACGCTTTTAAGAGCATTGAAACATATAAAAATTGTTTCGAAAAATTAGATGAGTGAGCCTTGTGGCCCTAAGAAAAATTGCCCGTTCAGCGTGATTACCTGAGGTTTCAGGAGGAGGAGCAGGAGGAGGAGGAGGAATATTAGACACAGATTGATGAAGCAGAAATGTCCCCGTTTTGGATGGTGAGAGAGAACGTAGCTTCCATCCGCGGTTGCATAATATGTATTGCTTACGTATCGCTGCTGTCCGCTGGTGGAGAAGAGAAGTCTGGGGAAATCCAGGCTTTGTTCATCTTGATGAGTGTTAGCCTGTCGGCACTGTCGGTTGACAGGCGGGTACGCTTATCTGTTATGATTCCCCCAGCCGCACTAAACACCCTCTCTGACAAGACACTAGCCGCAGGACAAGCAAGCACCTCCAGGGCATACAGCGCTAGTTCAGGCCACGTGTCCAGCTTCGACACCCAGTAGTTGTAGGGGGCAGAGGCGTCACCGAGGATGGTCGTGCGATCGGCTACGTACTCCCTCACCATCCTTTTACAGTGCTCTCGCCGACTCAGCCTTGACTGGGGAGCGGTGACACAGTCTTGCTGGGGAGCCATAAAGCTGGCCAGGCCCTTAAAGACTGTTGCACTGTCTGGGCTGTACATGCTGCTCGATCTACGCACCTCCCCTGCTACCTGGCCCTCAGAACTGCGCCTTCTGCCACTAGCGCTGTCGGATGGGAATTTTACCATCAGCTTGTCCGCCAGGGTCCTGTGGTATAGCAACACTCTCGAACCCCTTTCCTCTTCGGGAATGAGACTGGGAAGGTTCTCCTTATAGCGTGGGTCGAGCAGTGTGTACACCCAGTAATTCGTAGTGGCCAGAATGCGTTGAATGCGAGGGTCACGAGAAAGGCATCCTAACATGAAGTCAGCCATGTGTGCCAGGGTACCTGTACGCAACACATGGCTGTCCGCACTAGGAAGATCACTTTCAGGATCCTCCTCCTCCTCCTCCTCCTCAGGCCATACACGCTGAAATGATGACAGGCAAGCAGCATGGGTACCGTCAGCAGTGGGCCAAGCTGTCTCTTCCCCCTCCTCCTCATCCTCCTCCTCCTCCTGAACGCGCTGAGATATAGACAGGAGGGTGCTCTGACTATCCAGCGACATACTGTCTTCCCCCGACTCTGTTTCCGAGCGCAAAGCGGCTGCCTTTATGGTTTGCAGGGAAGTTTTCAAGATGCATAGCAGAGGAATGGTGACGCTAATGATTGCAGCATCGCCGCTCACCACCTGGGTAGACTCCTCAAAGTTTCGAAGGACCTGGCAGATGTCTGCCAACCAGGGCCACTCTTCTGAAAAGAATTGAGGAGGCTGACTCCCACTGTGCCGCCCATGTTGGAGTTGGTATTCCACTATAGCTCTACGCTGCTCATAGAGCCTAGCCAACATGTGGAGTGTAGAGTTCCACCGTGTGGGCACGTCGCACAGCAGTCGGTGCACTGGCAGATTAAAGCGATGTTGCAGGGTGCGCAGGGTGGCAGCGTCCGTGTGGGACTTGCGGAAATGTGCGCAGAGCCGGCGCACCTTTACAAGCAGGTCTGACAAGCGTGGGTAGCTTTTCAGAAAGCGCTGAACCACCAAATTAAAGACGTGGGCCAGGCATGGCACGTGCGTGAGGCTGCCGAGCTGCAGAGCCGCCACCAGGTTACGGCCGTTGTCACACACGACCATGCCCGGTTGGAGGCTCAGCGGCGCAAGCCAACGGTCCGTCTGCTCTGTCAGACCCTGCAGCAATTCGTGGGCCGTGTGCCTCCTATCTCCTAAGCTGAGTAGTTTCAGCACGGCCTGCTGACGCTTGCCCACCGCTGTGCTGCCACGCCGCGCGACACCGACTGCTGGCGACGTCCTGCTGCTGCTGACACATCTAGATTGCGAGACAGAGGTTGAGGAGGAGGAGGAGGAGGAGGGTGCTTTAGTGGAAGAAGCATACACCGCCGCAGATACCACCACCGAGCTGTGGCCCGCAATTCTGGGGGTGGGTAGGACGTGAGCGGTCCCAGGCTCTGACTCTGTCCCAGCCTCCACTAAATTCACCCAATGTGCCGTCAGGGAGATGTAGTGGCCCTGCCCGCCTGTGCTTGTCCACGTGTCCGTAGTTAAGTGGACCTTGCCACTAACCGCATTGGTGAGGGCGCGTACAATGTTGCGGGAGACGTGGTCGTGCAGGGCTGGGACGGCACATCGGGAAAAGTAGTGGCGACTGGGAACTGAGTAGCGCGGGGCCGCCGCCGCCATCATAGCTTTGAAGGACTCCGTTTCCACAACCCTATACGGCAGCATCTCAAGGCTGATAAATTTAGCTATGTGGACGGTTAACGATTGAGCGTGCGGGTGCGTGGTGGCGAACTTGCGCTTGCGCTCCAACACTTGCGCTAGCGACGGCTAGCAGAGTTGTTAACTCTAGCAGAGCAGGTATTTGCCAGTCAGGAAAGACAATGGCGCAAGCCTGCAGTAAACCGTAGCTGGTTGCGTCTGATTTTTGTACGTTCTCCACGCAGCACACACGTACACGGAGACCTTAGGACTGACACAGGCTGGCCAAATATAATTTTTTGTCCTTTTTAGCAAAGGGAAGGACCCACTGCGTATATTCAATGAACAATAACTGTGTTGTGGCCCTGCCTACACAATTCTGTCCCTGTAGTATCAATGGAGGGTGCAATGCTCTGTACAGACGATTTTTAGAAAAAAAAAATATGCAACACTGCTAACAGCAGCCAGCACAGTACTGCACACGGTTAAATTTGGCCCTAGAAAGGACCGTTGAGGTTCTTGAAGGCTACACTCACTCCTAACACTCTCCCTGCCTATACACCACTTCTGTCCCTAATGCCGGGTGCAATGCTCTGCACTGCCGATTTTGAGAAAAAAAAAAAAAAAAACACTGCTAGCAGCAGCCTGCACACAGGTAGATGTGGCCCTGAGAAGGACCGTTGGGGTTCTTGAAGCCTACACTGACTCCTAACGCTCTCCCTACAGCAGCACCAGCACGATAGTACTTTCCCTCAGCTAACTCACAAGGCATGTGTGGCGAGCCGCGGGAGGGGCCGACTTTTATACTCGGGTGACATCTGATCTTCCCAGCCACTCACAGCAGGGGGGTGGTATAGGGCTTGAACGTCACAGGGGGAAGTTGTAATGCCTCCCCTGTCTTTCAATTGGCCAGAAAAGCGCGCTAACGTCTCAGAGAGGAAACTGAAAGTAACCGGAACACCGCATGGTACTCGTTACGAGTAACGAGCATCCCGAACACCCTAATATTCGCACGAATATCAAGCTCGGACGAGTACGTTCGCTCATCTCTAGAATAGACAAATAGATAGATAATGCACATGAAAATGAGGATTTACACCCCAAAATGGATACCCCTGTTTGTCATGTGTTCAGAAATATACCCATTGTGGCCCTAATCATATGTCTGTATGCACAACAGGGCCAAACCGAAAGGAGCAGCAGGTGGTTTTCAGAACAGACATTTTCCTTGAAGGTGATTTAGGCCCCCTAGCACAATTGTAGAGCTGTTGTGCGGCTAAAACAAGGGAGAATCCCCATAAATGACCCAATTTTGAAAATTAAACGCTTAACGAATTAATCTAGGGGTGTACAATGTATTTTGACCCCACAGTTTTTGAATGAATCAAAGCAAAGCAGAAGGAAAAAAATAATGATTTTTATTTTTTTTGGCAATTGTGTTACGTTTGGTAGCCAGAAGCAGGGAGATTTTAAATTACTGCAGTAATCTGCCGCTTCTGCGCATGCGTCCACCATTCTGGTGACGGGCGTGTGCGCAGAACCCAGGGTAAGGTCCTTAGGTACATAATTTCATCTCCCCTCATGGATCATATCTGTGAGGGGGGATGAAACAAACTTTTTTCTTTTCTTTACACTTTTTAAACTTTTTTTTAAACTTTACATGATCACTGTTATCGTTTGGATAACAGTGATCATGTAATAGGGAGACGCGTACAGCAGTGCCTGGTGTCATCATCCTGCTCTCAGCTACTCATACTAGTCGGGAGAAGGGTGATTTAAAATTTTTATGGCCCTCCAGTCTTCTGCGTGTGCGCATGAAGTATTGATATCTGCCGCGCATCCGCAAACGCCGGTGTCAGGTCCTCAAACACCAGAACACCGCGGGACTTTCACAAATCCGATCCATGAGGAGAGCTAAAACGTTAACTTTTTAAAAATTTCCGTTTACTTTAATGCGATTGGCGTTATCCACTGGATAATGCTGAATGCATGACCGGGGGTCGCTTCCCACAGCCCACCATGACAGCTCCAGGTCGTTAGCTACCTCCGGTCAGCACGGAGCTATCACATCCACCGTCCCTCGGCTTTAATCCTCAGGGAATGTTTGTTTTTATGTGCTTGAGGATTAAAGCCCACAAAGCCAGGACGTAAAAAGGCAATGGGGCGGTCACTAAGGAGTTAAGTTTACTGCTTGAACTTGGCTATCTAACATAAAATATTTTGTCTCAGAATGTGGAAGGAAATGGGGAAAAGCAAGTAACAAATACCTAATAGAACAAATATCCAAGGTGTACATTATGAGTTATGGTCTGTGAAGCATGACATTAGAAAGGTAGAGTGTTTCATCTGTACTTTTATAAGGAGGTCAGGAACAAATAGTCATATACATAACTTTGAGGTATTGAGGTGGAATATTAGGATACCGAATACTTCAAAATTCTTAAAGTACATCTTATATAAGCTGATTAACAAGTGTATCCAGAGAATTTGAACAATTTTTGCGATTGTTTCTTTTTTTAATTTGGGTAGTGGATCAAGTCTCGATGCAATCAGATACTCCATTGGACAGTTATGCTGGACTATCAGAAAAATTTCAGTTAGTGAAGGTAATTCACTGTCTCTCTACCTTCTTGCTATAGATGCTCTTGTTGCTGTTAAACTATGAGAGGTGGTGAGAAGATCTGGGAAATCAAGGTTATCCAATTCCAATGACAAAAAGCCAACTTCTGGACCCCATGGTATTTTGGTTTGGAGTATTATGTTTAATGCAATATAGATTTGTTCTCAAAATGCTTTAAGGGGGGGACACAACCACCATATATGCAACAATGTGCCCGTGTAATTGTGAAGTCTCCAACATACCCCAGAATTCTGTGGAGAGATTTTGCTAGTTTATATGGTGTATAGTAGCATCTGTATAGTAATTTTCTATTTGTTTCTAAGTGTTTCTCACAGCGGGAAAATTTGGAGCTTTTTAAGTATGCCTGAGCCTATTGGTCTGCCGAAAAGGATTTCTGAAGTTCTTTTTCCCATTTAGAAATTAAGTTTAATACGTACTAGTTAAAAAAGGAGTTTAATTCTGCATAAGCTTTGGAAATACCTTTAACTTCTGTCCCATTGCTATAGAGGAAAGATTCACACTTCGAGAGTGGTGTAGTGGTGGGGTGAGGAAATGATGCTAAGAAGTGTCGTAATTGTAGATATTTGTAGATTTCTTTATGTGGAAAAGAGAACATTTTGTGTAGTTAGGTGAATGATTTTAATATTGAATTCTCAAATAGGTTTTCAATTTTAAGAATGCCTCTAGTGCGCCAAGTAGTGAGATCCATATTTGGCAAAAGAATCTGGATCACTTCTAGTGGGAGCTTTAGAATATGCAGAGGAAGAGGGTTAAGGTGTGAAAATGCCTTCTTCCAAATGTGCAGGGTAGCTTCTATTGTGGGAAAGGAAGAGGTAGGAAATTTCTGAGTCTAGAAACCCACAGCAGCTAAGAGAGGTTAGTGTATTTGGAAATTTGGGATTCAATATTCACCCAATGTTTGAAGGAGTCATCTGACCACCAACTTTTCAATTGATCTAGTAATGAGGCATAGTAATAGTTTTTATACAGGGAAAACCCAGCCCTCTTTGAGAGGTTTTAATGTATAACATTTTTGCGGATGCTCTCCCTTTTTGATTGTGCCAAGTAATGTGTGATAATAAATTTTGTATTTTATTCAGGGTAGACTTTTGTATGACTATTTTCCAAACATAATACAAAATTTTGGTAATGGCAATGGGACCTCTTCAGGAATTTATCATGTTAGAGTAATTTTTAATATCTTTCTCTAGAAGTGATAATAAAGTTTTGAAATAAATGAAGCCTAAATTGTGTATTGGAAAAGTTAATGCGATGCCCAAGTAAGGTATTTCTCCATCTGACCATTTGAATGGGTATAAATTTTGTAAACGTGCTTAAATGCTCTCTGGGACTCTCATATTAAGAATTAAAGATTTGGATGCATTAACTTTATAATGACCAACCATGCCAAATATTGTGATGTTGTCCGAAACTGCAACAAGAGAGGTTTCTGGAGAGTTAAAACTCAAAATAACGTTGTCTGCAAATAGGCCAATGTGGTGTTCTGTGTTTCCTATATTATTACCTGATATATCTGGAGGTGAGAGGATTCGATGAGCAAAGAGCTCCATTACAAAAGCAAATATAGTTGGAGATAGAGGACAGTCCTGAAGAGTCTCATTGCTAATATTAAAAGAAGTAGAAAGGGAGGCTGAGTTGTACACCTGCACTGAGGGGTGGGAATATACGGCTAGTATAGCAAAGAGTATGGGTCCCTCGAAGCCAAACTCGTACAAATGCCTTCTGCGCAGCCAAGGCCAAGAGCAGAGAAGGCGTTCCCCGTCTAGACATTACGGGTGCTATATCAATATATAGTCTCGTACCATCTATTGTTTGACGTCCTCTAATAAATCCCACTTGTTCTTTGGGGATCAGATTGGGTATAAATTTGGATAATTTTTTGGCCAGAATTTTGCATACAATTTTATGTCTGAGTTAAGAAGAGAAATAGGCCTGAAATTAGGATGGCTGTCAGGGAATTTCAGGGCTGTCAGGGAATTCAAGAAGTGATTGCATTGAGAGGGTAGCATATTTTGAGTGTTGAAGGATATAGTTATTAAGGCGCCATATTCTGGCAGCTGAGTAGAAATGCTCTCTTGGATTGACATCTTTATGGGTGCATGGTCAGACCATGTAATGTTGCCTATTTTGGAAAACGCAACATTTCCAAGGAGGTTTTTATCTGCCAGCATGAGGTCAATTGTGGTACAAATTTTGTGGGGATAGTAAAAAAAGGTATAATCGTGGTCTGTTGGGTGCTGTAGCCACCAGACATCAAATAGATTATTATTATCATTAAATAGGGAAACAATGGACATTAGCTGGGTAGAGATTGTAGTGGACAAAGAGTCCACAGAAGGCCAGAGAATTTTGTTGAAGTCGCCTACTAGTAACACAGAACCCACTTTATGGCGATTTACAATAGTTAGACTTTGTGGACAAATGAGTGCTGCTTAGAGTTCGGGGCATACACTGAGGCTATGGTATAGTGGGCATTATTAATGGAGCAGATCAGAATAACATAACGGCCATTGACATCAATAATTTCTTTTTGAAGAGATAAAGCTATTGTGTCTTTAAGGGCTATAGATACTCTACCCTTCTTGTCCATTGCAGGAGAAGAAAAGATGTAAGGAAATCGCCTGTGGGAAAGTCCTAAAGTATAATCTTTATTTAAATGTGTTTCCTTAACACAGACAATATTTGCTCGTGTCACGCACGCTGCCTTCCACAGTAATGATCTTTTGAAAAGGGAATTAGGACCTTCAGTATTATTAGAAATTTTTTTAAGAACCATTGTAAAGGCATAGGAGAGACTGTTTAGACTGCAAGAGAGGCCAGAAAACCCAAACCAGGAAAGTTGTCTTTAATGAAGTATGTTTCTCAGGCTCTCTCCGACTAAAACACTGCAGACAGATGCGTACATATAGAAGCTTCCAAGACCACAGCATAAAATCAAACATTATTGTGGAAACGGTAGAATAAACCCTAGGCCTTATAACATAGGCCAAGAGAAATAATGGTACAAATTTTACCACTGTCCAAACGGGGGAACTTGAGTACCAGAAAATGATGTGCCTGTTGCGGCAACTTGAGTCTTGACACCCTACTTACAAGGAAGTAAATGAAAACAAGGAAGAAATATGTCCCGTCAGTTTAGCATGTTGTATATATGAGAGTCATTTAGGACGTTGCTTGTTGTGGGAGGTTGTGATCCATTTTTCACAAAGAGGGGTAGGGCTCCCTTTCTTAGCGTGTTCAGGAGAGTTCTGCAAAAGGATATTCCGCTTTCTGCAGAGCTGCATGGCGTCTTCTGGGGTTGGGCAACGTATTTGGATCCATTGTTAGTGACTATTAATTTCACGGGAAAGCCCCATTTATAAGCGATACCTTGTTCTCTTAAAGTTTTGATGCAGGGAGTAAATGCCTTCCTATGGTTGCAGCAGAAAGGTCGGCAAAGAGTAGTATATTTTTGAAACTGTCAGGGATCTTGGGAGAAAATCTAGTGACTTCCATTATTTTATCTTTTATACAGTAGAAATGGTTGCAAATAATAACATCACACAGGAAGCGATTTGGGCTTAGGAAGCCTATGTGCACGATCAATTATGAGGTCGCTCTGGGTAGCTTCAGGTAGTAAGGCGGTAAAAAAAGTGGTAATGAAGCAGATAAGCTCATCTGTTTCAACTATTTCTGGAATGCCTCAAAGCCTTATGTTATTGCACCTCGACCTGTCTTCCATATCAGCGAGTTTAAGCTTTACAGCTTCTAGGTCATCCTCCATAGAATGTCAATCAATTCATTATGGGCTGAGGTTTTATTTTCCACATGTGAGGTACGGCCCCCTATGGCTGCAATTTCAGCTTGCAAAGATGCAAATGGTAGTTGTATGTCTTTCTGAATTAGAGTCTGAAAATAAGGCACGCATCATGGCTGCTGTGACAGGGGTGCCCCCAGTGTTAGGTACATGCATATGCTCTGACGAGATGTTGCTTTTAGATATCCCTTTTTTTTTACAAAGTAGAGCTGAGTAGATGGTAATGAAGATGTTAAAGCCTGCACATCCTCATCATCACCCTCCCTCACTGCCTCTAATGCAGACTCTGTGCCTGCTGCTACTGACCTGGGGCTGCTGCTACTGACCTGGGGCTGCTGGCTGAAGATGTTAGGACAGGCAGGTGTCATCAGGCAACAGAAGCTCAGATTTTGCTGTCCTCTGTGTGCTTCTGTTGGTGCAGGTGCCTGTACCTCTCTGCTGAAGGCCAGCGCCATCTTGATTTCTCCCACTGGCTGGGAAGAACCTTGCTAATTTGTCTGGGCTTTTCTTGTTTCTCCCCCTCACCATTGTCACATAGAAGCCAGTGGATTCAGGGAGTGAAGCAGTGACTGTGAAGGTCATATAGTGCTGTAAGCAAAATTGTGTAAGCAACAATTGCAGACAGAGCAAAATTATTAGCTGCAGGCCATGCCCTCCATCATTTTATCCCTTTAGGCCCTGTCCACGGGCAGATCAGATTCTGCATCTTGTAGCCCTCACAGGAATCTGACCCTGCCCGTGGCTGAGGACACTACGTACCTATCCGGGTCTTCTGCGGGCCTATCTGGGTCTTCTATTTTCTTCACTGCCAATGTGTGCATAAGCGCCGACCCGTGCACCGCCGCACATGCGCAGTGGACTTTGTAAAAATTTTAAACTCCTGCTTTTATGCTGAATCCGCGGCCCTTCCGCAATTCAATTGCAGATGTGCCGTGGATCGGATGGCTTCGATTGACTTCAATGGAAGCCGTCCGTGCAGGAACCACACTGAAATGGAGCATGCTGCGATTTGTTTTCCAGACTTAATGGTCTGCAAAACAAATCTGCATGTACTAATTCATGTCTGGACGCACATGCATCCCTATAGGTGGCTTGATTTGCGGATTCTGCAAATCAGATCCGCCCGTGGACATTGGGCCTAATGTTATGACTTCACCGCTCTTATATAATCATTGACTTTACAGCCTAAATGTGGTCATTGAGATTTAATACTGTATCCAATAGTCAATTTATTACCTAATTGATCAACTATTTTCATTTACTTGTAATGTATTTTTATTATTTGCTTCAGCACTTAGCTGTTGTAGCAATACGATCCTGTTGTTAATGCCAATTCTATATTATTCCCTTTGTAAATGCACTGCAGTTTGGCACAATGCTGTTGCTGCCATACTTTAGGATCCCAGAATCAATTTGTAGGTGGCAATTATAATGATGGCTATCAATCTATGGAGCTACTAACGCACTATAGGAGAGGGACAGTTGTAAGCAGTAATCATCAGCAATTGCCTCCAATCATGTTTAATTTTCTTAATTGGTTTTAATTGTGCTAATTGACTTTATCTGAGAATTTATTCATTCTCCCCTTGGTTTTCTGCAGGATTCTATATGGGTATGTATGTTATCACTCAGTTATTTATCTATTTGCTTCCCCTCTGCTTGTACATATTGTTAATGGCTGTTTGTTCTCTCTACTTATCGTCCGCTTTCTTTTCATTTAAATCTGCCAGCTTTAACACAGTTTTATGTTTATCACATCGTATAGCAGAAAGATCCTACCCTCAAGGTTACTACTAAAAGACTATAACAAAATCATTATCGTAATAGCAGCACATAAATAAACTGGTAAATAATTTGTTTTTACGACATTTTTTAGTATTGATGGCCTATCTTCGCTTTTCCTCATTTCAATGGGAACTTTTTCCTGAAATACCATGTCAGGCCACTGCAATGGGAATGTAACTGTCTGCTTCCTGCAGATATGAGCTCCATGCATGAACAACTGATTGTTAGGGGTTCCGAGTGGCAGAGCACCTCCATTCGACTATTGATTGGGTATCCTGAGGACTGGTCATTGATAGTTTAAAGCTGGGCAAGCTAACCTCACAGATAGAATTTGGGTTAGTTTAAAACATCAAGAATCCACCCCAAAAGGTTGTGGTGGTTGCAACATCTAGGAACATGATAAGGGAAAAAGTTTTTAAAGTTGCAGTCAACATGGCCATGTTGCCTGTAATTGTAAAGCCCCTAACAAACCTAAAACCCAGAGGAAAGAGGACTGGGGACTTCTAGTGATACCACAAATGCAGGTACATCTCAAGGACTTGAAGCATTCCCTTATCACTACTTCCCCTCTCAGGGCCGAGAGTGGACAAACTAACCCTTTACATTTTCCCAAATGAGTTGCCTTTCCCGTGACTTGTGGATGCAGGGCAGTGCAAACTGTATTGTATTGTAATGCCTCTTAACTCCTCATGTCAGTCCGCTTTAGGAACACTGCCTGAAGACCTTAGAGACTTATGGCCCATTTACAACCAACGATTATCGCTCAAAATTTGGTCAACTGCAGATGAGCGATCATCATTGCGTGTAAACGCTGCCATCTTTTACTTTTCGGTTAAACGATGATTTTAAGATGAGCTTAAAATTCATTATTCAGCCAGAGAGCAGATAGCAGGGACCTCACGCTGTATTCTCTACGGGGGTCAGAGATTACATTGTATTCTGCTGACAGCCCATGCCAGAACAGAGGAGCTGTGTGCAGAGCTCAGACCACATGCTGTGCTCAGCAAACAGCTCCCAGAGGCCCTTTTACACGCACATAAAGCTAGTAGAGTGTCAATGGACATTAGTGGCCATTAACACTTTATTCAAAATGATCGCTAAAACTGTCACTCTTTCAATCATGTGTAAGATTATCTTTGTGTTTAAATGGGCCATTATTGATTGAACTTTCGGTTGCTGAGAGTACTGACATGGGACTTCTACAGAATCGTGGCCTTGTAACTCTACTTCTTATCCCTGGAGTGGAACTTCCCAAAGTACCTCAGTATTCAATATCTTGATGTAAGACTATAAATCAACATTCCAATATGTGTTGTAGTATCACTATTAGAGATGAGCGAGCACCCGAATGCTCGGGTCCGTGTTATTCGAGTCAAGCTTTTCGTAAAATTCGAGAGCTCTACTCAAGTAACAAACCCCATTGACTACAATGGGAGACTGGAGCATTTTTGTATGTGGGCCTCCGGGTGCCAAGCTTTTTTCCCTAGGTTTCTCTCTCTCTCTCTCTCTCTCCCCTGCCTGCCAAACACAAAATTTGCCATTAACGCGCGCTGCGTTGCGGCGGGGTGGGGCCAAAAGAGGCATGTCACAGTGGGGAGGGGCCAAAAACTGGGGCGGGGTCGAACTCGGCTTGATGCTCGTTCGAGTAACGAGCACCATCGAGTACGCTAATACTCGAACGAGCATCAAGCTCGACAGAGTACGTTCGCTCAACTCTAATCACTATGTACAGGAACAGATTATGAAATACTCCGGCTAGAGGCTTGCATTACTTTCACTTTGGTAAAACTGCCACACTTTTTAAACCATTATAAACAATATTGTAAATGTTAGCATCTCGCTAACCAAAAGGTGTCACATCAAAATTATTCTGATAGCTGCAGGACTGATTTGTTTCTACATATAACAACCAATGTTTTCCTATCTCATTATACAAATCAATTTTGATCATGCCAGGAAATTGGTATTTCCTTTGTGCCCACAAGACCTATAAGTGGTTGCCTGTAAATTCCATTGGCAATTGTGTTTGTGCAGTGTGATCCCTGTTACACGAGTCAGACAAAATCTGATTTTTTTCTCACAAGTTTACCGTTTCTTACCATCACGTAAGTTTTAGGCTTAAAAAAGATATCTCTTCCAACCTATGAGATGACATATTTAATAAATTCTAGTTGAATAGGCTGTGGTGTTATAGGAAAATTAAATCTATATGATTATCTCATTGATCAATTTATCAATGAAACTTCTGATGTTTTAGCAGAAGTATTTTTGGAACTAGCACAGAGTATTAGCTTTACAGAACAGTGTAGTAGTGTAGCTTTATAGAACAGGTTAGAAAGGTTTGTTGGCCACCCAAGGGAAATCTACAAAATGCCAGTTTGCTATCAACAATTACATACCTCCCCAAAAGTCCAATTTTTCAAAGAGTTGTCCAATGAAATGAATGGGGATGTAAAGAGAATATGCATAAAAAGAGATATTTCTTTGTTGCTTGAAGATATGAGGTTAAATGGATAAGGCAGGGGTTAAATTAGCAAACATGCCACAAATTCTTTGCAACGATTTTGATAAATGTATCTTAATATTCTGCATTACATTTTTTTTTTATCAATCTTATGTTATTGAGTACATCCCAAATTAGCAAAGCAGGTTACAAAACTTCAGGTTAAAAGACCTGAAAGAGGCAACATAAAATGGGACAGGCAGGTCCCTATCAGAGGTCATAAATGTAATTTTTTGTTAACACAAAATTGCAAATATATTTGTATTATTTTAGCATACAAAACTTCAACACTTTCCTGCAATATTAGTATTTTTGATAAAGAATAGAGATGAGCGAACGTACTCGTCCGAGCTTGATATTCGTGCGAATATTAGGGTGTTCGGGATGCTCGTTACTCGTAACGAGTACCACGCGGTGTTCCGGTTACTTTCAGTTTCCTCTCTGAGACGTTAGCGCGCTTTTCTGGCCAATTGAAAGACAGGGAAGGCATTACAACTTCCCCGTGTGACGTTCAAGCCCTATACCACCCCCCTGCTGTGAGTGGCTGGGAAGATCAGATGTCACCCGAGTATATAAATCGGCCCCTCCCGCGGCTCGCCACACATGCCTTGTGACTTAGCTGAGGGAAAGTGCTGCTGCTGGTGCTGCTGTAGGGAGAGCGTTAGGAGTCAGTGTAGGCTTCAAGAACCCCAACGGCCCTTCTCAGGGCCACATCTACTAGTGTGCAGTACTGTGTATGGCACAGTATTTTTTTTTTTTTTTGTCCAAAATTGGATCTGCAGAGCATTGCGCCCTGCAATACGGACAGAAGTGGGTGTTAGGCAGGGAGAGTGTTAGGAGTTAGTGTAGGCTTCAAGAACCCCAACGGTCCTTTCTAGGGCCACTTCTATCCATGTGCAGTACTGTCCAGGCTGCTGTTAGCAGTGTTGCATATTTTTTTTTTTTTCTCAAAACCGGCTGTGCAGAGCATTGCACCCGGCATTAATACTACAGGGATAGAATTGTGTAGGCAGGGCCAGAAGACATTTATTATTCATTGAATACACGCAGTGGGGTCTTCCCTTTGCTAAAAAGGAAAAAAATTATATTTGGCCTGCCTGTGTCAGTCCTAAGGTCTCCGTGTACGTGTGTGCTGCGTGTACAACGTACAAAAATCAGACGCAACCAGCTACGCTTTACTGCAGCCTAGCGCCATTGTCTTTCCTGACTGGCAAATACCTGCTCTGCTAGAGTTAATAACTCTGCTACACTATAGTTGTGTGACACTTTTTGAGGGCCACACCACAGATATTAAACTTCTTGTTCATTGAATATACGCAGTGGGGTCTTCCCTAAGCTAAAAAGGAAAAAGTTATATTTGGCCTGCCTGTGTCAGTCCTAAGGTCTCCGTGTACGTGTGTGCTGTGTGTACAACGTACAAAAATCAGACGCAACCAGCTACGCTTTACTGCAGGCTTGCGCCATTGTCTTTCCTGACTGGCAAATACCTGCTCTGCTAGAGTTAATAACTCTGCTACACTATACTTGTGTGACACTTTTTGAGGGCCACACCACAGATATTAAACTTCTTGTTCCTTGAATATACGCAGTGGGGTCTTCCCTTTGCAAAAAAGCGAAAACATTATATTTGGCCTGCAGGCTTGCGCCAATTTATTTCCTGCCTGGGAAATCAAATCACTGGTAATACAGCATGCTGAGGGGTAGGGGTAAGCCTAGAGGACGTGGACGTGGCCGAGGACGCGGAGGGCCAAGTGAGGGTGTGGGCACAGGCCGAGCTCCTGATCCAGGTGTGTCGCAGCCGACTGCTGCACGATTAGGAGAGAGGCACGTTTCTGGCGTCCCCACATTCATCGCCCAATTAATGGGTCCACGCAGGAGACCTTTATTAGAAAATGAGCAGTGTGAGCAGGTCCTGTCCTGGATGGCAGAAAGTGCTTCGAGCAAGCTATCATCCACCCACAGTTCTGCGCCGTCCACTGCTGCAAATCCGAATCCTCTGTCTGCTGCTCCTCCTTCCTCCCAGCCTCCTCACTCCACTACAATGACACCTGCTCAGGAGCGGGAACACTCCCAGGAACTGTTCTCGGGCCCCTGCTTAGATTGGGCAGCAGTGGTTCCTCTCCCACCAGAGGAGTTTATCGTCACTGATGCCCAACCATTCGAAAGTTCCCGGGGTCCGGGGGAAGAGGCTGGGGACTTCCGCCAACTGTCCCAAGAAATTTCTGTGGGTGAGGAGGACGATGACGATGAGACACAGTTGTCTTGCAGTGAGGTAGTAGTAAGGGCAGTAAGTCCAAGGGAGCAGCGCACAGAGGATTCGGAGGAAGAGCAGCAGGACGATGAGGTGACTGACCCCACCTGGTGTGCAACGCCTACTCAGGACAGGTCTTCAGAGGGGGAGGCAAGGGCATCAGCAGGGCAGGTTGCAAGAGGCAGTGCGGTGGCCAGGGGTAGAGGCAGGGCCAGACCGAATAATCCACCAAGTGTTTCCAAAAGCACACCCTCGCGCCATGCCACCCTGCAGAGGCCGAGGTGCTCTAAGGTCTGGCAGTTTTTCACAGAGACGCCTGACGACCGACGAACAGTGGTGTGCAACCTTTGTCGCGCCAAGATCAGCCGGGGAGCCACCACCAACAGCCTCACCAGCATGCGCAGACATATGATGGCCAAGCACCCCACAAGGTGGGACGAAGGCCGTTCACCGCCTCCGGTTTGCACCGCTGCCTCTCCCCCTGTGCCCCAACCTGCCACTGAGATCCAACCTCCCTCTCAGGACACAGGCACAACCGTCTCATGGCCTGCACCCACACCCTCACCTCCGCTGTCCTCGGCCCCATCCACCAATGTCTCGCACCGCACAGTCCAGCCGTCGCTAGCGCAAGTGTTGGAGCGCAAGCGCAAGTACGCCACCACGCACCCGCACGCTCAATCGTTAACCGTCCACATAGCCAAATTTATCAGCCTTGAGATGCTGCCGTATAGGCTTGTGGAAACGGAGTCCTTCAAAGCTATGATGGCGACGGCGGCCCCGCGCTACTCAGTTCCCAGTCGCCACTACTTTTCCCGATGTGCCGTCCCAGCCCTGCACGACCACGTCTCCCGCAACATTGTACGCGCCCAATGCGGTTAGTGGCAAGGTCCACTTAACTACGGACACGTGGACAAGCACAGGCGGGCAGGGCCACTACATCTCCCTGACGGCACATTGGGTGAATTTAGTGGAGGCTGGGACAGAGTCAGAGCCTGGGACCGCTCACGTCCTACCCACCCCCAGAATTGTGGGCCCCAGCTCGGTGGTGGTATCTGCGGCGGTGTATGCTTCTTCCACTAAAGCACCCTCCTCCTCCTCCTCAACCTCTGTCTCGCAATCTAGATGTGTCAGCAGCAGCAGGACGTCGCCAGCAGTCGGTGTCGCGCGGCGTGGCAGCACAGCGGTGGGCAAGCGTCAGCAGGCCGTGCTGAAACTACTCAGCTTAGGAGATAGGAGGCACACGGCCCACGAATTGCTGCAGGGTCTGACAGAGCAGACGGACCGTTGGCTTGCGCCGCTGAGCCTCCAACCGGGCATGGTCGTGTGTGACAACGGCCGTAACCTGGTGGCGGCTCTGCAGCTCGGCAGCCTCACGCACGTGCCATGCCTGGCCCACGTCTTTAATTTGGTGGTTCAGCGCTTTCTGAAAAGCTACCCACGCTTGTCAGACCTGCTCGTAAAGGTGCGCCGGCTCTGTGCACATTTCCGCAAGTCCCACACGGACGCTGCCACCCTGCGCACCCTGCAACATCGCTTTAATCTGCCAGTGCACCGACTGCTGTGCGACGTGCCCACACGGTGGAACTCTACGCTCCACATGTTGGCTAGGCTCTATGAGCAGCGTAGAGCTATAGTGGAATACCAACTCCAACATGGGCGGCGCAGTGGGAGTCAGCCTCCTCAATTCTTTTCAGAAGAGTGGGCCTGGTTGGCAGACATCTGCCAGGTCCTTCGAAACTTTGATCAGTCTACCCAGGTGGTGAGCGGTGATGCTGCAATCATTAGCGTCACCATTCCTCTGCTATGCATCTTGAGAAGTTCCCTGCAAACCATAAAGGCAGCCGCTTTGCGCTCGGAAACAGAGCCGGGGAAAGACAGTATGTCGCTGAGTAGTCAGAGCACCCTCCTGTCTATATCTCAGCGCGTTCAGGAGGAGGAGGAGGAGGATGAGGAGGATGAGGAGGAGGGGGAAGAGACAGCTTGGCCCACTGCTGACGGTACCCATGCTGCTTGCCTGTCATCATTTCAGCGTGTATGGCCTGAGGAGGAGGAGGAGGAGGATCCTGAAAGTGATCTTCCTAGTGCGGTCAGCCATGTGTTGCGTACAGGTACCCTGGCACACATGGCTGACTTCATGTTAGGATGCCTTTCTCGTGACCCTCGCGTTACACGCATTCTGGCCACTACGGATTACTGGGTGTACACACTGCTCGACCCACGCTATAAGGAGAACCTTCCCAGTCTCATTCCCGAAGAGGAAAGGGGTTCGAGAGTGTTGCTATACCACAGGACCCTGGCGGACAAGCTGATGGTAAAATTCCCATCCGACAGCGCTAGTGGCAGAAGGCGCAGTTCCGAGGGCCATGTAGCAGGGGAGGTGCGTAGATCGAGCAGCATGTACAGCCCAGACAGTGCAACAGTCTTTAAGGGCCTGGCCAGCTTTATGGCTCCCCAGCAAGACTGTGTCACCGCTCCCCAGTCAAGGCTGAGTCGGCGGGAGCACTGTAAAAGGATGGTGAGGGAGTACGTAGCCGATCGCACGACCATCCTCGGTGACGCCTCTGCCCCCTACAACTACTGGGTGTCGAAGCTGGACACGTGGCCTGAACTAGCGCTGTATGCCCTGGAGGTGCTTGCTTGTCCTGCGGCTAGCGTCTTGTCGGAGAGGGTGTTTAGTGCGGCTGGGGGAATCATCACAGATAAGCGTACCCGCCTGTCAACCGACAGTGCCGAGAGGCTAACACTCATCAAGATGAACAAAGCCTGGATTTCCCCAGACTTCTCTTCTCCACCAGCGGACAGCAGCGATACCTAAGCAATACGTAGGCTGCACCCACGGATGGAAGCTACGTTCTCTCTCACCATCCAAAACGGGGACATTTCTGCTTCATCAATCTGTGTCTAATATTCCTCCTCCTCCTCCTGCTCCTCCTCCTGAAACCTCACGTAATCACGCTGAACGGGCAATTTTTCTTAGGGCCACAAGGCTCACTCATATAATTTTTCTAAACAATTTTTATATGTTTCAATGCTCTTAAAAGCGTTGAAACTTTAACTTGAACCAATTTTTCGTTAAACTGGGCTGCCTCCAGGCCTAGTTACCACTTAAGCCACATTAACCAAAGCGATTAATGGGTTTCACCTGCCCTCTTGGTTGGCCATGGCCAATTTTTTTCAGGTACATTAGTACTGTTGATACAGCAATTTTTGTGGGCCCCCGCCTACAGTGTAATCAAATAAATTTTTAGCCCACCTGCATTAAGCACGACATTACTACCTCAGCTGTGTTGGGCAATGCAATGGGATATTTCTATGTACCGCCAGTGGGTTCCAGGGAGCCACCCATGCTGTGGGTGCACACGGAATTCCTATTGCGGAGTTGTACCTGCCTGTGACTATTTATAAAAAAACGCGGTCTGGGGCGTGCAGACACCTTGACAGAATGAATAGTGTGTGGCACATAGGTTCCCCATTGCTATGCCCACGTGTGCAGCTCCAGATGGAGGTGGCACAGGATTGGATTTCTCATTGCTTCTGTACAGCATTGTGGACTATCAGCCCACCCCTTTTATGGGGGGGTCGCTGCCTAGCCATGCCAACCCTCTGCAGTGTGTGCCTGCTTTTCCTGTGGCAGACGCACTTATACATAGACATGAGGGTGGTGTGGCATGAGGGCAGCTGGAGGCTGGGCAGGGACAGTTTGGTGTGCGCTGTGGACACTGGGTCGTGCGGGGGGGGGGGGGTTGGGCAGCATGTAACCCAGGAGAAGTGGCAGCGGAGTGTCATGCAGGCAGTGATTGTGCTTTGTTGGAGGTAGTGTGGTGCTTAGCTAAGGTGTGCATTGCTAATGAGGGCTTTTCAGAAGTAAAAGTTGTTGGGAGGGGGGGGGGCCCACTCTTGCCGGTAATGTGGCTTAATAGTGGGACCTGTGAACTTGAGATGCAGCCCAACATGTAGCCCCTCGCCTGCCCTATCCGTTTATGTGTCGTTCCCATCACTTTCTTGAATTGCCCAGATTTTCACACATGAAAACCTTAGCGAGCATCGGCGAAATACAAAAATGCTCCGGTCGCCCATTGACTTCAATGGGGTTCGTTACTCGAAACGAACCCTCGAGCATCGCGATAATTTCGTCCCGAGTAACGAGCACCCGAGCATTTTGGTGCTCGCTCATCTCTAATAAAGAATAAACTGAAATCAAAACATAAACAAATAAAGTAATAACTAGAGATGAGCGAGCACCAAAATGCTCGGGTGCTCGTTGCTTGAGTCAAACATTCCACGATGCTCGAGAGCTCGTTTCGAGTAACGAACCCCATTGAAGTAAATGGGCGACTCGAGCATTTTTGTATATGACCGATGCTCCGCATAGGTATTCACTTGTGAAACTCTGGAAAACATCCAAAAGTCATGGAAACACCACAGAAACGGATAGGGAAGGGCAGGGACAGCATGCATGGCTGCATCTCAGGCTACCAGGTCCCACTATTAAGCCACAATGGGGGCAAGAGTCTGCCCTTCCCCCCTAAAAATTTTTACTTCGGACAAACCCTCATTAGCAAGGCACACCTTAGCTAAGCACCCCACCACCTGCAACCAAGGACAATCACTGCCTGCGGGTGACACCGCTGCCTCTTCTCCTGGGTTACATGCTGCCCAACCCCCGCATGACCCTGCATCCACAGCACACACAAAAGTTTCCCTGCGCAGCCTACAGCTGCCCTCATGCCACACGCTCGCTTCGTAGCTACACCACCCTCATGTCTATTTCTAAGTGCGTCTGCGATGAGGAGGAACCGGAGGCACACACTGCAGAGGGTTGGCGGGGCCAGGCAGCGACCCTCTTTGAAAAGGGGGGTGATAGCCCACAATGCTGTTGAGAATCAATGATAAATTGATGTACGATCATTATTCCGATCCCGTGCCACCTCCATCGCAAAATTGTCAGGAGCCGCAAACGTGGGCATAAAGGAGACTCAGGTGCCAGCCCAGCACTTCTACACATCTCCACAATGCAGCAATACTATGTGTGGGAAGTATGTGAGCAGGCCCTGGGTCAGGCTCGGTCCTAGCAAACACCTTGTGTGGCCCAAGGTGCCGCGAGTGACATAGCAATGGGGAATCCATGTGTGCACACACTACTCATTCTGTTTGGGTGCCGGACAACGCAAGGGGAAAGCCATCTACACTCTGCACCCTACCCAAGTCAGTCAGTGTCTTTGTGCCAGACATGTAAAACACCGCTATGGGAAGTCTGTGTGCACCCACAGCATAGGTGAGTCCAAGGTACCCCAAGACATGAACCATGAAGAAATCAGAGTGCCCAAACATGGCAGACTTTCACTGCGCTGAGAACATAGGCCTCTGCACAAACCCTCAGCAATCGCAGGCATGAAGCGGACTCCGATGCTAGTGCAGCTGTGAACATCTCATTAGTGCAGTATCGCTCCTCTTGTTTGGCCCAAACCAATGCCACGGATAACTGTGGTAACACGAGAGAAAATACATATTGGCCTCGGCCCACAATTCATACCCTAGTCAGTCAGTGTATTTGTGCCAGACAGGTAAAACACCGTGATGGGAAGACTATGTGCACCCATAGTATAGACAGACCCCTGTAACATTCCTGTAGCAAAGGTATAAGAAGACCCCAGTAACATTTCCATAGCAGAAGTATAGGCAGACCCCAGTAACATTTCTGTTGTAGAAGTATAGGTAGACCCCAGTAACATTTCTGTAGCAGAAGTATAGGCAGACCACAGTAACATTTCTGTAGCAAAGGTATAGGCAGACCCCTGTAACATTTCTGTAGCAGAAGTATAGCAGGCCCCTGTAACATTTATGTTGCAGAAGTATAGGCAGACCCCTGTAACATTTCTGTAGCAGAAATATAGGCAGACATTTCTGTAGCAAAGGTATAGGCAGACCGCAGTAACATTTCTGTAGCAAAGGTTTAGGCAGACCCCTGTAACATTTCTGTAGCAAAAGTATAGGCAGACCCCAGTAACATTTCTGTAGTAACAGTATAGACAGACCCCAGTAACATTTCTGTAGCAGAAGTATAGGCAGACCCCAGTAACATTTCCGTAGCAGAAGTATAGGCTGACCCCAGTAACATTTCTGTAGCAAAGGTATAGGCAGACCCCTGTAACATTTCTGTAGCAAAAGTATAGGCAGACCCCTGTAACATTTCTGTAGTAGAAGTATAGGCACACCCCAGTAATATTTCTGTAGTAGAAGTATAGGCAGACCCCAGTAACATTTCTGTAGCAGAAGTATAGGCTGACCCCAGTAACATTTCTGTAGCAAAGGTATAGGCAGACCCCTGTAACATTTCTGTAGCAAAAGTATAGGCAGACCCCTGTAACATTTCTGTAGTAGAAGTATAGGCACACCCCAGTAATATTTCTGTAGTAGAAGTATAGGCAGACCCCTGTAACATTTCTGTAGCAGAAGTATAGGCAGACCCCTGTAACATTTTTGTAGCAGAAGTATAGGCAGACCCCAGTAACATTTCTGTAGCATAAGTATAGGCAGAACCCTGTAACATTTCTGTAGCAGAAGTATAGGCAGACCCCAGTAACATTTCTGTTATAAAAGTATAGGCAGACCCCTGTAACATTTCTGTTGCAGAAGTATAGGGAGACCCCAGTAACATTTCTGTACCAAGAGTATAGGCGAACCCCTGAAACATTGGTGTACCATTAGTGTAGGCGAAGTCCTGAAAAATTAGTTAGATAACAGTATAGGCGAGGGCCAGAAAAATTAGTGTACCAAGAGTACAAGTGTACCCCTGAAAAATTTCTCAACCGAGAGGGCAGGTGAAACCCAGAAATATTTTTTAAAGATACAGTTCGCTGTTCCTTAATTTGTAACAGAGCCTGGAGGCAGCCCTGTGAAAAAAATTGGTTTCTGGTAAAGTATCAATACTTTTGTAAGCAGAGCCTTTTGAGCCGCAGAAAAATTGGCAGTTCAGCGTGATGACATGATGTTTCAGGAGAAGGAGTAGGAGGAGGAGGACTAATATCCGAGAATGATTGACAAAGCTAATTCCCCCTTTTTTGCCGGTGATAGAGAATGCTTAATTATCCGGTTGCAGCGAAAAGAATCATTAGGTACTGCTGCTTTCCGCTGGTGGAGAAAAGAAGTCTGGGGAAATCCAGGCTTTGTTCATCTTTATGAGTGTTAGCGTGTCGGCACTGGCAGTTGACAGGCGGATATGCTTATCCGTGATGATTCCCCGAGCTGCACTAAACCCCCTCTCTGACAAGACGCTAGCGGCAGGGCAAGCCAGCACCTCCAGGGCATACAGAGCAAGTTCATGCCACATGTCCAGTTTTGACACCCAATAGTTGTATGGAGCAGAAGCATCACGGAGGACGGTGGTACAATCGGCTATGTACTCCCTCACCATCTTTTTACAGTGCTCCCTCTGACTCAGCCTTGGCTGGGGAGTGGTGACACAGTGTTGCTGGGGAGCCATAAAGCTGGCAAAGGCCTTGGAGAGTGTCCCCCTGCCTGCACTGGACATGCTGATTGATCTCTGCGCCTCTCCTGCTACTTGGCCCTCGGAACTGCGCCTTCTGCCGCTAGCGCTGTCAGATGGGAAGTTTAGCATCGCTTTTTCCACCAGGGCCCTGTGGTATTGCATCACTCTTGTACCCCTTTCCTCTTCGGGAATGAGAGTGGAAAGGTTCTCCTTATACCGGGGGTCGAGAAGGGTGTACACCCAGTAATCCGTGTTGGCCAGAATGCGTCTAACGCGAGGGTCACAAGAAAGGCAGCCTAACATGAAGTCAGCCATGTGTGCCAGTGTGCCAGTACGCAAGACATGGCTGTCCTCACTAGGAAGATGACTTTCAGGATCCTCCTCCTCCTCCTCCTCCACAGCCCATACACGCTGAACAGATGAGAGGCAAGCAGCATGGGTACCCTCTGCATTGGGCCCAGCTGTCTTTTCCCCCTCCTCCTCCTCCTCCTCCTCCTCCAAAACGTGCTGAGATATAGACATGAGGGTGGTCTGGCTATCAAGTGACATACTGTCATTCCCCGTCTCCTGTTCCAACCGCTAAGCGTCGGCCTTTATGCTTTACAGCGAACTTCTCAGCAGGCATAGCAGTGGAATGGTAACGCTAATGATTGCAGCATCACCGCTCACCATCTGGGTAGACTCCTCAAAGTTTCCAAGGACCTGGCAGATATCTGCCATCCAGGCAGATCTGTAAAGAATTGGGGAGGCTGACTACGACTACGCCGCCCATGTTGGAGTTGGTATTCCACTATTGCTCTACGCTGCTCATAGAGCCTGGCCAACATGTGCAGCGTAGAATTCCACCGTGTGAGCACGTCGCACAGCAGTCGGTGGTCTGGCAGATTAAACCGATGTTGCAGGGTCCTCAGGGTGGCAGTGTCCGTGGTGGACTTGCGGAGATGTGCGCAGAAGCGTCGCACCTTGCCGAGCAAGTCAGACAAGTGAGGGTAGTTTTTAAGAAACCACTGAACCACCAGATTGAGGATGTGGGCCAGGCATGGCACATGTGTGAGGCTGCCGAGCTGCAGAGCCGCCACCAGGTTACGGCCGTTGTCTCACACGACCATGCCCGCTTGGAGGCTCCGCGGTGAAAGCCAGAGGTCGGTCTGCTCTGTCAGACCCTGCAACAGTTCGGGGGCCGTGTGCCTCTTGTCACCTAAGGTGAGTGGTTTCAGCATGGCCTGCTGACGCTGTGCTGCTGCGCTGCGCCACACCAACTGCTGGCGACGTGCTGCTCACACTTCTTAATTGAGAGGTAGAGGTTGCGTAGAAGGAGGAGGAGGGGGAGGGTTTAGAGGAGGTGGCATAAACCGCCGCAGATACCAGCACCGAGGTAGGACCCGCTATTGTGGGTGTGGGTAGGACGTGAGCGGTCCCAGGCTCTGACTCGGTCCCAGCCTCCACCAAATTCACCCAATGTGCCGTCCTGGAGATATAGTGGCCCTGCCCGCCAGTACTTGTCCATGTGTCCGTGGTTAAGTGGACCTTCCCAGTAACCGCGTTGGTGAGGGCACTATTTATGTTGCGGGAGTCGTGTTGGTGTAGTGTCGGGACGGCACACCGGTAAAAAATAGTAGCGACTGGGTACTGAGGAGCACTGGACCGCCGCCGCCATCATGTTTTTGAAAGTCTCCGTTTCCACAAGCCTGTACGGCAGCATCTCCTGGCTGATTAATTTGGCAATGTGCTCGTTTAAAGCTTATGCGTGTGAGTGCGTGGCGGCATATTTGCGCTTTCGCTCCCACGCTTGTGCTAGTGACAGCTGAATGCTGCGTTGAGAGACATTGCTGGATGGGGTGGAGGACAGTGGAGGTGAGGGTGTGGGTGCAGGCCAGGAGGCGCTCGTGCCTGTGTCCTGAGAGGGGGGTTGGATCTGAGTGGCAGGTTGGGGCACAGGGGAAGAGGCAGTGGTGTGACCCAGAGGTAGTGAATGGCCTCCGTCCCACCTTGTGGGGTGCTTGGCCATCATATGCCTGCTCATGCTGGTGGTGGTGAGGCTGGTAGTGGTGACTCCCCGGCTGATCTTGGTGCGACACAGGTTGCATACCACTGTGCTCTCACTGAAAAGCATCCACACCTTTGAACACCCAGCCCTCTGCACGGAGGCTTGGCGCGAGGGGGTGCTTTGGGAAACAGTTGGGGGATTCTTCGCTCTGGCCCTGTCTCTACCCCTGGCCACTCCACTGCCTCTTCCAAGCTGTCTTGCTGCTGCACTTGCCTCCCCCTCTGATGACCTGTCCTCAGTAGACTTAGCAAACCTTGTGGGGTCAGTCACCTCATCGTCCAGCGGCTCTTCCTCCGAATCCTCTGTGCGCTCCTCCATCGGACTTACTGCCCTTACTACTACCTCACTGATAGACAACTGTGTTTCATCATCATCATCCTCCTAACCCATTGAAAGCTCTTGAGACAGTTGCCGGAAGTACCCAGCCTCATCACCTGGACCCTGGGAACTTTCCAAAGGTTGGGCACCGGTCACGGCAAACTCCTCAGGTGAGAGAGGAATCATTTTTTCCCACTCATGGCAGGGACCCGACAACAGTTCCTGGGAGTCTGCCTGCTCATCAGAATGTGTCATTTTCATGGAGTGAGGAGGCTGGGAGCAAGGAGGAGCAGCAGCCAGAGGATACAGAGTTGCAGTCCCTAAGCTGGGAGTAGTGGACTGCGTAGAAGACTGGGTGGTCGATACATTGCTGGATGCATTTTCTGCCATCCAGGACAGAACCTGCTCACACTGCTCTGTTTGTAATAAAGGTCTACCACGTGGACCCATAAATTGTGATGTGAAGCTGGGGACCACAGAAACTTGGACGGGTCCACGTCCTCGACCCTTACCCCTACTCCTCATCATGGCGGATTACGAATAGAGCAGGAGCCAAATAAATTACCCTACTGTACAGCACTGACAACTGGGCCTTAATTCATCGCACACAGAGACTTGTATATACTGTGACTAGAAAAAAGTAACCCGCTGTCTTGCACTGATACCTAGGGGTAATTTACTGCTCACAGAGACTGGTAGATTATAGAGGCTGTGTGGAGGGGGAGAAGACTCTAAAGCCAGTGGAAAGTGCTGGTAACTGCGTCGATCTCGACCCCACCAATGGAAATGGTATTGTGAGACGCTCTGCACAGTGGCTGAGCTGAAATACTTTGCAGTGGCCCCTGTAATATTACGGTACTGTTTTGCGGTGAGACCGCTGTCTAATTCACTGCAGACACAGAACCGTATAAATAAGTTTGTTGGCAGCTGCAGGCTAGGAATTATGTGCGTGCACTTTCACGGTGAGAGTGGTATTTTACTGCACACTCCAGCCAGAACAAAAAAAATAAGAAAGGCTGCAAACAGGCCTAGATGCATAATACAATAATGTTAGCACTACAACTCCCAGCAGGGCCCAAGTAAAATGCACACAGTAAGATGTAGCCCTAAGAAGGAGATATTGTTTTTTTGCACAGACAATACAGGCTGTATAGTGTATATAACAGCTTTGCCTCTAGAAATGCCTGTGGCCCAACGCTCTACGTCTAATTTACTCCAGACAGAGAACGGTATAAATAAGTATGTTCGCAGCAGGCTAGGAATTATGTGCGTGCACATTTACAGTGAGAGCGGTATTTTACTGCACAATCCAGCCAGAAAAAAATATGACGAAAGGCTGCAAACAGGCCTAGCTGCGTAATACAAACATGGTAGCACTACAACTCCCAGCAGCCACCAAGTAAAATGCACACGGTGAGATGTAGCCCTAAGAAGGACCGTTGGGGTTCTTGAAGACAGCACCTCTGCTAACACTTTCCCTATATCAGCAGCAGCACTTTCCCTATACTCTGTATAATAGACTGCAGACTGAGAATGCTATAGCTGTAATGGCCTGCACAGCCTGAGATGGAAAAAAAAATTTGTGCAAAACTGCTCCCAGCCAGCCACAACAGTAATGCACACGGTCAGATGTAGCCCTAAGAACGACCGTTGGGGTTCTTGAGGACAGGATCCTACACTAACACTATCCCTGAATGAGCAGCAGCACTTTCCCTAATCTCTGCCAGTGTGTGTCTGAGACGAGCCGCGGGCGGGACCGCTTTAAGTACTCGGCGGTCACTTGATCTCACCAGTCACTTACTGCAGGGGGGTGGGATAGGGCTGGCACGTCACAGCAGGAAGTGGTAATGCCTTCCCTGCATGTCTATTGGCTAGAAAATGGCGCTCAACATGTGGGGAAGGAATTGGAATTGACTCGAGTACCGCGTGGTGCTCGTCTTGAGTAACGAGCATCTCGAGTACCCTAATACTCGAACGAGCATCAAGCTCGGACGAGTGTGCTCGCTCATCTCTAGTAATAACGTTGATTTGTTTAAATGCTAAATACAAACTTATCCATTCAGGTTTTTTGAAGTCTAACATACTTACAGTAAGGTATAAAAGTAATGTAGTAATGCATGCATCTTATATATTACAAAATGTAAACCATGAATAATTTTTTTAATGAAACTATTCAACATTTTCTGATCTTCACTGTTACTGATACTAATGTGTTCTAGCATATAAGATGATGTGACAGATACTTTCTTGCAGCATAAAGTTCTTCAATTTGTTCATTTTTGTAATTGTCAAGAATATTGTAGGACATACAATATAAATCACTTAATTGTCTGAATTAGCTTTAAGCATTCCGGATTTTATTTGAGTGATGTTAATACTGGCAGCTGCCATATTGAGGACTTGCCTCATGGGCTAACATGGAGGCATAATTGTGGTATTTTAAAACAAGCTTGTCCATTTAGATAAGAAAAACAATTAAGCATCCTTTTTCCCCATTGTCAGAGTGCATGGCCACAATTCGTTCTACATAATTAATCTTTTCACCTAAAAACATTTACTGTCAAAGCAAATTTATGTCCTTCAAACTATGACAACTATGATAGTTCCACCTGTATTTATTAATCTATTTGATATTTATTGGCATTGGTTTGTGTAGATATATTAATAGGAATAAAGTTTAAAATACTTTCCATGTTAACATTCCTGCAATCTCCATAAATGGCAAGTAGCTAAGTATATTCAATTAAACTTTTGGTCCTGAGTGTAAGAAAACATGCTAATACTATTCTGGCTGGTTTAAAGAAATGCAATTTATTCAATATATACAATTATTTATTATTTATTACATTTTGAAAAAAGTCATAATATGTAGTAAAAGTGAATTTAAGTCCTTGAGGTATATTTACTGCTTAACTTTTCCGTTGAGTGTATATGTCTTTTAACTACTTCAGGAATGTCCATAGACTATAAATGTACAGGCAGTCCTTATCTATCTCTGCAGGAACATTTTAAAATGTCCTTACAGAGAATCCCCATAAAGTTCTCCTCTCTCTCTGCTGTGCTGGAGCTCTGTGATCTGAGAGTCTAATGACAGCGCAGATAATAGAACTTTGCCTGGAGACCAATCAGTATGGTCTCCAGCATGTGATGGCTGTGACAGCTAGTCACAGCCATCACAGTGACAAAGCACTGCTGTGTCCTTCTTCTTCATCTCGGAAGTCAGGCAGCTCATCTCATAAAAAAGAAAGTTGAAAAATGATACCAACATAATGTGCACTTATGGCAAATATTATTTATATCTATATTACAAGCAGAAGATGTCAAATTTAGAAAAATGCTAATTTTTCCCAATTTTTAAAAAATTTTGGATTTTTTTCCTAAATAAACAGCAAAACATACCAACCAATATTTACTATAGATGTAAAGTAAAATGTGTCACAAAAACAGTCTTAGAATCACTTTAATAAGTAATAGTGTTAAGAAGTTATTACCACACAAAGTGAAACATATCAGGTTCGAAAAATTGGGCTTGGTCACATAGGGCAAAATTGTCTTGGGTTGCAAATGGTTACGTTATTTTTGATTAATGTGCTCCTTTCTGAAAATGTCAACTGGAAAGCATTGTAATAAGGGTCCAGATAAGTGATAGGCATTGTAGACAGTTGCCTAAGGCAACATTGGGAAAATGAAAGATTAACAAAAAATAAAGTCTATTTTGCCTTTTTTTGACAAAATAAAGAATGTTCTTGGTATAAAGTATTTTCTGAGGTTTTTCCCACTGGCTTCTTTGTGAGAATTGAAAAACACCAGAAAAAAATCTAACACCTCAATAGCCACTTACCCTAACTGCATATGCCCCATGCAGTTAGGGTGCATTCACACAAGTGTGTGCGTGCATAGCTGCGCACAAAACTGCACACCCACATACGTGCACAAACACGCGTGAATGCAGGTCCATGCAGCATTGATTTGAATGGGATCGGTGCTTCTGCAGCCCCATTGAAAGCAATAGGATGCTGGCAAGCCCTGCAGAGATTTTCAGGAAAGGGCTTTAAATATAAGCCCTTTTCTGAAAATCATCCCTAGAATGTGTTAAAAATAATAATAATAATAATATATATATATATATATATATATATATATATATATATATATATATATACTAACCTCTAAGCAGCTGCTGAGGCTCAGGCACATCCAGCCTGTCTTCTTCATGCACTGCTTTGAATCTGTTTCAGCAGGCGGGGATTTAAAATTCCCGCGTGCTGAAAGAGCTGCATCTGATTGGCTTGAATTCAATGAATGGCCAAGCACTGCCTGTGATTGGCTGAATGCTGTGACCAATCATAGGCAGCACTCCACTGTCATTCAATGAATGGCTGAGTGCTGCCTGTGATTGGCTGAGCGCTCAGCCAATCAGATACAACCCTTCCCCGAAAATCCCTGCAGGGCTTGCCGGCATCCTATTGTTTTTAATAGGTCTGCAGAAGCGCCAGTCCCATTCAAAGCATCACGATCAAGAACATCATGATTCTCTGCCACAGCTGTCACAACTGTGACAGCTGTGGCAGGGAATTCTTCAGCCTCGCGGAAATGAAGAAATCCTCTACCACAGCTTTCACAGTTGTGACATCTGTGGCAGGGGATTCTTTACTCTCCGCGGAGATGAAGAAATCCTCTGCCACAGCTGTCACAGCTGTGGCAGGGGATTCTTTACTCCTCACAGGGAGTCACCTTGTCACTGAACACTTTGACAGTGCTGAGTAATATTGACACGCACCACGGACCTATGGTGCACACATGTCCTATGTTTTGCAGGTACGTGCGTTTGCAGGCCTGTAAAACACAGACATGTGAACACACCATAGGGAACCAATGGTTCTAATAGATGCGTGCACCTATGTACGCACACACACACGCTCGTCTGAAAGCACCGTTAAGATGTATATAGATGTCCACAGCATATGCTTTGTATGCAGCAGACTCAGAAGCTCAGCCTACTGCATACAGCAAGTATCGGCTGTCGACACAGCTGGAAACCGCCTGCAACAGATGCAACAGGAAGTAACTCAGATCATGTCTTTTAACTCTTCAAAGGTTGCTGTCAATTCTGACATTAGCATTTACATGTCCAGATCAATTGGGTTTTTAAATATCCTGAACAGCCCCTGTATGGTTGTCATCATAGCCTGGGGCCTTCTGAAAGCCCCAAGGCTGCTGCGATTGTTTGCTTTTTAAGATGTGCCTATGGTATGTAATAGGAAGCTGTTAAAGGGAATGTATCATCAGAAAATTACATATATTATTTGCATTTTTGTTTCAAACATATTTTTATGAATTTTTGGTGATGTTTTTGGACATTTTCGGTCACAATGTGTATGAAAAAAAACCCTAAAATCCTGCATTTTTCACAGTGACTACGGAGCCTGATACTAGGCTAAAACTTTCTGATCTTTATAAAAAGCTTTTCAGCAGTCATGTCACTAACATCACAGGCAAGATTATACTGAAATGTAAATATCTATATGTATGAATGGTCCTTTTACATAGGACGAGTTGTTGGAAAAACTATACCCGACACTCGTTCCAGTGATGCTCGCTCCTGTGCTGTTACACCGGAGTAAGTATCACTGCCATCGCTCACAATGCTGACAGAATGGAGGTGGAACGAGCCGGGGAGCATTCTGGTTTTTAACGTCTTTGGGAACCCCCCGTCCTTGATCTCCACAGTGATGGACATGAGAAAGTGGTAGATTCAGCTTCTTGTAATATGTGTTTTTATACATTTTGTGATAATGAATAGCTCTTTGTGTGCAATTTTTGCAAGGTTTTCTAACCTGTGCTTTGGTGGTGGGAGTTACAAAATAATTGTTTTAGTGTGTTATCACCTTTTATTGTCCATATAAGAAGTGATCTTCTAAAAGTAGTATTGCATTGGGGATTCTATGTAGCAACATTTGGCACTTTTAAGCACTTAGCTTTCTTAATATTCAAAGGTCTTATGGAGACATAGGAGATAAATGGTATAGTATTTCTAGTCACCTAATGTAACAAAATTGTAAAGTGATAATCTTAGAATAGAACAACAGGAAAATGTGGAATGTCATTAATATCAGTTCATGGCAAGTTCCCTAGTAACGTGGAAGTCCTTTTGGTAGTAAACAGAGACTCATTCAAAAAAGAACGACTGATGTTTCGATTGAACAACACATTCAGTTTTCTGCATGCAGAAATTGAACAACTGAAGAATTCTCGTTCTGTCATTCAGTTGCTCCATGCATTCACATGGGACAATTACCAGTCAAATTGCTGTGGGAGCATGTAAATCTAAACAATTCTAATAATAATAATAATATAATAATCTTTATTTGTATAGCGCCAACTTATTCCGCAGCGCTTTCAGGCATGGATAAATGCAAAACAATATAACAATTACAATGTGAGATACATTGGGTTAGACACAAATGGGTTGAGGGTGGTATAGAAGGTGCAGGGGTTGGGGAACACAGGCAATAGGAAATTTCATGTACAGATCATTTATTAGAAGGCAAACAGGGTGGGGCACCATAGGGAGGGGCAAGGGACTAGGTCAGGAGATTTGGTATGCTTCCCTGAAGAGGTGCGTTTTTAAGGCACATCTGAAATTTCGTGCATCGGGAATTGTCCGGATGCCTTGGGGTAGAGCATTCCAGAAGATGGGTGCTGCTCTGGTAAAGTCATGTAGGTGAGCATGTGAGGTTCGTATTACAGGGGTGTTTAGTCCGAGTGTGTTAGCCGATCGGAGTGAGCGGGCTGGGTGGTGTACTGACAGTAGGGAGGCGATGTATGGTGGCGCAGCGCCATGCAGAGCTTTGTGAGTGAGGTAGAGGAGTTTAAATTTAGTTCTGCAGTGGATGGGCAGCCAATGCAGCGACTGGCATAATGCAGAGGCGTCTGAATAACGACTGGATAGAAAAATGAGTCTAGCTGCTGCATTTAGTATGGATTGGAGTGGAGCGAGTCTAGTGCAGGGGAGACCATTGAGTAGTGAGTTGCAGTAGTCAAGTCGGGAGTGGATGAGGGCAACCACGAGCGTCTTTAGTGTATCCGTGGTTAGCAACGGACGTATTTTGGCAATATTTC
Source organism: Eleutherodactylus coqui (assembly GCF_035609145.1). NCBI lineage: Eukaryota > Metazoa > Chordata > Amphibia > Anura > Eleutherodactylidae > Eleutherodactylus > Eleutherodactylus coqui. The sequence continues at coordinate 108,851,211 of NC_089846.1, read as the reverse complement.
TGAGGTGCATGTGGCATGTTTGGGCCAGAGATTGGATATGGGGGGGCAAAGGAGAGGTCAGAGTCCAGTGTGACCCCAAGGCATCGGGCATGCCGTCTGGGGGTTATGATGGTGCCAGACACTGGAATGGAGATGTTGAGGGGAGGTCGGTTAGAAGGTGTAAAGACAAGGAGGTCAGTTTTAGGGAGGTTTAGTTTGAGAAAAAGGGAGGACAAAGTGTTAGAGACAGCAGACAGACAATCGGTGATATTTTGGAGGAATGGTCCAGAGATCTCACGAGAGGAGGTGTATAGTTGGGTGTCATCAGCGTAGAGATGGTATTGGAGGCCAAATTTGTGGATGGTTTGTCCAATTGGGGCAGTATAGATAGAGAAAAGAAGGGGACCAAGGACCGAGCCCTGGGGTACCCCAACAGCGAGAGGAAATGGAGCAGAGATAGAACCAGCAAAGGAAACACTGAAAGAGCGGTCAGAGAGGTAGTAAGAGAACCAGGAGAGAGCAGTATCCTTTAGACCAATAGAGTGGAGCATAGTGAGTAGGAGATTATGGTCGACAGTGTCAAATGCAGCAGACAGGTCAAGGAGGATTAGTAGGGAGTAATCACCTCTCGACTTTGCAGTCATCAGGTCATTTGTTACTTTTGTAAGGGCAGTTTCGGTCAAGTGTAGAGAGCGGAAACCAGACCGGAGGGGGTCGAGGAGCGAGTTGTCAGAGAGAAAGCGAGTAAGGTGGGAGTAGACCAGGCGTTCCAGTAATTTGGAGATAAAGGGGAGGTTTGAGACGGGTCGGTAGTTGGCAGCATCAGTCGGGTCCAGGGTTGGTTTTTTAAGCAGAGGGGATATAATGGAGTGTTTGAATGAGGAGGGAAAAGTGCCAGAGGTTAGGGAGAGGTTGCAGATTGTAGTGAGGTGAGTAATGAGAGCTGGGGAAAGGGACCGGAGGAGGTGAGAGGGTCGCTAGTGCAGGTGGTGGGGCGGGCAACGGAAAGGAGCCTGGAGACTTCTTCCTCTGTTGTTGGTTCTAGCGTAGATAGTGAGTAGGTGCTGGGTGCAGTGCTGATGAAACTGGGATCAGGGCTAACACCCATGTAAAAGGGCCTTTATCCTCTGACTATCCACTAACACCCTCCCTGCAAAATGACTTCTGCACAGTTCACAGATCATGCCTAGCACAGTCTCTCATACAAGTCAATGGGTTATCTCCTGTCAATTGTGTAAATGACCCATGAAGCTGCTGTAAGCATATCTTTTAAATGTTCTTAATGCTGTTAAATGAAGCTCAGACAAGATGGTAGCCACTATAGTCTTTAACAAACAGCAAAAAAAAAAATCTACACTCAGAAAATTAAAATGGATTAGAAAAATGTAATATGCTCCTCTATCTGGTTTTAATTATTTAAAAAAAATTGTTATATAGTTTCTATAAAAATACAGTACAATGTAATACCACGGTATTGCATTATACTGTATAAGTGATCAAACAATCCTAATTTTAAATCTCCTATAGGCACTAAAAAAAAAGAAAGAAAAATAAGTTAAAAAAAGACTTTTTAGTTGCTGCAAATATATATATATATATATATATATATATATATATATATATATATATACTCTGAAACAGAAATGACCGATGAGCTAATTAAAGCTAAAAAGATTTCTAGAAACTACAATGATATGATCAACATAGGCTAGCAATTGAGAGTCTTCCCAAGTTTTTAATGTCTTTGTGAACTATTTCTCTGTCTAGATGATGTGACAGTATCCTTCCTAGCAATGTGGTAGCTATTTCTAAGCTGTTTCTCTGTCCTTGAACTCCACAGTGATGGACATGAAAAAGTGGTAGATTCAGCTTCTTGTAATATGTGTTTTTATACATTTTGCGATAATGAATAGCTCTTTGTGTGCAATTTTTGCTAGGTTTTCTAACCTGTGCTTTTGTGGTGGGAGTTACAAAAGATTTTTTTAGTGTGTTATCACCTTTTATTGTCCATATAAGAAGTGATCTTCTAAAAGAAGTATTGCATTGGGAATTCCAGGTAGCAACATTTGACACTTTTAAGCACTTAGCTTCCTTAGTATTTAAAGGTCTTATGAAGACATAGGAAATAAATGGTATTGTATTTCTATTCACCTAATGTAACATAAAATTGTAAAGAGATAATCTTAGAATAAAACAACAGGGACATTTGGAATGTCATTAAGATCAGCTCATGGCAACAAAATCCCAATGATTTATGTTAAGTACTGTGCATCATCTAATGATTTTTAGTTTAAAAGCTATGGTGAAAGTCTGTGCATATGTTTAGAGGGGTCATCTCATGAAAAATGTTATTTGGTACTTGTGGGTTATCTGTCACCACTTTTTCAATTAATTTCACAAATGTTTCACCAATAACACTATTTATTTCTTAGACTGTTTTTATTTCTCCAAAACATAAAAATGTATAATATTTCTCAGGTGGTATAAATGTAGTAATAGCCTGCAAGATAACATTGATAATAGAACCTTAAAAAACTGGTGACAGATAACCAACAAGTACCTGTTGTTTATAATAAAATCCAGCTCATAATTATAAACATTTTTTGTAGTAACACTTATTTAAACAATGTTTCAGTCTCCAGATATTACAGGACTGATGTTAGAATAGCTTTGCATACTTTTTCTATTGAGCAGACTTTCTGTTCCAAGGCCACCTCAGTAAATGTTCCAAGGTGAACACATCTACTCAGGTTTGCTTCTCTGTAGAGGACTTTGAACCTAGTCAGATTTAAACCTAGGATTCCAGTGCTGTAATGCAACATTGCTAACAACTGAGACATCATGTTTCTTTTACCTTCTTCAGAGGAAAACAAGAAACAACACAGGGAGAACATAAAAACTCCATGAAGATGTTGTGCTTGGTAAAATTGGAACCTAGGACCCCAGAACTGCAAGGCAACAGTGCTAAACACTCAGCCATGCTTGCTCTTTCTTCCTTCTTCTTCCTTTTGCTCTTTCTTATTATTGACATCTTTTAACTCGTTCTTCCTAGACTAATCCGAGGAGGAAAAGGTGGTTGAGAAAGAGAAAGAGCAGGAAGAGGAGAAAGGGAGGAAAGAGCAGGAGAAGGAGAAAGAGGAGAAAAGGAGAAGGAAGACAGATTTAAAAGAAGAAAGCGGAGAAAGGAGAGAACGAGAAAGAGGTGAAAGAAAGAAAGAAAGAAAGAAAAAGGAAGAAAGAAAGAAAGAAAGAAAGAAAGAAAGAAAGAAAGAAAGAAAGAAAGAAGGAAGGAAGGAAAAAGCAGTAAGAAGGGGGAAGAAGAAGAATGACAAAGAAGAAGAAGAATAGCACAGCACTGCTGTCTTGCAGTGCTGGGGTCCTAGGTTTAAATCTGGCAAGGTACAACATCTGCATGGAGAACAGTATAATTAAAGCAAAGATAAGGGTACTCCCACAGATTTGATTTGGGAAGTCCAGAGGGCAAGCAAAACAGATCTATTGTAAGGTTTTCATGATCATTTTCCTATTTAAATAAATTGATGGCATGTTCATTAGTTGTCAAGGTTAACTTAAGGGATACTATCAAAGGTTTCTAGTAGTCTAGGGTAGGTTAGGGTGTTAAAGGGGTTGTCCCGCGAAACAAAGTTGGGGTATACACTTCTGTATGGCCATATTAATGCACTTTGTAATGTACATCGTGCATTAATTATGAGCCATACAGAAGTTATTCACTTACCTGCTCCGTTGCTGGCGTCCCCGTCTCCATGGTGCCGTCTAATTTTCAGCGTCTAATCGCCCGATTAGACGCGCTTGCGCAGTCCGGTCTTCTCCCTTCTGAATGGGGCCGCTCGTGCTGTAGAGCTGCTCCTCGTAGCTCCGCCCCGTCACGTGTGCCGATTCCAGCCAATCAGGAGGCTGGAATCGGCAATGGACCGCACAGAAGACCTGCGGTCCACCGAGGGTGAAGATCCCGGCGGCCATCTTCGCAAGGTAAGTAAGAAGTCACCGGAGCGCGGGGATTCGGGTAAGTACTATCCGTTTTTTTTTTAAACCCCTGCATCGGGTTTGTCTCGCGCCGAACGGGGGGGCTATTGAAAAAAAAAAAACCCGTTTCGGCGCGGGACAACCCCTTTAATGCTAAACATCTCTGGGATCTATAGTATGGTGGTTTATGGGTTAATGATAATTTATTTGGCAGTCTAGGGAAGTGTATAAGTATAGGCATATTGTACTTTTTTAGCCTATATGAATTAATGGTTTAATTTAAGATCTATATTGATCAGCCATAGCATTAAAACTACAAACAGGTAAAATGAATAGCAAAAAACTTATAAACATTTTCAGCATAGCAACAGGAACTCTTCCAACAGGACCCCCACTGATCAAAAATTTTGAGATGTCTATCTGACATGTCAAAAGTTTGTGGAAAGTACTGTTACTCTTTAAATAATCAAGAAATTATATACATATATACAAAATATTGCTATGCAAATAATAGACAGGGCATATGAAATACATGCGAGATATCGACAAATTGATCCACTAGCTATAGATGACTATATGCATTGTATATTTATACTGCAATTTAATATATTTAGATTATAATTTGGAGCAATCTTCTGTTGTTGTTTTTAAAAAGTGAATAACATTGATTATTTTGTTCCCATGGCACCTGCCAATCAGTGAGGCAAAAAAGCAGCAATTAAAGGAACAGTTCTTGAAGTTGATGTGTTGGAAACAGGTAAAATGACAGAGCATAAGGTTATAAGAAACTCTGACAAAAGTTAAATTTTGATGGATAGTTGAAAGGGTCAGAACATTTCCCAAACATAGATTTTATGGTGTGATCCTGGCATGCAAGAGTTAGTATTTATCAAAATTGGTCAACGTAAGGACAACCATCAAACCTAGAATGGTCATAGGCTCATTGATACACATGAGGAGTAAAGATCCGACAGAAGAGTACTTTAGCAGAAATTGCTGAAAAAGATAATGATAGAAAGGTGTCAGAACTCACAGTACATCATAGGCTCAGGAATAATTCTGGCTTGCTATATGGAGGACCAGGGGTATAGTGAACAAATAATTTTATTACATAAAGACAGGAGGCAATGTGTTTCTGTTACTGACAAATGTGCCAATCCAGCACAGAAATGCATTGCCTCCTGTCTTTATGTAATAAAATTATTTGTTCACTATACTTCTGGTTCTCCATGCAGTTCAACAGAGTTTTTCTGAACCTATGTCTACTCCTGCACGGATCCCCTCTACTTAGCGGATGCTGGCAGCTGCTGGGGCATTTATTCAGCGCTTTTATGTTGTTGTGCCGCAGCACAGCTTCTGGAGGTACCAATTTTCTTTTTGTATTCTCTATTTATTGAGTGGTTCCCTCTACACTATGAAGCACCATTTTGTTTAATTTGCTACACAGTATTTCTTGGCTTGCTGCCCATTGGTGATTTTTGGGGATATACAGGTAAAGAATTGAATGACTGCATTCTGTTAGAATGTACTGCATTTCATCCACATTCTTCCTCTCAGTTTCTAATTGATTGCTATGCAAAGGGTCATATGAAAAAGATTATTAACAATCAGAGCCAACAAAGCAATATCATTCTCCATATTACGGTATTAATGGAAAATAGCTGCCTAGCTGGATTGCCAATCTTTTTGTACTGTTACAAAAATAGGTAAACATCATGGAATATAGTTGTAAGAAACAGTAAATTACCTCTTTGCAATCATCTGGATTTCTGCATTGACTAATAATAATAGAATGTGATGTCATCTAAATTACAATTTAAGGGCGAGCACCCACTGGCGTTTTTTTACCTGCGTTTTGCGTTTTTCCTGCACAGGCATAGAGATAACATGTGTTCCTGTCCACTGGCGTTTTTTTTGCGTTGCGTTTGCGTTTTTAACATAGGAACTGTCAGTTGCATATGTGTCCCTATTTTTCTCCTAATGCACCCATGAATGTCAATGGAAATTAACGGAAAATGCCGCGAAAACGCCGCGAAAAACGCACGGAAAAACGCGCGGAAAAACCACGAGAAACGCGGCGAAAACGCTGCGTTTTTTTCCCGCGGAGAACGCAAACGCCAGTGGGTGCTCGCCCTAAGGGTCCATTTTTGCACAACGATTATTGCTCAAAATTTGCTCAAAAGCCGTCTTTTGAGCGATAATCGTTGTGTCTAACTGCACTGACATTATGCAGTTTTCGTTAAGCAGTCACTGATCATTGTCTTTCAGCATGCTGAAAAACAACGATCAGCCTTATCAAGAATTCACAGTGGGATACAGCTGATACTATGTAAGGTTTTCATGATCATTTTCCTATTTAAATAAATTGATGGCATGTTCATTAGTTGTCAAGGTTAACTTAAGGGATACTATCAAAGGTTTCTAGTAGTCTAGGGTAGGTTAGGGTGTTAAAGGGGTTGTCCCGCGAAACAAAGTTGGGGTATACACTTCTGTATGGCCATATTAATGCACTTTGTAATGTACATCGTGCATTAATTATGAGCCATACAGAAGTTATTCACTTACCTGCTCCGTTGCTGGCGTCCCCGTCTCCATGGTGCCGTCTAATTTTCAGCGTCTAATCGCCCGATTAGACGCGCTTGCGCAGTCCGGTCTTCTCCCTTCTGAATGGGGCCGCTCGTGCTGTAGAGCTGCTCCTCGTAGCTCCGCCCCGTCACGTGTGCCGATTCCAGCCAATCAGGAGGCTGGAATCGGCAATGGACCGCACAGAAGACCTGCGGTCCACCGAGGGTGAAGATCCCGGCGGCCATCTTCGCAAGGTAAGTAAGAAGTCACCGGAGCGCGGGGATTCGGGTAAGTACTATCCGTTTTTTTTTTAAACCCCTGCATCGGGTTTGTCTCGCGCCGAACGGGGGGGCTATTGAAAAAAAAAAAACCCGTTTCGGCGCGGGACAACCCCTTTAATGCTAAACATCTCTGGGATCTATAGTATGGTGGTTTATGGGTTAATGATAATTTATTTGGCAGTCTAGGGAAGTGTATAAGTATAGGCATATTGTACTTTTTTAGCCTATATGAATTAATGGTTTAATTTAAGATCTATATTGATCAGCCATAGCATTAAAACTACAAACAGGTAAAATGAATAGCAAAAAACTTATAAACATTTTCAGCATAGCAACAGGAACTCTTCCAACAGGACCCCCACTGATCAAAAATTTTGAGATGTCTATCTGACATGTCAAAAGTTTGTGGAAAGTACTGTTACTCTTTAAATAATCAAGAAATTATATACATATATACAAAATATTGCTATGCAAATAATAGACAGGGCATATGAAATACATGCGAGATATCGACAAATTGATCCACTAGCTATAGATGACTATATGCATTGTATATTTATACTGCAATTTAATATATTTAGATTATAATTTGGAGCAATCTTCTGTTGTTGTTTTTAAAAAGTGAATAACATTGATTATTTTGTTCCCATGGCACCTGCCAATCAGTGAGGCAAAAAAGCAGCAATTAAAGGAACAGTTCTTGAAGTTGATGTGTTGGAAACAGGTAAAATGACAGAGCATAAGGTTATAAGAAACTCTGACAAAAGTTAAATTTTGATGGATAGTTGAAAGGGTCAGAACATCTCCCAAACATAGATTTTATGGTGTGATCCTGGCATGCAAGAGTTAGTATTTATCAAAATTGGTCAACGTAAGGACAACCATCAAACCTAGAATGGTCATAGGCTCATTGATACACATGAGGAGTAAAGATCCGACAGAAGAGTACTTTAGCAGAAATTGCTGAAAAAGATAATGATAGAAAGGTGTCAGAACTCACAGTACATCATAGGCTCAGGAATAATTCTGGCTTGCTATATGGAGGACCAGGGGTATAGTGAACAAATAATTTTATTACATAAAGACAGGAGGCAATGTGTTTCTGTTACTGACAAATGTGCCAATCCAGCACAGAAATGCATTGCCTCCTGTCTTTATGTAATAAAATTATTTGTTCACTATACTTCTGGTTCTCCATGCAGTTCAACAGAGTTTTTCTGAACCTATGTCTACTCCTGCACGGATCCCCTCTACTTAGCGGATGCTGGCAGCTGCTGGGGCATTTATTCAGCGCTTTTATGTTGTTGTGCCGCAGCACAGCTTCTGGAGGTACCAATTTTCTTTTTGTATTCTCTATTTATTGAGTGGTTCCCTCTACACTATGAAGCACCATTTTGTTTAATTTGCTACACAGTATTTCTTGGCTTGCTGCCCATTGGTGATTTTTGGGGATATACAGGTAAAGAATTGAATGACTGCATTCTGTTAGAATGTACTGCATTTCATCCACATTCTTCCTCTCAGTTTCTAATTGATTGCTATGCAAAGGGTCATATGAAAAAGATTATTAACAATCAGAGCCAACAAAGCAATATCATTCTCCATATTACGGTATTAATGGAAAATAGCTGCCTAGCTGGATTGCCAATCTTTTTGTACTGTTACAAAAATAGGTAAACATCATGGAATATAGTTGTAAGAAACAGTAAATTACCTCTTTGCAATCATCTGGATTTCTGCATTGACTAATAATAATAGAATGTGATGTCATCTAAATTACAATTTAAGGGCGAGCACCCACTGGCGTTTTTTTACCTGCGTTTTGCGTTTTTCCTGCACAGGCATAGAGATAACATGTGTTCCTGTCCACTGGCGTTTTTTTTGCGTTGCGTTTGCGTTTTTAACATAGGAACTGTCAGTTGCATATGTGTCCCTATTTTTCTCCTAATGCACCCATGAATGTCAATGGAAATTAACGGAAAATGCCGCGAAAACGCCGCGAAAAACGCACGGAAAAACGCGCGGAAAAACCACGAGAAACGCGGCGAAAACGCTGCGTTTTTTTCCCGCGGAGAACGCAAACGCCAGTGGGTGCTCGCCCTAAGGGTCCATTTTTGCACAACGATTATTGCTCAAAATTTGCTCAAAAGCCGTCTTTTGAGCGATAATCGTTGTGTCTAACTGCACTGACATTATGCAGTTTTCGTTAAGCAGTCACTGATCATTGTCTTTCAGCATGCTGAAAAACAACGATCAGCCTTATCAAGAATTCACAGTGGGATACAGCTGATACTATGTAAGGTTTTCATGATCATTTTCCTATTTAAATAAATTGATGGCATGTTCATTAGTTGTCAAGGTTAACTTAAGGGATACTATCAAAGGTTTCTAGTAGTCTAGGGTAGGTTAGGGTGTTAAAGGGGTTGTCCCGCGAAACAAAGTTGGGGTATACACTTCTGTATGGCCATATTAATGCACTTTGTAATGTACATCGTGCATTAATTATGAGCCATACAGAAGTTATTCACTTACCTGCTCCGTTGCTGGCGTCCCCGTCTCCATGGTGCCGTCTAATTTTCAGCGTCTAATCGCCCGATTAGACGCGCTTGCGCAGTCCGGTCTTCTCCCTTCTGAATGGGGCCGCTCGTGCTGTAGAGCTGCTCCTCGTAGCTCCGCCCCGTCACGTGTGCCGATTCCAGCCAATCAGGAGGCTGGAATCGGCAATGGACCGCACAGAAGACCTGCGGTCCACCGAGGGTGAAGATCCCGGCGGCCATCTTCGCAAGGTAAGTAAGAAGTCACCGGAGCGCGGGGATTCGGGTAAGTACTATCCGTTTTTTTTTTAAACCCCTGCATCGGGTTTGTCTCGCGCCGAACGGGGGGGCTATTGAAAAAAAAAAAACCCGTTTCGGCGCGGGACAACCCCTTTAATGCTAAACATCTCTGGGATCTATAGTATGGTGGTTTATGGGTTAATGATAATTTATTTGGCAGTCTAGGGAAGTGTATAAGTATAGGCATATTGTACTTTTTTAGCCTATATGAATTAATGGTTTAATTTAAGATCTATATTGATCAGCCATAGCATTAAAACTACAAACAGGTAAAATGAATAGCAAAAAACTTATAAACATTTTCAGCATAGCAACAGGAACTCTTCCAACAGGACCCCCACTGATCAAAAATTTTGAGATGTCTATCTGACATGTCAAAAGTTTGTGGAAAGTACTGTTACTCTTTAAATAATCAAGAAATTATATACATATATACAAAATATTGCTATGCAAATAATAGACAGGGCATATGAAATACATGCGAGATATCGACAAATTGATCCACTAGCTATAGATGACTATATGCATTGTATATTTATACTGCAATTTAATATATTTAGATTATAATTTGGAGCAATCTTCTGTTGTTGTTTTTAAAAAGTGAATAACATTGATTATTTTGTTCCCATGGCACCTGCCAATCAGTGAGGCAAAAAAGCAGCAATTAAAGGAACAGTTCTTGAAGTTGATGTGTTGGAAACAGGTAAAATGACAGAGCATAAGGTTATAAGAAACTCTGACAAAAGTTAAATTTTGATGGATAGTTGAAAGGGTCAGAACATTTCCCAAACATAGATTTTATGGTGTGATCCTGGCATGCAAGAGTTAGTATTTATCAAAATTGGTCAACGTAAGGACAACCATCAAACCTAGAATGGTCATAGGCTCATTGATACACATGAGGAGTAAAGATCCGACAGAAGAGTACTTTAGCAGAAATTGCTGAAAAAGATAATGATAGAAAGGTGTCAGAACTCACAGTACATCATAGGCTCAGGAATAATTCTGGCTTGCTATATGGAGGACCAGGGGTATAGTGAACAAATAATTTTATTACATAAAGACAGGAGGCAATGTGTTTCTGTTACTGACAAATGTGCCAATCCAGCACAGAAATGCATTGCCTCCTGTCTTTATGTAATAAAATTATTTGTTCACTATACTTCTGGTTCTCCATGCAGTTCAACAGAGTTTTTCTGAACCTATGTCTACTCCTGCACGGATCCCCTCTACTTAGCGGATGCTGGCAGCTGCTGGGGCATTTATTCAGCGCTTTTATGTTGTTGTGCCGCAGCACAGCTTCTGGAGGTACCAATTTTCTTTTTGTATTCTCTATTTATTGAGTGGTTCCCTCTACACTATGAAGCACCATTTTGTTTAATTTGCTACACAGTATTTCTTGGCTTGCTGCCCATTGGTGATTTTTGGGGATATACAGGTAAAGAATTGAATGACTGCATTCTGTTAGAATGTACTGCATTTCATCCACATTCTTCCTCTCAGTTTCTAATTGATTGCTATGCAAAGGGTCATATGAAAAAGATTATTAACAATCAGAGCCAACAAAGCAATATCATTCTCCATATTACGGTATTAATGGAAAATAGCTGCCTAGCTGGATTGCCAATCTTTTTGTACTGTTACAAAAATAGGTAAACATCATGGAATATAGTTGTAAGAAACAGTAAATTACCTCTTTGCAATCATCTGGATTTCTGCATTGACTAATAATAATAGAATGTGATGTCATCTAAATTACAATTTAAGGGCGAGCACCCACTGGCGTTTTTTTACCTGCGTTTTGCGTTTTTCCTGCACAGGCATAGAGATAACATGTGTTCCTGTCCACTGGCGTTTTTTTTGCGTTGCGTTTGCGTTTTTAACATAGGAACTGTCAGTTGCATATGTGTCCCTATTTTTCTCCTAATGCACCCATGAATGTCAATGGAAATTAACGGAAAATGCCGCGAAAACGCCGCGAAAAACGCACGGAAAAACGCGCGGAAAAACCACGAGAAACGCGGCGAAAACGCTGCGTTTTTTTCCCGCGGAGAACGCAAACGCCAGTGGGTGCTCGCCCTAAGGGTCCATTTTTGCACAACGATTATTGCTCAAAATTTGCTCAAAAGCCGTCTTTTGAGCGATAATCGTTGTGTCTAACTGCACTGACATTATGCAGTTTTCGTTAAGCAGTCACTGATCATTGTCTTTCAGCATGCTGAAAAACAACGATCAGCCTTATCAAGAATTCACAGTGGGATACAGCTGATACTATGTAAGGTTTTCATGATCATTTTCCTATTTAAATAAATTGATGGCATGTTCATTAGTTGTCAAGGTTAACTTAAGGGATACTATCAAAGGTTTCTAGTAGTCTAGGGTAGGTTAGGGTGTTAAAGGGGTTGTCCCGCGAAACAAAGTTGGGGTATACACTTCTGTATGGCCATATTAATGCACTTTGTAATGTACATCGTGCATTAATTATGAGCCATACAGAAGTTATTCACTTACCTGCTCCGTTGCTGGCGTCCCCGTCTCCATGGTGCCGTCTAATTTTCAGCGTCTAATCGCCCGATTAGACGCGCTTGCGCAGTCCGGTCTTCTCCCTTCTGAATGGGGCCGCTCGTGCTGTAGAGCTGCTCCTCGTAGCTCCGCCCCGTCACGTGTGCCGATTCCAGCCAATCAGGAGGCTGGAATCGGCAATGGACCGCACAGAAGACCTGCGGTCCACCGAGGGTGAAGATCCCGGCGGCCATCTTCGCAAGGTAAGTAAGAAGTCACCGGAGCGCGGGGATTCGGGTAAGTACTATCCGTTTTTTTTTTAAACCCCTGCATCGGGTTTGTCTCGCGCCGAACGGGGGGGCTATTGAAAAAAAAAAAACCCGTTTCGGCGCGGGACAACCCCTTTAATGCTAAACATCTCTGGGATCTATAGTATGGTGGTTTATGGGTTAATGATAATTTATTTGGCAGTCTAGGGAAGTGTATAAGTATAGGCATATTGTACTTTTTTAGCCTATATGAATTAATGGTTTAATTTAAGATCTATATTGATCAGCCATAGCATTAAAACTACAAACAGGTAAAATGAATAGCAAAAAACTTATAAACATTTTCAGCATAGCAACAGGAACTCTTCCAACAGGACCCCCACTGATCAAAAATTTTGAGATGTCTATCTGACATGTCAAAAGTTTGTGGAAAGTACTGTTACTCTTTAAATAATCAAGAAATTATATACATATATACAAAATATTGCTATGCAAATAATAGACAGGGCATATGAAATACATGCGAGATATCGACAAATTGATCCACTAGCTATAGATGACTATATGCATTGTATATTTATACTGCAATTTAATATATTTAGATTATAATTTGGAGCAATCTTCTGTTGTTGTTTTTAAAAAGTGAATAACATTGATTATTTTGTTCCCATGGCACCTGCCAATCAGTGAGGCAAAAAAGCAGCAATTAAAGGAACAGTTCTTGAAGTTGATGTGTTGGAAACAGGTAAAATGACAGAGCATAAGGTTATAAGAAACTCTGACAAAAGTTAAATTTTGATGGATAGTTGAAAGGGTCAGAACATTTCCCAAACATAGATTTTATGGTGTGATCCTGGCATGCAAGAGTTAGTATTTATCAAAATTGGTCAACGTAAGGACAACCATCAAACCTAGAATGGTCATAGGCTCATTGATACACATGAGGAGTAAAGATCCGACAGAAGAGTACTTTAGCAGAAATTGCTGAAAAAGATAATGATAGAAAGGTGTCAGAACTCACAGTACATCATAGGCTCAGGAATAATTCTGGCTTGCTATATGGAGGACCAGGGGTATAGTGAACAAATAATTTTATTACATAAAGACAGGAGGCAATGTGTTTCTGTTACTGACAAATGTGCCAATCCAGCACAGAAATGCATTGCCTCCTGTCTTTATGTAATAAAATTATTTGTTCACTATACTTCTGGTTCTCCATGCAGTTCAACAGAGTTTTTCTGAACCTATGTCTACTCCTGCACGGATCCCCTCTACTTAGCGGATGCTGGCAGCTGCTGGGGCATTTATTCAGCGCTTTTATGTTGTTGTGCCGCAGCACAGCTTCTGGAGGTACCAATTTTCTTTTTGTATTCTCTATTTATTGAGTGGTTCCCTCTACACTATGAAGCACCATTTTGTTTAATTTGCTACACAGTATTTCTTGGCTTGCTGCCCATTGGTGATTTTTGGGGATATACAGGTAAAGAATTGAATGACTGCATTCTGTTAGAATGTACTGCATTTCATCCACATTCTTCCTCTCAGTTTCTAATTGATTGCTATGCAAAGGGTCATATGAAAAAGATTATTAACAATCAGAGCCAACAAAGCAATATCATTCTCCATATTACGGTATTAATGGAAAATAGCTGCCTAGCTGGATTGCCAATCTTTTTGTACTGTTACAAAAATAGGTAAACATCATGGAATATAGTTGTAAGAAACAGTAAATTACCTCTTTGCAATCATCTGGATTTCTGCATTGACTAATAATAATAGAATGTGATGTCATCTAAATTACAATTTAAGGGCGAGCACCCACTGGCGTTTTTTTACCTGCGTTTTGCGTTTTTCCTGCACAGGCATAGAGATAACATGTGTTCCTGTCCACTGGCGTTTTTTTTGCGTTGCGTTTGCGTTTTTAACATAGGAACTGTCAGTTGCATATGTGTCCCTATTTTTCTCCTAATGCACCCATGAATGTCAATGGAAATTAACGGAAAATGCCGCGAAAACGCCGCGAAAAACGCACGGAAAAACGCGCGGAAAAACCACGAGAAACGCGGCGAAAACGCTGCGTTTTTTTCCCGCGGAGAACGCAAACGCCAGTGGGTGCTCGCCCTAAGGGTCCATTTTTGCACAACGATTATTGCTCAAAATTTGCTCAAAAGCCGTCTTTTGAGCGATAATCGTTGTGTCTAACTGCACTGACATTATGCAGTTTTCGTTAAGCAGTCACTGATCATTGTCTTTCAGCATGCTGAAAAACAACGATCAGCCTTATCAAGAATTCACAGTGGGATACAGCTGATACTATGTAAGGTTTTCATGATCATTTTCCTATTTAAATAAATTGATGGCATGTTCATTAGTTGTCAAGGTTAACTTAAGGGATACTATCAAAGGTTTCTAGTAGTCTAGGGTAGGTTAGGGTGTTAAAGGGGTTGTCCCGCGAAACAAAGTTGGGGTATACACTTCTGTATGGCCATATTAATGCACTTTGTAATGTACATCGTGCATTAATTATGAGCCATACAGAAGTTATTCACTTACCTGCTCCGTTGCTGGCGTCCCCGTCTCCATGGTGCCGTCTAATTTTCAGCGTCTAATCGCCCGATTAGACGCGCTTGCGCAGTCCGGTCTTCTCCCTTCTGAATGGGGCCGCTCGTGCTGTAGAGCTGCTCCTCGTAGCTCCGCCCCGTCACGTGTGCCGATTCCAGCCAATCAGGAGGCTGGAATCGGCAATGGACCGCACAGAAGACCTGCGGTCCACCGAGGGTGAAGATCCCGGCGGCCATCTTCGCAAGGTAAGTAAGAAGTCACCGGAGCGCGGGGATTCGGGTAAGTACTATCCGTTTTTTTTTTAAACCCCTGCATCGGGTTTGTCTCGCGCCGAACGGGGGGGCTATTGAAAAAAAAAAAACCCGTTTCGGCGCGGGACAACCCCTTTAATGCTAAACATCTCTGGGATCTATAGTATGGTGGTTTATGGGTTAATGATAATTTATTTGGCAGTCTAGGGAAGTGTATAAGTATAGGCATATTGTACTTTTTTAGCCTATATGAATTAATGGTTTAATTTAAGATCTATATTGATCAGCCATAGCATTAAAACTACAAACAGGTAAAATGAATAGCAAAAAACTTATAAACATTTTCAGCATAGCAACAGGAACTCTTCCAACAGGACCCCCACTGATCAAAAATTTTGAGATGTCTATCTGACATGTCAAAAGTTTGTGGAAAGTACTGTTACTCTTTAAATAATCAAGAAATTATATACATATATACAAAATATTGCTATGCAAATAATAGACAGGGCATATGAAATACATGCGAGATATCGACAAATTGATCCACTAGCTATAGATGACTATATGCATTGTATATTTATACTGCAATTTAATATATTTAGATTATAATTTGGAGCAATCTTCTGTTGTTGTTTTTAAAAAGTGAATAACATTGATTATTTTGTTCCCATGGCACCTGCCAATCAGTGAGGCAAAAAAGCAGCAATTAAAGGAACAGTTCTTGAAGTTGATGTGTTGGAAACAGGTAAAATGACAGAGCATAAGGTTATAAGAAACTCTGACAAAAGTTAAATTTTGATGGATAGTTGAAAGGGTCAGAACATTTCCCAAACATAGATTTTATGGTGTGATCCTGGCATGCAAGAGTTAGTATTTATCAAAATTGGTCAACGTAAGGACAACCATCAAACCTAGAATGGTCATAGGCTCATTGATACACATGAGGAGTAAAGATCCGACAGAAGAGTACTTTAGCAGAAATTGCTGAAAAAGATAATGATAGAAAGGTGTCAGAACTCACAGTACATCATAGGCTCAGGAATAATTCTGGCTTGCTATATGGAGGACCAGGGGTATAGTGAACAAATAATTTTATTACATAAAGACAGGAGGCAATGTGTTTCTGTTACTGACAAATGTGCCAATCCAGCACAGAAATGCATTGCCTCCTGTCTTTATGTAATAAAATTATTTGTTCACTATACTTCTGGTTCTCCATGCAGTTCAACAGAGTTTTTCTGAACCTATGTCTACTCCTGCACGGATCCCCTCTACTTAGCGGATGCTGGCAGCTGCTGGGGCATTTATTCAGCGCTTTTATGTTGTTGTGCCGCAGCACAGCTTCTGGAGGTACCAATTTTCTTTTTGTATTCTCTATTTATTGAGTGGTTCCCTCTACACTATGAAGCACCATTTTGTTTAATTTGCTACACAGTATTTCTTGGCTTGCTGCCCATTGGTGATTTTTGGGGATATACAGGTAAAGAATTGAATGACTGCATTCTGTTAGAATGTACTGCATTTCATCCACATTCTTCCTCTCAGTTTCTAATTGATTGCTATGCAAAGGGTCATATGAAAAAGATTATTAACAATCAGAGCCAACAAAGCAATATCATTCTCCATATTACGGTATTAATGGAAAATAGCTGCCTAGCTGGATTGCCAATCTTTTTGTACTGTTACAAAAATAGGTAAACATCATGGAATATAGTTGTAAGAAACAGTAAATTACCTCTTTGCAATCATCTGGATTTCTGCATTGACTAATAATAATAGAATGTGATGTCATCTAAATTACAATTTAAGGGCGAGCACCCACTGGCGTTTTTTTACCTGCGTTTTGCGTTTTTCCTGCACAGGCATAGAGATAACATGTGTTCCTGTCCACTGGCGTTTTTTTTGCGTTGCGTTTGCGTTTTTAACATAGGAACTGTCAGTTGCATATGTGTCCCTATTTTTCTCCTAATGCACCCATGAATGTCAATGGAAATTAACGGAAAATGCCGCGAAAACGCCGCGAAAAACGCACGGAAAAACGCGCGGAAAAACCACGAGAAACGCGGCGAAAACGCTGCGTTTTTTTCCCGCGGAGAACGCAAACGCCAGTGGGTGCTCGCCCTAAGGGTCCATTTTTGCACAACGATTATTGCTCAAAATTTGCTCAAAAGCCGTCTTTTGAGCGATAATCGTTGTGTCTAACTGCACTGACATTATGCAGTTTTCGTTAAGCAGTCACTGATCATTGTCTTTCAGCATGCTGAAAAACAACGATCAGCCTTATCAAGAATTCACAGTGGGATACAGCTGATACTATGTAAGGTTTTCATGATCATTTTCCTATTTAAATAAATTGATGGCATGTTCATTAGTTGTCAAGGTTAACTTAAGGGATACTATCAAAGGTTTCTAGTAGTCTAGGGTAGGTTAGGGTGTTAAAGGGGTTGTCCCGCGAAACAAAGTTGGGGTATACACTTCTGTATGGCCATATTAATGCACTTTGTAATGTACATCGTGCATTAATTATGAGCCATACAGAAGTTATTCACTTACCTGCTCCGTTGCTGGCGTCCCCGTCTCCATGGTGCCGTCTAATTTTCAGCGTCTAATCGCCCGATTAGACGCGCTTGCGCAGTCCGGTCTTCTCCCTTCTGAATGGGGCCGCTCGTGCTGTAGAGCTGCTCCTCGTAGCTCCGCCCCGTCACGTGTGCCGATTCCAGCCAATCAGGAGGCTGGAATCGGCAATGGACCGCACAGAAGACCTGCGGTCCACCGAGGGTGAAGATCCCGGCGGCCATCTTCGCAAGGTAAGTAAGAAGTCACCGGAGCGCGGGGATTCGGGTAAGTACTATCCGTTTTTTTTTTAAACCCCTGCATCGGGTTTGTCTCGCGCCGAACGGGGGGGCTATTGAAAAAAAAAAAACCCGTTTCGGCGCGGGACAACCCCTTTAATGCTAAACATCTCTGGGATCTATAGTATGGTGGTTTATGGGTTAATGATAATTTATTTGGCAGTCTAGGGAAGTGTATAAGTATAGGCATATTGTACTTTTTTAGCCTATATGAATTAATGGTTTAATTTAAGATCTATATTGATCAGCCATAGCATTAAAACTACAAACAGGTAAAATGAATAGCAAAAAACTTATAAACATTTTCAGCATAGCAACAGGAACTCTTCCAACAGGACCCCCACTGATCAAAAATTTTGAGATGTCTATCTGACATGTCAAAAGTTTGTGGAAAGTACTGTTACTCTTTAAATAATCAAGAAATTATATACATATATACAAAATATTGCTATGCAAATAATAGACAGGGCATATGAAATACATGCGAGATATCGACAAATTGATCCACTAGCTATAGATGACTATATGCATTGTATATTTATACTGCAATTTAATATATTTAGATTATAATTTGGAGCAATCTTCTGTTGTTGTTTTTAAAAAGTGAATAACATTGATTATTTTGTTCCCATGGCACCTGCCAATCAGTGAGGCAAAAAAGCAGCAATTAAAGGAACAGTTCTTGAAGTTGATGTGTTGGAAACAGGTAAAATGACAGAGCATAAGGTTATAAGAAACTCTGACAAAAGTTAAATTTTGATGGATAGTTGAAAGGGTCAGAACATTTCCCAAACATAGATTTTATGGTGTGATCCTGGCATGCAAGAGTTAGTATTTATCAAAATTGGTCAACGTAAGGACAACCATCAAACCTAGAATGGTCATAGGCTCATTGATACACATGAGGAGTAAAGATCCGACAGAAGAGTACTTTAGCAGAAATTGCTGAAAAAGATAATGATAGAAAGGTGTCAGAACTCACAGTACATCATAGGCTCAGGAATAATTCTGGCTTGCTATATGGAGGACCAGGGGTATAGTGAACAAATAATTTTATTACATAAAGACAGGAGGCAATGTGTTTCTGTTACTGACAAATGTGCCAATCCAGCACAGAAATGCATTGCCTCCTGTCTTTATGTAATAAAATTATTTGTTCACTATACTTCTGGTTCTCCATGCAGTTCAACAGAGTTTTTCTGAACCTATGTCTACTCCTGCACGGATCCCCTCTACTTAGCGGATGCTGGCAGCTGCTGGGGCATTTATTCAGCGCTTTTATGTTGTTGTGCCGCAGCACAGCTTCTGGAGGTACCAATTTTCTTTTTGTATTCTCTATTTATTGAGTGGTTCCCTCTACACTATGAAGCACCATTTTGTTTAATTTGCTACACAGTATTTCTTGGCTTGCTGCCCATTGGTGATTTTTGGGGATATACAGGTAAAGAATTGAATGACTGCATTCTGTTAGAATGTACTGCATTTCATCCACATTCTTCCTCTCAGTTTCTAATTGATTGCTATGCAAAGGGTCATATGAAAAAGATTATTAACAATCAGAGCCAACAAAGCAATATCATTCTCCATATTACGGTATTAATGGAAAATAGCTGCCTAGCTGGATTGCCAATCTTTTTGTACTGTTACAAAAATAGGTAAACATCATGGAATATAGTTGTAAGAAACAGTAAATTACCTCTTTGCAATCATCTGGATTTCTGCATTGACTAATAATAATAGAATGTGATGTCATCTAAATTACAATTTAAGGGCGAGCACCCACTGGCGTTTTTTTACCTGCGTTTTGCGTTTTTCCTGCACAGGCATAGAGATAACATGTGTTCCTGTCCACTGGCGTTTTTTTTGCGTTGCGTTTGCGTTTTTAACATAGGAACTGTCAGTTGCATATGTGTCCCTATTTTTCTCCTAATGCACCCATGAATGTCAATGGAAATTAACGGAAAACGCCGCGAAAACGCCGCGAAAAACGCACGGAAAAACGCGCGGAAAAACCACGAGAAACGCGGCGAAAACGCTGCGTTTTTTTCCCGCGGAGAACGCAAACGCCAGTGGGTGCTCGCCCTAAGGGTCCATTTTTGCACAACGATTATTGCTCAAAATTTGCTCAAAAGCCGTCTTTTGAGCGATAATCGTTGTGTCTAACTGCACTGACATTATGCAGTTTTCGTTAAGCAGTCACTGATCATTGTCTTTCAGCATGCTGAAAAACAACGATCAGCCTTATCAAGAATTCACAGTGGGATACAGCTGATACTATGTATGTTTCAGCTGTTTCCCGCTCCCTGAGCACAGGTGGGGTATGAAGAACACAGCAGTCCAGCTGTGTTCTGCATACTCCGCACAGAGCGCTCTGCTATGTTACAGCTGGGCACTCTGAGCAGAGAAGAGCTGGATGCGAAAGACAAGCGGCCCTGCGTGTCTTCTGCATCCCCCGCTCAGAGCGCAAGGTGATCGCTCAACATTTGAGCAACCACCTTGCGCCTAAAGATATACAATGATTATCGCTCAAAAGTTGCTCAAAATACATGTTTTGAGCGTTGTGTCTAAATGGGCATAAGTTAGACAAACACAGTCTTACTAATATCACACAAACTGTGAGCACAAATGCACAATGCTTTTTTTCAAATAAAAAAACACTGCACATCAACACCAAAACTTCATACTATCTGTGAAATATGGCGGAGGGAGCATCATGGTTTGAGGCTGCGTTGATGCCTCAGGTTCTGGACGTATTGTGATCATTGAGTAAGTAATGAATTTTAAGATTTATCAAGACATATTACAAAAGAATGGGAAGGCAGCAGTCTATGACCTCAAACTGAAGAAACATCAGGTGACCCTAGAAGACAACGATCCAAAGTACACAAATAAATCAACTAAAGACTTACTTCACCTACTTTTTCTTGCAACTGTGTATTAGGCAGAAAGTAAACAGTCAGTTCTTAAAGTTGATATGTTGGAAAAAAGAAAAACTGGCAAATATAAATGACTTGGACAAGGACAAAATTTTGATGAACAGACTGGGTCAAACCATCTCCAAAATGGCAGGTCTTGGTGGGTTGTCCTGGTATGCCATAGTTAGTACTAGTGACAGGGTCATGGGAGCTCAAGGCTCATTGATGTGCATGAGGAATAAAGAGTAGCTCATCTGGTCTGATCCCATAGAAAAAATACAGTAGCACAAATTCCTGAAAAGGTATTATATACCTGGCTATTATATACTGAATTATAACTGCAATAGGAACAGCTGGCGTGTGACATGTTCTGATCAGGAACATGGTACCACATGATGGTTGCACCACGGACTGCTCTCAGATAACATGCTATGCACAGCAAAAGGCAACATTTGACAGTCATGGATCAATGTGGTGATTTGAGTGACTTTGACTGCTGGCAGATGGTGCCAGAAGTTGTGGTGCCAGTATTTCTGAAACAGTTATATTTGCTGTCTGTTCCCGAATGACAGTATCGAGAGTGTACCAAGAATGGTTGAAATTAGGGAGAACCAGCTAACAGAAGATCACACAGTTGTACGCCTCGTGAGATTAATTCTAAAAGCGAGCATCTAGTGGCACATCAGGTATCTTATCAATGCTGTGCAACAGTGAACAAACTGACGCAGCAGTACAAGAGAGTGGAAGTTAGACAAATTTCCACAATGAACATGTGGTATACCCTGCATTGACTGGGGTCTAACAGCCAAAGACTGACAAGGGAGCCCCTCATAACCCCGCATGATTTCTAAAATTGCCTCACATGGGCCCAGGAAATACATTAATTGACCTAGGACACATAGCAGAAGGTCACCTGGAGTAATGGGTCCCATTTCCTGATGAACTATATGGATGGTCAGGTGCACATATAGCATAAACAGTATGAGGGAGTATGCTATGGGTGTACCATTAGGGTTCAACAGACTGCTGGTGGCGATCTCATGGTCTGGGGAGCATTGTCCTGCATGGCCTAGGACTATTGGTCATCATACCACTATCCTTCAATGATGAAGGTTACATGGACCTGCTAGCTGACCATCTGCACTTACATCTTCAGGAAGTCTTCCCCAACCATGGTGCCATCTTTCAACAAGACAACCATTTGTCTCATTGAGCTAAGATCACTAAGGTGTGGATGGAAGAATATGACATTGAATGCTCCACACTGCCTTAGCCCTCAAACTCACTGGGCTGTAACCCCATTGAATATGTTTGGGATATGCTGGAAAGGGCTGTAAGACTTGCTTCCAGTTATCCACAAAATGTGCATCAATTGATGAAGCTGTTGCAGTGGGAATGGGGCATGGATCAAGTTGAGTATATAGGTTTTTTGCCATCTTGTGGAATCTGCTCTCCAAAGACTGAAAGTCATGATCACCCAAAAAGGTGGACCAACCTCATATTAAATACATGTTACTAATACAGTGATCATTCAATGTAGAAGGGTGTCAGAACATACAGTGCATCACATTTTGCTGCATATGCTTAGTGTATCCTGTTCACTTGCAAAGGCATCTACAATCAGTACATTAGAACCATACTATTGAGTCCTATATGGTCCCCCTTAGACCTGTTTGAATGTCATAATATTGTGAATGTTTCAGAATTTTAAGGGCTCTATTGCTAGTGCAAATAATAGTGGTGACAACACTGAAAGCAATGGTCCAATGAAGACAATGGTCTTCCGGCAACCCAAAATTGTTTTTCAGGGAGGGGCTTTACATATAAGCCCTTCCCTGAAAAGCAAGCATTTTAGTGTAAAAAAAAGAAAAAATACTTACCTGTCTGCCGCTGCCATGTCCCCCGGGGGGATGAAGAACACATCTGCCACGGGGGACACGGCAGATAGAATAGACACCGGGTCATGTACCAAATCCCCTTTAAACACCATGATCTGTAAAATTGAAGGGAAGGAGGAGTTTTTCTTGACAATATGTGCTAAGAGTTTACTTGTTCAATTGCCCATTTCAAAGAATGTTTGCTTTGTAAAGAATAGTTTCCGTGAGGCTTTTTCTTTTGGGAGTTGAAGATATTCTCTACCAGACCACAACCATCTATATTTATTTTCTTTAATGGGGTTCTCTATAAAGTTAGCCTCCTGCATGCGGTACAGACATTCCAGCTACAGCTCTTGCCTGGCTGACTTTCTCTTTAGGATTTAAATCTCTATAATTACCTATAATTGGTCAGGAATTTGGTCAGTCTCGCCTAGGAGTTGCAGCCAAAAGAGGTGTATTCACCATTTACCAAAGCTGTTCTGACTATAGAGATTTAATAGCAATAGCATGGTGCAGTGGTCAGAAATACCTCTGATCAGATATTCCACAGATTCAATCATTCCATATATCTGATTGTTGCCCAAAATGTAATGAAATCTAGAAAATGTCACTGTACTTGATGTAGAACAAGAATATACACAGGTATTAGGATGATAAAATCTCCACAGATCAAATTATAAAGTGCAAGATTCTCATTTGCACAAGGAAAGACTAGAAGCAATGGGATGAAACTGAAAGGGAGGAGACACAGATTAGATATTAGAAAAAACTTTGTGACAGTGAGGGTGATCAATGAGTGGAACAGGTTACCATGGGAGGTGATGAGATCTCCTTCAATGCAGGTGTTCAAACAAAGGCAGGATTTCAAATATCCATCTGGGATGATTTAGTGAATCCTGCACTGAGCAGGGGGTTGCAGGACCTTTCCAACTCTACAATTCTATGATTCTATGAAGATGTGGAACCTAGGGTACTACTTACTTGATGAAGAGAGGAGAATTTATCTAAAAGAGGGTTCATTAACATATTGACGTCTTCCATACAGATTAAGAAAACCATGGAAATGCAGTATGTAAATATGATGGCTTCCTGCAGAACCTCCATTGAGACAGCCAGGGAGAGGGTTATACATATCCAATATAGCATAAAGGACATTCTTAATTTAGGCCTCTACCAAAACATAACATCCTTCTGCATCTGATTTAGTCTTGAGCGCTTCCCATGTAATTAATTTATGCACTTATATGGAAACCCCCTCTTGAGAATGAAGTGTAGTAGGAGTGTCTGATCCATTGAACTGAAAAGAAAATAACCTCAATGACTCAGCTGTATGATAAGTTTCTTGGAGACAGATCAGTTGGAGTGCAAGTCTATGAATATATGGAAACACCATTAACCTTTTGATGTGGTGAGCCAAGGCTCCTCACGTTCCAGATCATAATTTTCAAATTAGCCATTATCAAAGACTAAGGGTGCATTCACACGAACGTATATCGGCTCGGTTTTCACGCCGAGCCGATATACGTTGTCCTCGGGTGCAGAGGGGGGGGGGGGGGGGGGATGGAAGAGCCAGGGCCAGGAACTGAGGCTCCCGCCCCCTCTCTGCCTCCTCTCCGCCCCTCTGCACTATTTGCAATGGGGAGAGGCGGGACGGGGGTGGGGCCAATTACCGGCCTTTAGCCCCACCCCCGTCCCGCCTCCTCTCACTGCAAATAGTGCAGAGGGGCGGAGAGGAGGCAGAGAGGGGGCGGGAGCCTCAGTTCCTGGCCCTGGCTCTTCCATCCTCCCCCCTCTGCACCCGAGGACAACATATATTGGCTCCGCGTGAAAACCGAGCCGATATACGTTCGTGTGAATGCACCCTAAGCCAGGCATACTAGTAGACTGTGAGACATATGCAAGTACAGAAACCCTCCTATGGAATGAACTAATGTTCTTCTTGCTGATGTTAAGTAAAGTTTATTTTGAAAAAAATATGCCGCCTCTATCTCCAACTATCATCGTTACACCATCATACAACCTGCAACGTTGGGCATTACTATCACTCTTTGCATTAGCAGTAGAAGGAGACCTACATGACATTAGGCAGGTGGCTTTAATGCTATGGCTTATCAGTGTATTTAGTATCTAATTTCTTGCCATAAATAATCACTTACTTGTACCGCATACTATGGATTTTAATTTAGTTGAGCACTAAAATGGTGATGCAAATTTTTCTCGTAATTTGTAGTTTTTTTTTATTATATTCCATGAAAACTAAGAAAAACATATGTAGAAATATATAGTGGCTGATGTGTTTACATCTCTGGACTTACACACCACTTTTAGTACTTTGCTGGAAATGGTAATGATGGTTGCCTCTGCACCAAGCTTTAAAACATACTGAACAATTCTAAGAGCTTACTTTAATCACTTGTATTCTGATTTATTGTACTCATTAGCCAGGAAAATATCGTAGTGTGAGACTTCAGTCATATTGTTTACCACCGCTTTAAAGGCTCAGAATTATGAAAATGCATAGACTGGCAAATTGTCAAGTACCATTTTATGCGGCTTTGTTTCTAAATGCTGGATGTAAAATCTATTTGAGTCACATTGCGTGGACATTACTGGCTTATAAGTGTGATTAAGGACCACTTGAGTCTTAAGCAGGATTTTCACATTGTGAAAAATAATATTAGGACATTACTACATGGGAAGAGGCAGTTATTTTTCTTTCTTAGTTCTTATAGAGGTGTAGCTGGTATTTTTTTTAAGTGTGGAACTTTCACTCATCACAAACCAGGAAACCATAGTGTTTTCAAAATGATGCGCCTGACTTATATTACTTCAGTTCCTGAGGTATTGGTTTTTTCGAATACATTTTAGGAATGTGTATTGAGGGCTTTCTCACATTGTTAGAATTATTCCACCAGGATGTAGAGGAATTTGCCACTGCAGAAACCCACACCAAAGACATTTTCAATTCTGCATCAAAATCTGCACTTTAGCTGGGCGGATTTTGGTTTATAATTTTTAGAAGACTACAATACAAGGATCTCTCCCATGATCTGTTAATACCTAGGATTGCGAGGATAACGAGAGGGACTCCTCTACATCTAGAAGAAAGCAGGTTTCATCTCCAACATAGAAGGGGGTTCTTTACTGTAAGAGCAGTGAGACTGTGGAACTCTCTGCCTGAGGACGTGGTGATGGCAAAATCCATAGAGGAGTTTAAGAGGGGACTAGATGTCTTTCTAGAGTGCTACAATATTACAGGATATAGACATTAGGTGACCAGCAGGGTTGTTGATCTCAAATGTTGATCCAGGGATTACTGCCATTATGGAGTCAGGAAGGAATTTTTTCCTCCATTGGAGCTAATTGGCTCACTATTTTTTTTTTCAATTCCTCTGGACCAACAAGGGGGAGATTAAAGCAGGCTGAACTAGATGGACATTGTCTTTATTCAGCCTAACATACTATGTTGCTATGTTACAAATTCCGCTGCATCCTGATGGAATAATTACATCATATTGGCCTCAGCGGTTACGATAGGATTCCACCAAGGAATTAATGCAAATAATATGGCAGTATTAGTACACTCTTGTGGTTTTATCACAATCGAAGACAGCCAAGGAATAAAAACAAGCAATAGTGTGACACTATCATAGTGTAACATAGCCTAAGCTCAATTTCACATGAGTATATTATGGGTACATTCTGCACCCATAGTATGGACAAGCGTCCTCAGGAAGAAACTCAGATATTTTGGGTCTGTAGACCTGCGGGCAGGTCTGGAATCTTATTTATACTCCATAAAATCACAGAGGTGAGGGAAAAAACAAAGACATTATTCACAGAAAAAGCCAAAAATACCATACCTGAAGGTCTGCAAAGCAGACATGGTCGCCATAGGCACGATCGCCATAAGGCAGGCACAATCGCCATAGGGCAGGCGCAATGGCCGTAAGCCCTGGAGATATGCAGTCAGCCAGACAATAAAGTGGAGGAGTAGCTTGTTCTTGGCAGGCTAATATGCAGTCACCCACTCAACCCAGCCCAGATTGGGGAGGAGTGACTGCATATACTAATAGCCTGCACATGTGAACGATACCAAAGATGCCAGCCATAGATGGATGGTGACCCACCATACAGGATATCAACCTTGGCTAATATAACAGCGGGTTGCCCTGTATCTCTAAAGTGGGCCACACTGGCTGACATCTTCGGCACCCCCACCAACTAACAAACTACATACAAAAGTACTAATGCATACTAATAAAATGCGGGTGTTGGTACTGCATTTTGGCCAAAACACATAGGCTGACGGGCCGCGCCGAGGCCACACCGCTTTTGTCAGTACCTATGCTAACTCACTATAAATTACCTTCAGGTATGGTATTTTTGGCTTTTTCTGTGAATAAATTATTTATACTCCAGGTGCATAAATGTACCCATAATATACTCATGTGAAACCAGCCTAAAACTGAGCATACAGACATCTTTTTGAGGCCAGCCAATTGTTCGTCAAATTGTTTGTATAAATAATCCCACCAGCAACATGTTAGACTGAACTGGCTGACGAGGGAGAAAGTTTTTAAAAAGTGTTAAATAACATAGTGGTCTTACTACTACTATTTTCAATTGACTACAGCTGCTGACCACTATAATCTGCCATCACATTTGCGTTTTCTTTTTTTTCATGCCATGGTTGGCCAAAATGACCAAAATTGGCTATTTCAGCTGGTGAAAGTTTTGCATGTATGAGCAAATACAATTAAGACAAACACTACAGTGATATTGTCACCAAATACAAACTTTTGTGGCATCATAAAATAGAAGATAGTCAATGAGTAGGACAAACACAGCTGTGATGTCATCATAAACACTGACAATTAATATAGAGTGAATATAGTGCATTTATCATAAAAAAAATGCTTTTAGGAAACAATGAGAAAAGATTATTGTTAATCCACCTACAAAAACAAATGTTGTGAACTATTATCAAGTAATTGATGAACAAATTCCAAATATTATTATGAACTTATTGAAAAAGTATTACAGATAGGTGATATTCTGGGAAGCAGTTCGAAATATTTTAACATAGTGGGGGCATTTTGTAAATTCATAAACATAATACTTACCATATGTCTAGTACAATAATCCATGTAATGTAGTCATGTTTGGCCAATTCTAATCACATGCAAAAATTAAAGATCAGATAGGAATATCAGCTTATGTTCCAGTTAATATAATGACACTCTGGCCCTACTGTGCATTTTATATGCTGACTCATTTTAAGTAGTTATTAGAGATGAGCGAGCACCCAAATGCTTGGGTCGATTCGAGTCGAGCTTTTCGTAAAATTTGAGAGCTCTACTCGAGTAACGAACCCAATTGGCTACAATGGGAGACTTGAGCATTTTTGTATGTGGGACGCCGGCTCCCGAGCTTTTTTTTTTTTTTTCTTGGTTCGTGTGTTTTTCTCTCTCTCTCTCCCACCCCTGCCCAAAAATTTGCCATATATACGCGCGTAAAAACGTTCGCACTACACGTGTAAAAAAAAAACGCGTGACCATGTCCATTGCCACCCATATGTTCTGTCTTCTGTAGGTGCAATTTTTTTTAACGAAAGTTATATACGCGCGTAAAAACACCCGTGTGACTGAGCCCTAAGGCAGCAAAATGTAGTCCTTAGCTCTTGCTCATGACCTAAAGGTTGCGAGTTCTATGCCAGCATAGTTCAGATAGCCAGCTCAAGGTCGACTCAGCCTTTCATCCTTCCAAGGTTTGTAAAAAAGGTACCCAGCTTGGTGGAGGGTAATAAATAAATTACCTGACAGCACTGCAGAATTAGTTGGTGCTATACAAATAGCAAGTCCCACCGCCTTCCTCTTATCAAGACAACTCTGCCCATAGCAGCCAATCACATCACAGTTTTCATTTTACCTCAGAAGTATAAGAAATGAAAGCTGTGCTGTGATTGGTTGCCATCTCAACAAAGACAGATATTCTTTTGAACAGCTTTTATGAGTGTGGCGCCACCTACTTCTCCATGACCTACTAGATAGATAGATAGATAGATAGATAGATAGATAGATAGATAGATAGATAGATAGATAGATAGATAGATAATCTTTTATTCAGCTTTGGTGATTTTCTAAAATGTTACCTTTTTATTAGTTTTATTTAGTCAATCATAACATGAAATATCTAAACAATCTGCTAACTGCAAAGTAAGATAACTTTATGAATGTCATTGGTCCTGTACTTTCCTTGTGCAACTCTACTGTCTTTGTCTTTTGACTGATGTGTTATACTGCATTTCATTACATTTTTCTACTTCCCTCATTTGTCTTTGTTCTAGATGAATGATGAGGCTTTTTATAGAGATTAAGTACTGGATGAGACTATAAAGCAGTGTTCCAAACATATATTTAGAGTGCATTCACTTGAGCGTGTTCATGTGCGTACATAGGTGCACACAAAACCGTGCACCTATGTACGTGCACAAACACGCGTGAATGCAGGTCCATACAGCATTGCTTTCAATGGGGCTTAAAATCAATAAGATGCCGGCAACCCCTGCAGTGATTTTCAGAGAAGGGCTTGAAATATAAGCCCTTCCCTGAAAATCATCCCTGGTTTGTGTAAAAAAAATAAAACATATATATATATATATATATATATATATATATATATATATATATATACTCACCT
This sequence comes from Eleutherodactylus coqui, assembly GCF_035609145.1. NCBI lineage: Eukaryota > Metazoa > Chordata > Amphibia > Anura > Eleutherodactylidae > Eleutherodactylus > Eleutherodactylus coqui. Next base: position 108,821,638 of record NC_089846.1, on the reverse strand, counting down.
ATCCGATACTGCGGTGTAAATATTACCCAGGGGAGTCCCCTTGTTACTAAATACTGTGACAGCACTGTCAGGCCTCAGTCACACGGGTGCATCAGCACCCGTACACCGGCGCCGATGCGCCCGTGTGACTGACACCAGCAGACGGACATACCTGCAGACGGCCGTCTCTCTGCAGCGCCGGAGGAAAGAACATGTGACCGGCTTCATTGCTGGTCATGTGTTCTGTCCTCCGGCACTGCAGAGAGACGGCCGTCTGCAGGTACGTCTGTCTACTTCCTGCAGTCACACGGGCGCATCGGCGCCGGTGTACGGGTGCCGATGCGCCCGTGTGACTTAGGCCTCACAGTGATCAGTGACAAGGGGACTCCCCTCGGGGGAATGAAGAATTCCCCCGCCACAGCTGTCACAGCTGTGGCAGAGGATCACAGTGTTCTCCCATTGCTTTCAATGGAACCGGAGCTTCTGCAGTCCCATTGAAAGCAATGGGATGCCGGCAAGCCCTGCAGGGATTTTCAAAAAAGGGCTTTAAGTATAAAAAATGAAAATCATCCCTAGAATATGTTAAAAAAAAATAAATAAATATAAATATAAATATATATATATATATATATATATATATATATACTCACCGCTCCGCAGCTGCCAGGGCTCAGGCACATCCAGCTGTGTCTTCTCCCTGCTCTGAATCTCTTTCAGCAGGCATAGATTTAAAATCCCCGCCTGCTAAAAGCGCTGTATCTGATTGGCGGAGTGCTCAGCCAATCACAGGCAGCACTCAGCCATGCATTGAATGACAACTGAGTGACAAGCTTGATAAAGACCAAACCGCTGGTTGAAACGTCGCTACACTATCTGTATCACTTATGGGAAAATAAACTCATTTGGACCTCATTTTTGCACCTACTGGTGCCGCTACCAGATCTTTTCCATTGAATGACAACTGAGTGCTGCCTGTGATTAGTCACAGCACTCAGGCAATCACAGGCAGCGCTTGGCCATTCATTGAATTCATTGAACATATTCTAGCAGTATAGACAAACACTAATGTGACTTCACAACCTTTATATAACATACAAGCTTTTATTGAGTAGTGAGACTAGTATGACATTATCACAATGGAACATAGCCTAAGAACAAAAAAAAACACCACTGTGACATAATCAAATACAACATTGCCTGCAAATAGAAAAACACAACAAAATAGAACAATGGCAATCTATAGAGACTTTTGTGACATTATCACAATAGAACACAGTCAATGAATAATGATATACACTATTGTGACATCATCAGAATGGGTTAAGAATAACAAGGTTGTGGTATCCTTCTAATTAACCACTTGGTCCTCAGTAGAGATGAGCGAACGTACTCGTCCGAGCTTGATACTCGTTCGAGTATTAGCGTGTTCGAGATGCTCGTTATTCGAAACGAGCACCACGCGATGTTCGAGTTACTTTCACTTTCATCTCTGAGACGTTAGTGCGCTTTCCTGGCCAATAGAAAGACAGGGAAGGCATTACAACTTCCCCCTGCGACGTTCAAGCCCTATACCACCCCCCCTGCAGTGAGTGGCTGGCGAGATCAGGTGTCACCCGAGTATATAAATCGGCCCCTCCCGCGGCTCGCCTCAGATGCATTCTGACATTGTTCAGGGAAAGTGCTGTCTTGCTGGAGTTGCTATAGGGAGAGTGTTAGGAGTTATTTTAGGATTCAAGAACCCCAACGGTCCTTCTTAGGACCACATCTGACCGTGTGCAGTACTGTTGAGGCTGCTTTTTGCAGTGTTGCACATTTTTTTTTTTTGTATATCGGCCGTGCAGAGCATTGCGTCCAGAGCATTGCGTCCTGCAGTAATTTTACATAGTCCAGGGCCAGTAGTGGTGAGGCAGGGACAGAAGACATATACAGTCTATATAGGCAGTGGGCTTTTCCAAAAAAATTTTGGGAAAAAAAATCTATTTGGCCTGCCTGTGACCGTCCTCAGTGTACTGCGTCTCTCCTGGGGGTAGTTGTCCTAATTCATACGCAGCCAGCTAAGTGTTACAGCAGGCTTGCGCAAAATTCTTTCCTGGCTCTGCGTTGCCCGTCACATCACCGCTGTATTCCTGTTCAGAGTAAAACAGTCTGCAGTAACTTTACATAGTCCAGGGCCAGTAGTGGTGGTGAGGCAGGGACAGAAAACATATACAGTCAATATAGGCAGTGGGCTTTTCCAAAAAAATTTGGGAAAAAAAATCTATTTGGCCTGCCTGTGACTGTCCTAAGTGTACTGCGTCTCTGCTGGCGGTCGTTGTCCTAATTCATACGCAGCCAGCTAAGTGTTACAGCAGGCTTGCGCAAAATTCTTTCCTGGCTCTGCGTTGCCCGTCACATCACCGCTGTATTCCTGTCCAGAGTGAAACAGTCTGCAGTAATTTTACATAGTCCAGGGCCAGTAGTGGTGGTGAGGCAGGGACAGAAGACATATACAGTCTATATAGGCAGTGGGCTTTTCCAAAAAAATTTGGGAAAAAAAATCTATTTGGCCTGCCTGTGACCGTCCTGAGTGTACTGCGTCTCTGCTGGGGGTAGTTGTCCTAATTCATACGCAGCCAGCCAAGTGTTACAGCAGGCTTGTGCAAAATTCTTTCCTGGCTCTGCGTTGCCCGTCACATCACCGCTGTATTCCTGTCCAGAGTGAAACAGTCTGCAGTAATTTTACATAGTCCAGGGCCAGTAGTGGTGGTGAGGCAGGGACAGAAGACATATACAGTCTATATAGGCAGTGGGCTTTTCCAAAAAAATGTGGGAAAAAAAATCTATTTGGCCTGCCTGTGACCGTCCTGAGTGTACTGCGTCTCTGCTGGGGGTAGTTGTCCTAATTCATACGCAGCCAGCTAAGTGTTACAGCAGGCTTGCGCAAAATTCTTTCCTGGCTCTGGTGTGCGTTCCGTAAGTGAAGTCAGCCTCCAACCACAGGCCAATAAGCGGCACATTTAATTACAGCGTTCTGTTTCTGCACTACTGGTAATACACCATGCTGAGAGGTAGGTGTAGGCCTAGAGGACGTGGATGCGGGCGAGGATGCGGAGGCCCAAGTCAGGGTGTGGGCACAGGCCGAGCTCCTGATCCAGGTGTATCGCAGCCGACTGCTGGGGGATTAGGAGAGAGGCACGTTTCTGGCGTCCCCACATTCTTCTCACAATAAATGGGTCCACGCGGTAGACCTTTATTAGAAAATGAGCAGTGTGAGCAGGTCCTGTCGTGGATGGCAGAAAGTGCATCCAGCAATCTATCGACCACCCAGAGTTCTGCGCCGTCCACTGCTGCAACTCTGAATCCTCTGGCTGCTGCTTCTCCTTCCTCTGAGCCTCCTCACTCCATTACAATGACACATTCTGAGGAGCAGGCAGACTCCCAGGAACTGTTCTCAGGCTCCTGCCCAGAATGGGCAGCAATGGTTCTGAATCCTCTCCCACTGGAGGAGTTTGTCGTGACCGATGCCCAACCTTTGGAAAGTTCCCGGGGTCCGGGGGATGAGGCTGGGGACTTCCGGCAACTGTCTCAAGAGCTTTCAGTGGGTGAGGAGGATGATGACGATGAGACACAATTGTCTATCACTCAGATACTAGTAATTGCAGTAAGTCCGAGGGAGGAGCGCACAGAGGATTCGGAGGAAGAGCAGCAGGACGATGAGGTGACTGACCCCACCTGGTTTGCTAAGCCTACTGAGGACAGGTCTTCAGAGGGGGAGGCAAGTGCAGCAGCAGGGCAGGTTGGAAGAGGCAGTGCGGTGGCCAGGGGTAGAGGCAGGGCCAGACCGAATAATCCACCAACTGCTCAAAGGTCTGGTAGTTTTTCACTGAGAGTGCAGACGACCAACGAACAGTGGTGTGCAACCTTTGTCGCGCCAAGATCAGCCAGGGAGCCACCACCACCAGCCTCACCACCAGCCGCATGCGCAGGCATATGATGGCCAAGCACCCCACAAGGTGGGACGAACGCCGTTCACCGACTACGGTTTGCACCACTGCCTCTCCCTCTGTGCCCCAATCTGCCACTGAGATCCAACCCCCCTCTCAGGACACAGGCACTACCATCTCCTGGCCTGCACCCACACCCTCACCTCCGCTGTCCTCGGCCCCATCCAGCAATGTCTCTCAGCACAGCGTCCAGACGTCGCTAGCGCAACTGTTTGAGCGCAAGCGCAAGTACGCCGCCACGCACCCGCACGCTCAAGCGTTAAACGTGCACATAGCCAAATTGATCAGCCTGGAGATGCTGCCGTATAGGCTTGTGGAAATGGAGGCTTTCAAAAGCATGATGGCGGCGGCGGCCCCGCGCTACTCTGTTCCCAGTCGCCACTACTTTTCCCGATGTGCCGTCCCAGCCCTGCACAACCACGTCTCCCGTAACATTGTACGCGCCCTCACCAACGCGGCTACTGCCAAGGTCCACTTAACAACGGACACGTGGACAAGCACAGGCGGGCAGGGCCACTATATCTCCCTGACGGCACATTGGGTGAATTTAGTGGAGGCTGGGACCGAGTCAGAGCCTGGGACCGCTCACGTCCTACCCACTCCCAGAATTGCGGGCCCCAGCTCGGTGCTGGTATCTGCGGCAGTGTATGCTTCCTCCACTAAACCACCCTCCTCCTCCAACGCAACCTCTGTCTCGCAATCAAGATGTGTCAGCAGCAGCACGTCGCCAGCAGTCGGTGTCGCGCGGCGTGGCAGCACAGCGGTGGGCAAGCGTCAGCAGGCCGTGCTGAAACTACTCAGCTTAGGAGAGAAGAGGCACACGGCCCACAAACTGCTGCAGGGTCTGACAGAGCAGACCGACCGCTGGCTTTCGCCGCTGAGCCTCCAACCGGGCATGGTCGTGTGTGACAACGGCCGTAACCTGGTGGCGGCTCTGCAGCTCGGCAGCCTCACGCACGTGCCATGCCTGGCCCATGTCTTTAATTTGGTGGTTCAGCGCTTTCTGAAAAGCTACCCACACTTGTCAGACCTGCTCGGAAAGGTGCGCCGGGTCAGCGCACATTTCCGCAAGTCCAAGACGGACGCTGCCACCCTGCGGACCCTGCAACATCGGTTTAATCTGCCAGTGCACCGACTGCTGTGCGACATGCCCACACGGTGGAACTCTACGCTCCACATGTTGGCCAGGCTGTATGAGCAGCGTAGAGCTATAGTGGAATACCAACTCCAACATGGGCAGCGTAGTGGGAGTCAGACTCCTCAATTCTTTACAGAAGAGTGGGCCTGGTTGGCAGCCATCTGCCAGGTCCTTGGAAACTTTGAGGAGTCTACCCAGATGGTGAGCGGGGATGCTGCAATCATTAGCGTCACCACTTCTCTGCTATGCCTCTTGAGAAGTTCCCTGCAAAGCATAAAGGCAGACGCTTTGCGCTCGGAAACGGAGGCGGGGGAAGACAGTATGTCGCTGGATAGTCAGAGCACCCTCATGTCTATATCTCAGCGCGTTGAGGAGGAGGAGGTGGAGGAGCATGAGGAGGAGGGGGAAGAGACAGCTTGGCCCACTGCTGAGGGTACCCATGCTGCTTGCCTGTCATCCTTTCAGCGTGTATGGCCTGAGGAGGAGGAGGAGGAGGATCCTGAAAGTGATCTTCCTAGTAAGGACAGCCATGTGTTGTGTACAGGTACCCTGGCACACATGGCTAACTTCATGTTAGGATGCCTTTCTCGTGACCATCGCGTTACACGCATTCTGGCCACTACGGATTACTGGATGTACACACTGCTCGACCCACGGTATAAGGAGAACCTTTCCACTCTCATACCCGAAGAGGAAAGGGGTTTGAGAGTGATGCTATACCACAAGACAAACTGATGGTAACATTCCCATCCGACAGCGCTAGTGGCAGAAGGCGCAGTTCCGAGGGCCAGGTAGCAGGGGAGGCGCGAAGATCAGGCAGCATGTAAACATGTACAGCGCAGGCAGGGGAACACTCTCCAAGGCCTTTGCCAGCTTTATGGCTCCCCAGCAAGACTGTGTCACCGCTCCCCAGTCAAGGCTGAGTCGGCGGGAGCACTGTAAAAGGATGGTGAGGGAATACGTAGCCGATCGCACGACCGTCCTCGGTGACGCCTCTGCCCCCTACAACTACTGGGTGTCGAAGCTGGACACGTGGCCTGAACTCGCGCTGTATGCCCTGGAGGTGCTTGCTTGTCCTGCGGCTAGCGTCTTGCCAGAGAGGGTGTTTAGTGCGGCTGGGGGAATCATCACGGATAAGCGTACCCGCCTGTCAACCGACAGTGCCGACAGGCTTACACTCATCAAGATGAACAAAGCCTGGATTTCCCCAGACTTCTCTTCTCCACCAGCGGACAGCAGCGATACCTAAGCAATACGTAGGCTGTAGCCGCGGATGGAAGCATCGTTCTCTATCACCATCAAAAACGGGGACCTTTTAGCTTCATCAATTTGTGTATTCTATTCATCCTCCTCCTCCTGCTCCTCCTCCTGAAACCTGACGTAATCACGCCGAACGGGCAATTTTTCTTAGGCCCACAAGGCTCAGTCATATAATTTTTGTAAACAATTTTTATACGTTTCAATGCTCATTAAAGCGTTGAAACGTTCACCTGAACCAGTTTTTATTTTAACTGGGCTCCCTCCAGGCCTAGATACAAATTAAGCCACATTAACCAAAGCGATTAATGGGTTTCACCTGCCCTCTTGGTTGGGCATGGGCAATTTTTCTGAGGTACATTAGTACTGTTGGTAGACCAATTTTTTTGGGCCCTCGCCTACAGTGTAATCCAATTAATTTTTTGCCCACCTGCATTAAAGCTGACGTTACCTCAGCTGTGCTGGGCACTGCAATGGGATATATTTATGTACCGCCGGTGGCTTCCTGGCACCCACCCATGCTGTCGGTCCACACGGAGTTGTAACTGCATGTGTCCACTTCTAAAGAACCCCAGTCTGACTGGGGCATGCAGTGTGGGCCCAAGCCAACCTGCATTAAACATGACATTACCTCAGCTGTGATGGGCAATGCAATGGGATATATTTATGTACCACCGGTGGGTTCCAGGGAGCCACCCATGCTGTCGGTCCACACGGAGTTGTAACTGCATGTGTCCACTTCTGAAGAACCCCAGTCTGACTGGGGCATGCAGTGTGGGCCGAAGCCCACCTGCATTAAACCTGACATTAGCTTTGCTGTCCAGGGCACTGCAATGGGATATATGTATGTACCGCCGGTGGGTTCCAGGGAGCCACCCATGCTGTTCGTCCACACGGACTTCACAATAGGGAGTTGTACCTGCCTGTGTCCACTTATAAAAAACCCCAGTCTGACTGGGGCATGCAGTGTGGGCCGAAGCCCACCTGCATTTAATCTGACGTTAGCTCTGCTGTCCAGGGCACTGCAATGGGATACATTTATGTAAAGCCGGTGGGTTCCAGGGAGCCACCCATGCTGTGGGTGCACACGGAATTCCCATTGCGGAGTTGTACCTGCCTGTGACTATTTATAAAACACCGCGGTCTGACTGGGGCATGCAGACACCTTGATAGAATGAATAGTGTGTGGCACATAGGTTCCCCATTGCTATGCCCATGTGTGCAGCTCCTGAAGGCGGTGGCACAGGATTATATTTCTCACTGCTTCTGTACAGCATTGTGGGCTATCGTCCTGCCCCTTTTAAAGAGGGTCGCTGCCTAGCCATGCCAACCCTCTGCAGTGTGTGCCTGCTTTTCCTCTGGCAGACGCACTTATAAATAGACATGAGGGTGGCGTGGCATGAGGGCAGCTGAAGGCTGAGCAGGGACACTTTGGTGTGCGCTGTGGGGGGGAGGGGGGGCGGTTGGGCAGCATGTAACCCAGGAGAAGTGGCAGCGGAGTGTCATGCAGGCAGTGATTGTGCTTTTTGGAGGTAGTGTGGTGCTTAGCTAAGGTATGCATTGCTAATGAGGGCTTTTCAGAAGTAAAAGTTGTTGGGAGGGGGGGGCCCACTCTTGCCGGTATTGTGGCTTAATAGTGGGACCTGGGAACTTGAGATGCAGCCCAACATGTAGCCCCTCGCCTGCCCTATCTGTTGCTGTGTCGTTCCCATCACTTTCTTGAATTGCCCAGATTTTCACAAATGGAAACCTTAGCGAGCATCGGCGATATACAAAAATGCTCGGGTCGCCCATTGACTTCAATGGGGTTCATTATTTGAAACGAACCCTCGAGCATCGCGAAAATTTCATCCCCAGTAACGAGCACCCGAGCATTTTGGTGCTCGCTCATCTCTTGTCCTAAGTCTACAGGAAAAGTTTTTGGTATTTCGGCAGTACAGGGGAGTTTGCAGCTCTCTGTTCTCTCCAGTTCTAAGAATGAGCTGTAAGTAACAGCTTTTGTTCTACAGGCGGGATTAATATTTTTAATGCTCATAATCAAAGAAGACTTTCCTCTCCAATCTGGTTGACAATTTACTGCAGCCTGTAAACAATACTTCATGGGGGACACCCGGAATGGCAATATTTGACACACTGGGGTGCCGGAAGAGGTATTAGCTCCTTTATTATTTCTTCACATGCGCAGATTGTCAGCTAACTCGTTTAATTAAGAAGAAAAATGTGTCAGTTATCAATATCAATCAATATGAAGAGAGACAAAATAACATTCTGCAGTTTTTCTACCTCCCAGTTTAAGTTTATAAAACCCCTTGTACTTCATAAATCATTCTGAAGAGCAGAGGGAAATGATGGGAAACAATTTTATTCAATTCCCTAAGGTTCTTCTTTAATATTTAATGATATATAAAGTATTATTTGCCAATGAAAACTTGCAAGATTCAACCTTGTAAAAGTCAACAAGCTGGGGTTAAATTACCGCATCTTATGAAACAATAATGAATCAATTCTCATGCTGAAAGATCAAACATTGCCTTAAAATTCCACAGGCAAAGAAAATCTATTTACGTAATACACAAGAATCAGCTTAGTCATATATATGTGATAAGCTTGTATATGAAACAAAATAAGGTGCATGGGATAAACATAGTATTAAGAATCTGAACATAATGTGGTATTGCTTCATGAATTTTAACAAGCTCCCAACTCCCACAATTCCCTCAAAACCTCTTCAAATTTTACTGACGTGGAATAAATACCTTTATAAATTGAGTGACCTATCTATCTATTTATCTATCTATCTATCTATCTATCTATCTATCTATCTATCTATCTATCTATCTATCTATCTATCTATCTATTTATCTATCAAAGTATTCTTTAAGAGATTTAAGATCTGCTGCAAAATTGCACATTTTAACTTTTGACAGAAGTATAACTTTCTAAAAGTTGGTTATGACAAATTGTTAATTTAAACAAAATAGCCAGCAAGAGGGCTGTATCAAGTCATGTGAGGCATCCAGAAACACCACAAATAATGTAGCGTCATTCTATGCCATTTTCAGGATGGAAGAGACCAAAAGACGATTCAAATGGATTTTCACCAGTGTACTGTAGTAGAAAACATTAGCAATCCCAGATTTCCAACTGTAAACAATAATATGTATATTTCCCTATCAGGAACCCAGTTGGAGGGCAGTGAAGGGGTTAATGTGTATATCCAAGGTGGTCTACGGTGGTTATTTCATACCAGGTGCTCACTGGTTTATTGCGGTCTTCAATCCACAGTCTCGTTGCTGTAACAGGAAGTTGAGTACTAATGCAATAAAACTTGATGTACCTTCCGTATACCAATCAAAAGGCACCAAATTTATATATGTGTGTAGATAAGAAGATAGATAGATTTTTTCATTATTTTGCAGCTTTCTTGATTGCTGTAGGAAGGGTGCATGAAGTTTCACTACCCTCCAACTGGGATCCTAAAGCCTGGTTTAGACACAATGATTATCGCTCAAAAAATCTTTTGAGCGATTTTTGAGCAATAATCGTTGTGTGCTTTTTTTTACAGTGCAAGGTGATCGCTCAAACTTGAGTGATCACCTTGCGCTCTGAGCTGGGGATGCAGAAGACAAGCAGGGCAGCTTGTCTTCTGCATCCAGCTGGCCCCCGCTCCGAACGCCCGGCTGTTATACAGCTGCGCACTCTGAGCGGGGTATGAAGAACACAGCTGGACAGCTGTGTTCTTCATACCCAACCTGTCTTCAGAGAGCGGGATACAGCTGAAACAATAGTATCAGCTGTATCCCGCTGTGAATTCCTGATAACTGATCGCTAATCTTTCAGCATGCCGAAAGATCAGCGATAAGCGACTGCTTAATGAAAACTGCACAATGTCAGTGCAGTTAGACAGAACCATTATCACTCAAAAGATGGTTTGGGCGATTTTTGAGCAAATATCATTGTGTCTAAAAGAGCCTTTACAGTAATCCCCTCTTTGCCCTTGATGTCAAGCATACAGACATTAACCTCCTTTCTGTCCTTGTACTGACCTCTTTAATAACCTAGACCACCGGGGAATTTGATGGAGACACTATAAAACTATGTATCTGAACAGTGTGTTAAATGATTTATCTGGATTCTATAAGGCATTGTGTATCAGGCTGCTGTATGGCACACTATTAAGATGATATACACTTCAAAATTAATTTGTTGCAGTTTTGGATCGCTCAGCTTAGAAGAATCAGTGCCCAGATCCCTAACTATCCTGCTCACTAGGTAGCCATCTAGCAGACTAAATGTGCCTTAAACGGTCAATCATAAAATTAACCTCTAGGATGTATTGCAGCAATACTCATAGTTCACATCATTTCCATTTATATTAGTGGACATCACTTGCTTACATGTAGCCACTTTTGCATTGAAAATAAAGGCAGAGACCAGATTGCTTCTGTTTATGATCGTGATGATTCTTACTTTCAATCCTCATTTAGGTAATTACTGAAATGACCGAACTTTTATAGCGGATCACTTTGGCACGTTACTACAGCCTATATTTGTCGCAGACTGCCATTTAAAAACAATTGCACATTGTTTGCAAAACTTTTTTTTAATATCACAGTTGTATCCAAAAGTGTAATTTCAGTGTATACGTTTTTGAAATGTACTTGTTTGTAGCCACATATAAATTACGAGATTTTCCATATACATAAATACAGGTAAAGGCCTTAGTCACACGGGCGTTTTTTGCTGCGATTTGCGGATCGCATGACGGATGCGCATCCGCAAATCGCGTGACCGGGGCCGAAAAATCGCCCGAAAAAACTGCTTCTAGCCGCGTTTCAATAGAAACGGGCCGGAGCTGTCCAGCGCATTGAATTCAATGGAGGCGGCAATACAGCCGGCTCCATTGAAAGCAATGCGCTGTGGGCGGTCTCACGATGAATTGTCGGGAAGGGCTTAAATATATAAGCCCTTCCCTGCAATTCATCCAGAAATGTGTAAAAATAAAAAATAAAATATATACTCACCTTGTCCCAGCAGACGGAGTTCAGCGCGGCTGGACGGCAGTGGGTGTGAGTGGGTGTGAGTGAGAGCTGCCTCTGATTGGCTCAGCGCAGGGACCAATCAGGGGCAGCTCTCACTCACACCCACTCACACCCACTGCCTGCCGGCCGCGCTGAACTCCGTCTGCCGGGACAAGGTGAGTATATATTTTTTTTTATTTTTACACATTTCTGGATGAATTGTAGGGAAGGGCTTATATATTTAAGCCCTTCCCGACAATTCATCCTGCGATCGCTGGCAGCCCATTGCTTTCAATGGAGCCGGCTGTATTGCCGGCTCCATTGAATTCAATGGGCAAACATCATTCTTCTCTGCCACAGCTGTTACAGCTGTGGCAGAGGAGAATGATTTGTCTAGTATATGTTCTCAATGGGGTCGGCGCTGCTGCTGCCGGCCCCATTGAGCGCATATAGAGAAGAGAACAGGAATCGCAGATCGCAGATTGGTGCGATCTGCGATTTCTGTTCTATAATTTATCGGACGAGCGCATAAAAAGCGCTCACGTGTCCGATACCATTGCAAAGCAATGGTTTTATAAAATCGCCGGAAGCGTGCGCATGCGCAAATCGCGCGGAAAACCCCCCGTCTGACTAAGGCCAAAGGCAGAACCACTGCATACATTCTGGATTTTGTTCATGCACTTTCAAATCGTTAATGATTTATTTAATTAAATTTAAGAACATTTTACATTTACAATTCTATTTCAGCAAGAAAATAAAAGATAATTTTCCCTTTGCGGTTTCAAGCCCTGACCATTTCATACTCAGATATTGAATAGATTTCTGCAATTTTATTGACAACATGACATGAGAATATTGAGTCCTACAGATACTTTACACAAAAACTTTAATTGCTCCCATTTGTCTAATTTAAGCATGTCTGTAAAAGAATTGCAGAATCTGCCTCTGAGAACAAACAGCATTTACAGGCATTAAGTCCACTGTTATATAATTGAACATGTAATTTCAACGACTGACAAATATCATATAATAATTGACCTTCCACTTGCACTGTCAGCAATTAATGAAAACATTTAAATACGGCCAACAGTATCTGTGTCCTTCAGCCTGTGGCCTTTAATTTTTCTTCCCTAATAGATTTAGACATGTACTAATGTATTTTACAACAAGGTCAAGTTAATAGGTTTCATGGACAATGTTTTACTGAAAATCGTTGATCCAAAACTGTAATCAGGAGATGTATTCACTGAAATAATTGCCTATAATCAATTAAGGTCATCTCTCATAGCTTGAAGATTTGATATGATGGGTGGGGATTGCAAATCTATTTAATGTAAATCTTAATTGAATTTCTTAATATAATATGCACAGGACATGTACTTTATGCTAATATTGTTTGTTTGCTTTGTTGTTCATTTCATTAATTTTTGTTCTGACATTTTGTATTACATTGTTGTTATATTTAATATTCTGATGCAGGTTGAATTTGTCAGAAAGTTGAAAACTAGATGTGCTATTATAGAACAGTGTCACAGCTTGCCGGCTGTGTTGGATTGGGATTGGTGTGATGTCACAGTATCAACCCTCGACCCACATGATCCACACACAGGCTTAGGCGTCATTCCCATGAGCGCATATATGCCACGTTTTCACGCCTGGGCGTATATACGCTATCCATGTGAAGCATTGGTTCCCAATGCATTCATTCACATGGGCTATTATATGGCGCGTAAATATGTCAGCACTGTGAAAGATGGAATAGAAGCCAGCGAAATACATTCTGGAACTATATTTTGGCCAATATCCATCGGCAGGTCCCATAGACTCCTTTGGGAGCAGGTAAAAAGAAGGGAGGGGGCGGCATTTTTGCAGCGTCCAATGCTGCGAAAAGCTTACAGGTGCCTCTATATAAGCACTGGAAGGCATCCCGAGGATTTTGGCCGAGCAAGGGTTTTCTGGGATGTATTTTTTTGCTAAAAATGATGCTCGCGGTCATGTGAATCGGTGAAAAAATGCTGTCCGTGATCGTGGAAAAACGGCCTTTCAGGTGCTTATATGAGCCTCGTGTGGTGCAGAGTGTAAGCTCTCGCCAAGACCTGAAGGTTGCAAGTTTGATCCCCGCATGATTCAGGTTGCCGGTTCAAGGTTGACTCAGCCTTCCATCCTTCTGAGGTCGATAAAATGAGAACCCAGCTTGGTGGGGGGCAATAAGTAATAATTACCTGAAAGCGCTGCGGAATACGTTGGTGCTATACAAATACCAAGATTTATTTATTTATTATATTTTTATATGAAGCAGGAGTAAAAATATAAAAACATAGTCGCATTTCCTTTCGTAAGGCCCTTTTAAACAGGGCAATTATTGTTCTGGTTTTTCAAAACCCCGCGCTCTGAGACTGAATGACTTGACGAGAGTTGTCCAGTCGTTCAATTTTAGGCATGCTTAAAATCCGAACGACAATCGGTCAGAGTAAACAGCAACCATTTAGTAATCCCTGAGGGGAAGAGCGGGGAGAGAACTCTCCTCCAGCTGCCCCACCTCCCTGCCGGTCATGCTGTGAGTGACGACACATTTGCCCGACACTCGCTACAAGTAGAAGGACCTTTACAGTTCAGATAAGTCTGTTTTGCGTTATCTGGGCTGTTGTAACATCTATCTCCTGACTATCTTTTGTATTGCATATATACCTGATTCATGGCATGGTAGCGTAACATCAGCTCTGCAGTTATTGATATTCATTGTAGCTACCATTATCTCTATTTCCAAGCCCCAGCTCCCTAGTATGGAGTCTCCAATCATCATCTAGGATGATTTAATGATTCTGCATTGAGCAAGGGGTTGGACTAGATGACCCTGGAGGTCCCTTCCAACTCTAGCATTCTATGATTAATCAGGGTGAGTGCTCTGCTTTTAGGTAGGGTCTCCTCCTATCAGTAAGTTAGGGTCAGATTTCCTGTTTTCCCACATTTTGGTTTCATTATTAATATTTTGCATTCTCCACGTTAGTATATTGTGTGTATATGCATCCTTTTAGGACAATTAATTATGTCTTATTTGGTGGCATTTTGCATTTAGATTGGATCTAACAAATCAAGTCTGGAAAACCATAGAAAATTAAACAGTTAACATGGTTGTATGATCATGGTTCTATTTCAAGCTTTCAAGCTCAGTTTCTAATTCTCAATTTGACTTAAAGGGGTTGTCCCGCGCCGAAACGGGTTTTTTTTTAACCCCCCCCCCCCCGTTCGGCGCGAGACAACCCCGATGCAGGGGTTAAAAAAACAAACCGCTCAGCGCTTACCTGAATCCCGGCGGTCCGGCGTCTTCATACTTACCTGCTGAAGATGGCCGCCGGGGTCTGCTCCCTCCGTGGACCGCAGCTCTTCTGTGCGGTCCATTGCCGATTCCAGCCTCCTGATTGGCTGGAATCGGCACGTCACGGGGCGGAGCTACACGGAGTCGGCATTCTGCACGAGCGGCCCCATTGAAGACAGCAGAAGACCCGGACTGCGCAAGCGCGGCTAATTTGGCCATCGGAGGGCGAAAATTAGTCGGCTCCATGGGAACGAGGACGCTAGCAACGGAGCAGGTAAGTATAAAACTTTTTATAACTTCTGTATGGCTCATAATTAATGCACAATGTACATTACAAAGTGCATTAATATGGCCATACAGAAGTGTATAGACCCACTTGCTGCCACGGGACACCCCCTTTAAGCTAGTAGGTAGAGACTAGCTGCTATAATATATTCCATACATTGCTCCCCATCACTATGTAGCATATACAGAGAAACAGCAGCTGCAGCATGGAAGACATTATTGAGAAATACTGAGCAGTGTAGATGCGCATCAAGTATTTGTGAGACAGTAAAAGGAAGCAGTATGTATGTGTGTTTATCTTGGTCTCTTACTTGGCTCCTCTTCCATCCTCACCTCTCTGCTCTCTACAGACTACTATGTGCAGCATGCAATCTGAATTGCTAGTGACCGGTTAGTCCTTCCCATTTCCCAATATTGATTTAGCAGTGAATTTACAGTGAGTTAACAGTTATCTGTGCTATATAGATTTGCACAGAGTTTATTGAAACGTGATTATTTAAGTTATCTACATAATGGATAAGTCTCTATAGGTTTACCAGTGAGTATAGAAGGTACGAAGAACACCAAAACACATGGGCAGAGCTTCGATTCATCTTGTTTTTGGGATTTTTAAACTCATATGGTTCCCTTAGTCATAGGGGTTAGTAGTTTACAGCTTTTGCTGGAATGAGAGCTTAACATAAAAGTAATACATTTTTGGGTTCCACTAGGTGTTGAAATCGCTCTGCAAGAATATAGAACCATGAAGACAGAATAGCTTCATGCAGTTGCTGCAAATTAGATGGAAGCACTGAAATGTTTCAAATAGCTGGCAGAAGGGTTCATCGATCGATTTATACTGCTTGCACCAAATTCTAACCCTCCTATCAGCTTGGTGAAACAGAAATCTGGATTCCTCTGACCAGACAGTGTTTTTTCATTGCACAGTGATCCAATTTTTGTGCTTTGTTCCCTCTGGGGTCTCCATTTCTCTATTTGCATAGCTTTGTACTACAGGCGCAGAAGGAAAAAGGTGAACATTTTTTAAGCAATTGTAATTGTAAAAATTATTTTTGCATAAAAATACATTAATAAACAAGTGCACAAAGGTGTACATGACCTTTAAAATATTTGCCACTAAAATTGTGAACAGAAAAAACAGTCTACCCAAATTACCCCACCCGATACAGCTGTCACTACTTTTAACACTATATTTACTATAGTTAGTGGTAGATTGTTTTTACGAATACTGTACACCAGTAAGTACAACTCTTTTAGGGCTTAGTCAGACGGGCGTTTTTTGCCGCGATTTGCGCATGCGCATGCGTCCGGCGATTTTTTAAAACCATTGCTTCGCAATGGTATCGGACACATGGGCGCTTTTTATGCGCTCGTCCGAAAAATTATAGAACAAAAAATCGCAGATCGCATCTATCTGCGATCTGCGATTCCTGTTCGCTTCTGTATATGCGCTCAATGGGGCCGGCGGCAGCAGCGCCGACCCCATTGAGAACTTATAGAAGACAAATCATTCTTCTCTGCCACAGCTGTAACAGCTGTGGCAGAGAAGAACGATGTTTGCCCATTGAATTCAATGGAGCGGCAATACAGCCGCTCCATTGAAAGCAATGGGCTGCCGGCGTGCGCGGGGTTAATTGTCGGGAAGGGGTTAAATATATAAACCCTTCCCTGCAATTCATGCTAAAATGTGTTAAAATAAAAAAAAATTGTATACTCACCTTTCCGCTGCAGCCAGAGTCCAGCCGCGGCCGCTGTCAGTTCTCCTGAACTGCTTCTCGGCACTATTCAGCCGGCGGGGCTTTAAAATCCCCGCCTGCTGAATGATCTGCTCTGATTGGTCACAGCCTGACCAATCAGAGGCCAGTTTCACTCACACACCCATTCATGAATTCATGAATGGGTGAGTGACTGCTGCCTCTCATCGCTGAGCCAATCAGGGGCAGGTCTGACTCACATCCATTCATGAATTCATGAATGGGTGTGAGTGAGGCATGCCTCTGATTGGCTCAGCGCTGAGCCAATCAGGGGGCAGGTCTGACTCACACCCCCTTCACACCCACTGCAGGACGGCTGCCCGGAGCTGCAGGCAGAAGGTGAGAATGCAATTTTTTTTTATTTTAACACATTTTAGGATGGATTGCAGGTAAGGACTTATATATTTAAGCCCTTACCGACAATTCATCCCGGGCTCGCCCGCAGCGCATTGCTTTCAATGGAGACGGCTGTATTGCCGTCTCCATTGAATGCAATGCGCTGGACAGCTCCGGCCCGTTTCTAATGAAACGCGGCTAGGAGCAGATTTTCGGGCGATTTGCGGGCGACTTGTGCGCACCGGTCACGCGATTTGCGGATGCGCATCCGTCATGCGATCCGCAAATCGCGGCAAAAAACGCCCGTCTGACTAAGGCCTTAATGATACATGTCGGTAGCAGAAGCACAAATTAAATTTCCCAGCCCCATTGCAAAACCTAATACCATTACAAGGCTGGAATAAAGGCCCATTTACACCAGACGATAATCGCTCAATGATCGTTCTAACAACAGTTTGAGTGACAGCTTTGAGCGATCATTTAGCATTAACTATTAAGTAGCTACTGGGCTACTTAAGAGCAATTAAGTGTGCAAATAAAGCCTTAGCTGAACGCAATTAATAGTGTAATATACAGACTGTGTCCCAGCCTTATGGCAATAGGAGTGCTGCTTCTGTGCATATACTTGTCCTAATATACAGCCCAATGATGTGCCAAGTTTCATTTGTTTATACTGTGTTAAAGTTGAGTGTATATGTGTTTCTGTGTTTCTGGTCAGCAGCCCCTGCACTGGGAATGTGATGCTGGAGGGACACACCCCTATGAGGTCAGCCTGCCAGTATGAGAAGGAAGCAGGATGTGATGACACAGAGAGCAGCAGCCATCTTTGCAGAGAGAGAACCAAGTGTCTGTGCTGCATGGAGAGTGTGTGGAGATCTTAGAGGACTGTCCTGTGCAGCTAACCTGTGTGTAATTCAGTCCAGAGGCAGACAGAGTATAAAGAGACAGAATGTTCAGTGGAGCCATGCTGAAAGGACTGTGCCCAGTGGCTAACCAGTAATACTGACATTGTGGCTGTGGACATTGCCACCAAAGCTAAAGACTGGCAGTGCTGTTGAGTACCGGACGGTAACTGCACAACCTCTGGCTTATATCACACCGGGGTGTATGGATTCTACAGGACTGTTAGTGTGCTGAGCTACTTGCTGTTGGATCCCATTTCATCCATTTTGTTTTCCTGCCTGCTGAGAAGAATCTTATTGCCTCGGATGTTGTGATAACCGTGAGGAGAGGACGCTTCGCTATACAAGGAAAGAACGACATCGGGCCCCAACGCATGCTTCTACACACTGTAAGCAGTCCACCCGGACCACTGGTAAGAGGGGTGCGCACCCAAATGTGAAGTTAGGGTCAGTTAGGGATAGTTTGGGGACTATTGTTCTTTCAGTGTCCGTGCTGTGGAGGTGGACATAGTAAACGTGGAATATATTGTGAAGTCTAACTTGAATTGTTCCAACTATACTGTGTATTTTGCTTGTCCTTATTCCTGTTCTTTTACCATTAACTTGCCTTTATTAACCTGTAGTAAATAAATTTTTCTTAACTTGACCACCCCGTGTGCGTCCTTTCTGGTTGCGGAGACCAAACCACCTGCCTTGCTCTCGGTTCACAATAGGCCTGAGGGCTATTATCTGCGCTCAGATGCTTTGTTCTCCGCGGGGAAACAATGCTATCAGCACTCCCCGTGGAGAACTTCTGATAAGACTGACCGACTATTTTTAGATTGGACTGAATTTAAGGATCAGCTAGCAGTGGCTGAAAAGTGCACAATGGGCACGCATTTAGACACAACGATTATCGCTAAAACGTTCGCCATTTAGCGATTTTCTAGCTATCATCGGCTGGTATAAATGGGCCTTAAAGGCCCATTTACACATGTGGGTTTTTTTGCAGATTTAAAGCCAATCATAGTAGTAGATACAAAAGAAATGAGATGCATATCTTCAATATGTTTCATTCATTTGTGATCCATCTCTAGTTGGGGATTAAAAAAAACTGCATAGAAACTGCATGTTCTATTCAAACCTCATAGTGTGCATCTCCTACTTATGCACCCCTTATAACTATATTTGAGCTGTAGTATTGTAAGATTCATAACATTTATTAAGTTTACCCATCAGAATATTGCTATCGGCAAATATGCCACCTTCACGTTTCTTTATTCCTTCTTAATTGTGATGGCAAACACCATAAACTTTACATTCAGCCTCATTGCTTTCATTTAGAGATGGTAAAATTGATTTACCAGGTTCAACATTCAAAGTGATTAAGGATGACTCACAATATGAAGCTTCAGAGAAAACAGAATATTTTAATATTTAGCCACCTCCATTACCGCAGTGCATAAATCCCAAATGACATAATTACAGTTATTGTTTATTGCTTGTTGGCTATTTTTTCTTAATTCTGCTATTGTTTATTTTATTTTTTTTATGTATTCATTCATTCATTCATTCATTCATTCATTTATTATACAGTATTTTAAGGTTTCCAATGCCAATCAACCTTGTAATACATTTGGGTTACTAATAGAAATGATCAATGTAATGTAAAAAGAAAACACGATGACATGGTTCCTCTTGTATGCTGCTAGATATCTCTTGTTTGATTGAAAAACAACACTTGGTAATGCAAGAAAAAAGTTGATAAAGACTTTTACTTATTTGAGTGACTGTGAATGGCTATGAACAATGCTATATAGGTGGCCTTACTCTACTAATGTGAGTAGCAAAGATTAAAAACAGGAGGCTGGAGCAAGATCCAGTGAGAGCGGTGGAGCAATTTTGGAGTAAAAAGTGTTTCGAATGATGGAGGTGCTGCCAACCAGATAACGCTCCACCAAGGTGGGCATGAGTATCACCCCCAGGCATCCTGTTGTGTTTAATCCATCCGAACTGACGAAAGGGCTCACTCCAGAAACTCGTTTTCACTTGCTGGTTCTCTGTGTTGTTAAATAAAAAATAAGTGCTTTCACTATCACCTCTTGGACCTTAATTTTTCAACTAGCTTAGAGTGTTATGCCTTCACCACTAGTATTTTATCACATTCTCTTTCATTTTGCTCAGCTGATGCATGCTTTTCTTTTTTTAGACTGAGTGATTAGAACCATCTGAGGATGAAACAAAGAACTGTCATTAAATTCCTGGTGAAAAAGGGGTGCACACCTAAAAAGATCCATAATCCTCTGAATGGAGTATCCCCTCATAGACATACATACAATTGTAGCTCATGAGAGTTACTGGGCCTAACATACTTTCTTCTTACTGATGTTGGAGAGAAATAAGAAGTTACATAGTAGACCCCAGGTCTTATTGTGGATGAATCTACTAATCTGAATATTGGCTAAAGGCCATTAAAAAGTTTTAGTTAAAATCCTCAAAATTAATGGGTTTTCTCAAAAATGTTTGAACTTTATTTTTATGTGTTCACAAAAATCCCGCAGAACGCATGTTAAAAAATCTGCGTGACCGAAGCATCGTGCCCATTGCTTTCAATGGGGCCAGCGCTACTGCAGCTGGCCCCATTGAAAGCAATGGGATGCAGGTAACCCTCGCTGTGATTTTTGGGGAAGGGCTTGAGATATCAGCCTTCCCTTAAAATCATCCCTAGCTGCTGTAAAAAATAAAAAAATATATATACATCACCTTCCACCGCTGTCGGGGCTCCAGCACATCTTCTCTCTTCCATGCCGGGACTGCTCAGAGATTTAGAAATCCATGCCTCCAGAAAGTGCTGCTCTGACTGGCTGAGCCAGTCAGCCAATCAGAGGCAGTGCTCGGCCATTCATTTAATTCGTCTGCAGCACCAGCCCCAATGAAAGTAATGGGAGAAGATCGCGATCCTCTACCACAGCTGTGACAGCTGTGGCAGGGGATTCCTTCATTCCCACAGGGAGTCACCTTGTCACTGCAGCACGGACCTTGCCACTGCAAGGATGTCCTATCTTTTGCAGGTGTGAGTATTTTGCACCTGTAAAAGATGGAAATGTGAACACTACATAGGGAACCAATGGTTCCATCAAACACGCTTTTTTTGCGCACATAGGAGTGCACAAAAAACTGCTTGTCTGATTTCGCCCTTTCTAGATGTGTATTTTGTTAGCATGCAAATTATTGAAACTGAAGCTGTTTATGTGGTTAAATATTGAATGGGCACATTAGTTAGGTTAGTCATTTCTCAGTAAACTAACAGTTCACAGAAATATAGAAGTTTATAATTATTCTGCTTGCAAAAACGAAAGAAAATGGATATTAATGAATCTTTTGAGACATCCAAGCCAAGCACAAGAGTACCCATACACAATTGGACAGATTTATTAGGAGAAAATTCTGTTTTTAGAGATTCAGAATGTCTCACTGGCTGTATAATGTACTACACTAAATCAGAATGTGTTATAAGTGTCAGAAGTAGCTAAAATGCCTCATGTGTTTGATAGATATGGTTAAAGTCACCAGTGACAGTCCTTTGAACTCTCTTACAAGAGTTTATAGCTTCAACACAATAAATCTGGCACAATGTTCCTCAATGGTGAGATTTAGTGCTCCATATTATGCCATATCATATGTACTTGCTTGTGCAGTCTAAATTTGCAATTTCTTTGTCATGTGGCAATTTTTACTATTTGTCATATGGTATGTGCTAATATAGCAGTTATGCTCGATGCAGCTATATAATAAAGAATATGTCCATTTACCTGCAATCTACAGTTATGGCAATCTTGAATGTATATTCATTAGCATTATCTGTATTTTCCAATGGAACGTTTTGAAATAGTATAATAATAATAATAATAATAAAGGTCAGGGGTAAAATACATAAGGTAAGTCATGTGACATACATTGCATGTGGCTATGGGATAATTAGATTTGTGCAACTTTTAACCTGCTTTAATTGCACTTCAATGGATATCACAGGGAATTTTCACGATAGTCACATGACTGCTTTGGTCTCCAATTCACTTATATTGCAGTACAACTATTGTAGAATTTGTATTTTTCTGCTTTGCAGATCTCTTGTTGAAGTATCAATTTTAAAGCAAAGTCAGTAAAACTATCAGCTTCAATATATATCATCATTGATTATATTAAAGCAACATACTCAGTAGGTAACTATAGCAGGTTACTCAGTATGTAACTATAGCGGGTGTAGAAGGTGCTGTTGTACTCAGGCCCTGGAACATTAGGGGGCTTGAAAGGTCTCTCTTCCCCATATAAGAAGACCAGAAGTATAAATATAGCTTTATATCTGGAGGATCTTGCTATAGATTTTGCATTGGGGCTCAGCAGCTTCAAGTTATGTCTCCGAACATCCTGTTGAAAAGGGTATGTACATCTGGTTGTCTTGACGAAAAAGTCATCGAATAATAGATCTTTTACCATGCAAATCCATGGGAATCTGAGCATATATCAGAGCTACACTTAACTATTTTGAATGTGGAATAGGGGAGGAAAAGCTTACTCATATTTCAGTAACTCTCTGTTGTGAATAGGAACAAAGATACCTCGCCATACACAGCATGTGCTGTGGACAACTCTTTATGTCCTAGCAGTATGGTGTTTGTGCAGATAGAATGTAAAGAGTCGTATATGTATCACAAAAAGGTTAGTCAACTCCAGCCGACCAATTCTTCTTCCGGTGACGAAGTGTCCATTCTCTGCAGTCTCCTTCCTGCAGGGCAATATATACTCTACATCACTAGTGATGTAGCATTTGTAGCCTAGCAGGGAATGCCGAGCTATTGCCAAGACTGCACATGCATGCTGTCTCTCTGTAATAGTATATAAACTTTTGTGGCGAGACAGCGTGCATGCGCAGTCTTGACAATGGATCGCATTCCTTTCTAGGCAGTGAATGTTACGCCACTAGTGATGTAACCTACGCTGACCTGCTGGAAGAAGAATGCAGAGAATAGAAGGATTATAACACAAAGAAGAGGATCCAGCTGGCTTCCGGTGAGGGAACTAGAGAAGATCAGCGGGGAGAAGATGAGGTAAGAAGACAGCCTGGGGAGGAATAGGTAAGTATTGCTTTTTTTCAAAATGACAAAACCCCTTTAAGCATCAATGGGCCTAATAGCTTCTATCTTCTGGGTATCAGTGTTAATTTGCAAAATTTACTAAGTTCTTGGATGCTATATGTTTCCTTCAAGAAATATATCCTTTGTACTTTTTTGATTTTAAACTGTATGACAGTATAATTTGACAAACTGATATATCTAGCGTTATAAATATTTAGGTATACTTAAATACGTTTCTTTTACTCAAGGTGAAAATTTGTAATGTTTTATTTTTCCTTTTTGATTCCCTTGTTATTACTTCCTTCACAACGTATAGTTATTTGTAGCACAGTAAAAAGAATTTTCTTTATTGTATAGCTTACAGAAACATTAAGCATGATTGAAGGCGATGGGATGAAGGCAACCCCTGCAGCAATGATTTTCGGGGTCGGGTGGGGGGCTTGAAATATAATGAATGGCTGAGCGCTGCCTCTGAGTGGTGACAGAGGCAACGCTTTCTGGAGGCAGGAATTTTTCAGTCCCCAGCCACCAGAAATACAGACGAAGACTGCGGCAGACCAGGGAGAAGAGAAGCACACAGCTTCTAGGTGAGTTAAGATTTTTTTTTTCTGCAGCTAGGAATGATTTTCGGGGTAGGGCTTCAAGTCCCCCCTCCCCAAAAATCATCATTGCAGGGGTTGCCCTCATTCCATTGCTTGCAATGGGGCGGCAGCAGCTCTGGCCCCATTTAAAGCAATGGGAAAGCATTATGGTCGTCTGCCACAGCTGTGACAACTGTGGCAGGGGATTACTTCATCCCTGCAGGGAGTCCCCTTCTCAGTGAACACTGCGACAGTGCTGTCACAGTGTTCAGTGATGAGTATACTCCCCATGGGGATGAAGGAATCCTCTGTCACAACTGTGGCAGAGGAGCGCATCTTCTCCCTATGCTTTCAATTGGGCTGGCGTTGCTGCGACCGGTCCCATTGAACTCAAGATTTGACAGCATCCAGGGGTTTCACATCCAAGGAATCCCCTGCTGCAGCTGTCACAGCAAGGGATAGGGATCCTCTCCCAGTGCGTTCAATGGGGGCGCACTATATGTGCGAATTTTAGGATCGTGTCATTGCACAACAAGTGCAAATCACAAAACTCTGTCTTATTCTTTTCTGGAGCAAATTTTATTTACTTGTAGAAAATGGACATATAACTGCTTTCATTGGAAAGCATTAATTCTAATAGAGCCAGTTTTTTTTTTTTGCATCTATAGATGCGGGAAAAAAATGCTCATCTGACTGAGTCCTTACTGTGCATGCTGTTATTTTTGTAAAATATTCCTAATAGAAAACCCAATTAAAAATATGTTTTGCAGAAAAAAAAAAAAAAAAGATAAGTAGCATAACTGCAGATTTGATGGTCCGGTTGTTAAGACCTTCAATAGGTATGTTGAGATGTGCCATTTATAATGGTATATTAACTTCAATTCAGCAGATATGACAGGAAAACCCAAATACCTCATTCCAATATGAGAGATGGACAGTGCCACCAAATGTGTAAATATGTGCTTGGCTCCTGGTTACATCTCCAGCAGATGTCTAAGGTAGAAGTACAGTACAGATGGGTCTGTGTAGGTGTGGTATACTATCTAGAGATTATTTTATATGACTTTTTCTGCACTCTGATGCACTTGGATGAGCCATGAAATAAGTGGTAGACCTTTCTTATTTGTAAATTGAATCCAAAGCTCCTTCTCCCAGAGGAATATAAAAGAGTGTTTCAATGACACAAAACTGATTAGTAAAGGATTGAGAGCAGCTTAGAAGAATATCTCACCTAGAAGAGCATCTTTTCAAATTGGGTTAAACCTCTATTAAGTGATCCCCTAGCAATTAATGAGAGAGCTGTCTTATTTAATGCTGGATATTGGGAGAAGTGAATTTTAGGAAGTGTAGTACTAGACTGACAGACCTTTAGAGAAATTGAGTTCCATCCTCTATAACTGAATCTAAGGGTATGAGAGCCAGGAGGGAGTTTCTCAGTGGAAGTTGGTGAGTCTTCAGTAGGGAGGTCTATCAAATCAGAAAGATGTGTCAGTTGGTAAGGGGAAGGAGAAAAGGTCTGGGAAAACTTAGACTAAGTATTTTGAGTAACTTTGGTTAGCTTATTTGGGATATATTGCTCTGCAAGTTCTCCTGGGCAGCCTAAAACTGCTGATGTCAGTGTGAACGGAAGCATTTGTTGCTCCAGTGTGATTCAAAGCTTGCTATAGAGGTTTGTGGACCCAGTCAACCATCCACATTAGGAGAGAAGCTTGGGAGTATATTAATAAATTGGGAGCCCCAGACTTCCTCTGGATCTCAGTAGGATCTCAGTAGGGATAAGATGGGTAGGTTAATTTGGGACACTTTGCCTTAGAAGAGAAAGCCAATGGGACTAACATAGAGATAAATAGTTACATTTTGGGGGAATTAGGCATTTTAAAAGCTTTTTCCTTCCAAACCAGGAGGTAAAAAGCGCAAATCAGAAATAAAGAGTGCCTCTGCAAGGGACCTTTCACACTGGATGGAATGTTCAGCAATAGAATTGTGTAATATGCCACCCCTGAATTCCCCACTGAAGTCTACATGACTAACTATGGATTTTGATGTGGAATTGCCAACGGATTTCTGCTATTTTCATTTCCACATCAAAATCCACACAATAGTGGTGAATTTTGATACAGAAAATTCCAAAGAAGGGTAAATTCTGCAACACTGTTGTGGAATATTCCATCTTGTGTGAGGAGGGGAAGACAGTTGAGTGATAGTAGATTTGGCTATTGTCATCATAGTTTTATGCCCTAATATGTGATAAATTGTTAAGGACTTTTGTTATAAAGTTTCCCTCAATGACATATTCATACTTATGCCCAGTGCCTCAGAGTTCCCTAGGTTGATTTTAAAATTCAATAGCTTCCCAAAAGTATCAAATAATGATACAAGTGCAGGGATATTTGAAATAGAGTCCTACATAATAATTAGAGGGGCATTTGCAAATGCAGCTGTTTTATAGTATTCTCCTTTTACACCAAAGCCCCTAAACTCCGGATCTGGTCTTATGGGTTTGGCAGTTAGGCTACAGATAATACAGCACCTGAATGAGCTCCAGCAGTTAAGGGTGTGAGTATTAAATGTGGCTATAGCAGTGGCTTGTAGTGACGGTAGCGGTGATAATTTTATTTCTGCGTAAAAGCAGCATTCCTATTTTTGTTCCTCTTTGACATGAATATAATTCCAGGTACTAATAAAAAGAGAAAAGTATAATTTTGCTGTTTTTTAAAAGAAGCATTCTTGCTTTCAAATTGTCAAGGCAAAGGCACCTTTCCAGCTATTTTCCCTCTTTCACAAAGGCACAATGCTTTAAAAATCGCAAATTACAACTTTTAACAGAATATGACATTTTTTTAAAATTATGATTGCAACTATCATATTTCTCCTTATATTGTGATGCTGTTAATGGTTGGATATACAATATAGTGCTTCAAAAAACTGGCTGTCTCAGTAAAAAGCTGTAAAGGTGTAACTCTCATATTCCTCCATAAGTATAAATTCTAGTCCCGCTAAAGTTTACTCTTGCTCTGTTTGTTATTCCCTCATGTAGCTGCACACTTGCATACTAGATGTACCTGTTAGCTCTTTTGCTGCTACAGTCTGGTGGGCTTATATACTCTCTGGTGTCACTTGACCCTGCCAGTATCACTTGGCACTAGCTACCAGCTTGAAAGAGAGGGTGCCAGTGCAGAGCCTTATGAAGACGTGCTGACAGTGATGGCATGGAGTACCTGAAAGACCTTTTATAAGTGTGGCAGATAAGCAGACCTTAGTACTGCTGCTGTGAAAAAGGCCAGTGGACTGGAAGTAGATACTAAAAGACTAAGTGATGTTGTGCAGTAGGGGCCATGTGCAGCCTCAATGAGACAAGATAGCAAGCTGCTGGAGAAACTAAGAGACTGTTGGCAGCCACAGCTGGAACAATATTGAAATGTCTAGCAGACAGTGAGAAACTGATTGATTTTAAGCCCATTGAAGGGTCTATTGCTGCAAGTTTAACAAAGTGAGAGTATGGTTGGGCATAGAAGTTTACCAGAGTGAGAGTGTGGTTGGGCATAGATGTTTACCAGAATGAGGGTGGCTTCATATGAGCGTATTTTTGTGCGTGCATACGCACACACAAAAACATGTTTCTATTTGCAACAATGCATTCCCTATGGTATGTTCACATGTCCGTGCTTTACAGGCGTGTGCCTGCAAATATAGGACATGTGTGCACCATAGGGAATGCACGCAATTTTTTCAAAATTCTTTTTTAGGGAAGGGCTTTACATATAAGCTCTTCCCTGAAAAAAAAAATTTAGTGTGAAAAAAAAAAATGTAGGCATTCTCTTCAATGGAGCTGCTGCCGGCGGCTCCATTAAAGACAATGGTCTGCCGGCACCACTGAACTGTTTTTCAGGGAAGAGTTTTACATTTAGGCTCTTCCCTGAAAAATAAAAATTTTAGTGTAAAAAAAAATATGCTGGCATTCTTTTCAATGGAGCTGCTGCTGGCGGCTCCATTGAAGACAATAGTCTGCCGGCACCACTGAACTGGTTTTCAGAGGAGAGCTTTACATATAAGCTCTTTCCTGAAAAAAAAAAATTTCAGTGTTAAAAAAAAAAATATATATACTTACCTGTCCGCTGCTGCTGTGTCCCCCGCGGGGATGAAGAACACATCTGCCGCATGCGGCAGATGTTTCCTTCATCCCTGCTAGTTAAAAGAGTTCCCTGCTGCTACATCTGCCACATCTGTGACAGATGCAGCAGAGGAATTCTTCAATTCTCTACCGCAGCTGTCACACATGTCAGCTGTGTAGAGGATTCTGCTGCCAGCCATTGATTTTAGGGAAGTGCTTTAAATAGAAGCCCTTCCCTTCAAATCAAGTAAAAGTGGTTTAAAAAACAAAAAAAATAGATACTTACCTTGCTTCAACTGCTGGGACTCAGCCATCTCTTCTCCTGCTGTCCCCTGCACTGTGGTGCTGATCTATCAGCAGGCGGGGATTTAAAATCCCCGCCTGCTGAAAGAGCTGAATGTGATTGGCTGAGGTGCTTAGCCAATCACAGGCAGCTCTCCCCGAATGAATGACGTATGTACGCAGCTAAGTACGCACAAAAACATGCTCATGTGAACCCACCCTGAGAGTGCGGTTGGGCAATAGCAGCATAGAAGGTTTTTCCTCCTTCTGCAAACCAAGTGGAATTTCTAGTTAGCACTGTGCTCTCCGAGGATCCAGTATACTGTTTTAAAATGCTTAAATCACAGTTGTCCTATTCTTTCAAGTAAAATTAAGTGGTTCCTTAAAGGGAAAGATACTTTATGCCATTTTCAAAAAGGACATGGCCTGTGATAGCTTCTCTGTGGCCTGGGGACTGTTCTTCTGAGTGTGCAGCACATTATTTGACAAGCACACTGCAAAGTCAGTGCTATGGGTAGTTGGGAATCTGCAAACGTTACGGGCATAGGGAGCTGTTCTAGTTTGAAGTGACTGGTGCAACGCTCTGAGTGGAGCATTTGTGGGGCCGACTTTGGCAAAGACTATCCTCTTAGAGATTCACAGCAGCACAGTTGGACAGACAATAGCCATCAATCATTTTGACAGCCTCAAATGTGAGACTTCTGGCATATTACTAGACCGTCTTGGCTCGGATAGAGAGACCATTCAGTAAAGTTGTACAACTGTTGAGAAAAATAAGTTACTTCTTCAACTGTAAAAGACTGCGTTATTCAATAAGGGAAGGTTCGCTTACATGTAAGCTTATCTTGTAACAATCTTACAAAATTCATGCTGTGTGTCTGAAATGCTAAATAAACATCTAATGAATGCATAAATGATACATTGTATGACTACAGATCAGTTGTTGGAATGTTAAAATCTTCATAGACAATCAGAGTTTGCTTCAGCAAATTACATGATTCTACCGTGTTTCCCCGAAAATAAGACAGTGTCTTATATAAATTTTTGTTCAAAAAGGTTTCACTTTTTTACATGTATAGCTGCCTGGACACTATTTAAATTGACTTTTTTTTAATTAACTGTTAGCGGGGCTGAATTTTGAAGTAGAGCTTATATTTAAAGCATCCTCAAAAAGCTGAAAAATCATTTTGCATCCTTAAAAATTCTGGAAACTCATGCTATGTCTTATTTTCAGGGTATGTCTTATTTTCAGGGAAACAGGGTATGTATAGCAGCCAGCGGTCAGTGTAATGTAGGAGTTTTCTGTACACGGGTCTAGATTATTGCGTACATGAAAAGATAACCCAAAAGCCATTTACAATGGAAAACAATGAGCAACTGTAAAATAAAATATAAAGATCTAAATAAAATGTAGCATTGTTTATTATGGAGCTGAGCATTGTATGGCACTAATTGAGCACTGTATGTTCTATGCACAGTATATGGCGCTGTCTCTGCACAATGTATCATTCTTTATGGGGGCATTGCATACAATATTTGTTTTGACAATATATTATTTACACAATCGGCTTATTAAACTTTGTATACTGTTTTGATTCTTTTTTTAGTGTTACTTAAACACTGTGTGAATGTATTATTTGATAATTGTATGGCAGTTTGATTATGGCACTATAGCATATTTGTTGCATTCATCCATTCATCTGAATTTGGCTTGCAAAAGTAGACTCACAGAATCAACAATGTCATTCAGATGTACATAGATAACTAGTTTTCAGTCCCCAAATTATCTCTAATAAGCATGCTTTCAAAGGGCACTCTGTGCAGTGTTACCTGAGTTCTGCGTGTTGATATTTGTGCACTATGTATAGTGCTATCGCTTTGTTTAATAAGGTAGCCTACATACGTAAGGTAGTACAGACAGACGTATTTGTGAGTGTTAATTTCAATGGGTTCATTCTCATTTCCTTTTTTTATGTGCACATTTCTCGCATCTGAAAAAAAATGGGAGCTACTCTATATTCACAAGAGCATATATCGGGCACCATTTTCATAGTCAGCCGATATATGCTACCATCGGATGCATTTAATTCCAATGCATCAGATCACACAGGCATATACTATAACAATATAGTACCGGGCGCTTTTATGCTGGGCAACAAAGATAGTCCTGGAACTATCTTTCTACCTGAAATACATCGGCTGCAGCATAGACTTCTAGGGGAGCCAATGATATTGGCTGGAGAAGGGAGGTGGGAGGGAGTTTAGCAGTGTGACTGCTAAAGTCCCTCCACCTTTCTCATCTCCTCTCCCCCCCCCCCCCCCTCCGACTGTTTGCAATGGGAGGGCTGGGGTGGGAGCGGAGCTAAGCTCTGCCGCCTCCCATTGCTGGTTGCGGACAAGGTGTGGGGAGACGGTGGGAGCTTAGCTCTGCCCCCGTCCTGCCCCCTCCCATTGCAAACAGCCAGAGGAGACGGAAGGGGAGACAGCAATGGGGAGACAGCTTAGCCGAGTTAAGCTGTCTCTCCCCTCCCAATGGCATTGCGTTCCCAGCGTAAATGTATCGGGCCTGGGCTGTCTGAACGGATGCACAAACGTTAGATTTGTGTGCCCTTTCACACGTTTTTATGGCGCCGGCGGACGCACGTAAAAACGCCTATAGCCATGTGTAAGAGACCTTCATGTGCATAATGAAAAAAACTCATTAAACTAATTGGCTATCTCAATAGCTGAGAGCATTGGTATGTGTATTTTTGCATGTACAACTTGCACGCACATGATGTACGGTAAAAAATGCTGTTGCACATGCAAATACACAATGCTCGATGAACAAAAATGCAGCACAAATACACATATGCTCGTGTGACACAAGCTTAACTCTTCAAAAACAAGAGGGCTAAATAAAAAAACGCATATTCATATCCCAGCCAATCTCTTTTAGTGTTAGTATTCTATCAAATTAATGCTAAACATTAGCACTGTATAACTCCTTTAAAATATTTATTTCACTATCATTTAAACTCTGGATGAACCCAAGATAAAAGGACAAATGGGAATAGATTCCTATAACTGATTTACTGTATCTTGGATCTAAAGGTAACAATAAAGTGGATTTTTGTCACCCTTATTATATTTTATATCCCTGTTTTTTTCCTTTCAGGTTCATGGGTGAACTCTTTATAATTGATAATATCAACAAAAGTTAGTGGAGGCAGTCTGCGTATTTGAAAATTGGAATTTTATATTTGTTTTACTCTTCAATTTACGCATACCTGACTAAAGTGTCAAGGCTGAACATCTGAAAATGATGCTTTTAATGCATTTTTTACTTCTAGATTATTGCAGTTTCATTTGTGATGCTTAAAACGATAATGAAAACTTTAATAAAATGGTTACATTTCTCTAATTGGGTATAATAATCAGATATGGCAATGGCTTATTGTATTAACATAATTAGGACAAAGATCAAACAAATGCCCATAAGCAACTGAAAAGTCTATTGTTGATGAATGAAAAAAAGTTAAAAGTTTTTATCTAATGAGTATATAAAGCACAAATAGTGTATAATAATAGTACAGTGGTCCCTCAAGTTACAATCCTTCTATACTTATGGTATGTAGCTTATTTAAATAACTATCAAAGACAATTGTTACATTTGTGTGGGCAACTAAGCAACAGGCCCCCACAAACGTGTCCCGAGAACACGGGTTAGGGACAACGGAAATACCGACAGACTGAGGGGAAAACGACAGACCTGTCACACCAGATATGGAAGGGAAAACTGACTCTGCTGAAGGGAAGATGGCGAGACTTTACCTAACAAGCAGAGCGATCACCTCAATAAAGGTGGCCCAATGCTGAAACATCAGCCCTGGCTCTCCCAGAATAGGTGGTACATGGAACCAGGACAAGTATAGACAAACCAAATACACAAACACACTTACCACACAACCTCGCACTCTAAAGCAGATGATAAAGCTGAATATAAATACGAGGGATTAGTTTGTACATTGGCCAATTAAGATAAGCTGTAAGGCCGCGACAAGGCTCCTCGTGTTTTGCTGTCCCTATTCTAGCAAGACACAAAACAGGCAGCACAGGACACCAAAGCTGACCAGATGCTAAACACACAGCAAGCTGCAAGCTGACATGACGTAAACACAGGCAGACAAGACTGAGTAAATACAGCTTCCTCTTGCAGAGGGGCTGGAGTATATATCTACCCCCAAGCCCTGGGGATTGTCTGACGAGTACAACCACACCCAGCCAGCTCAATTAACCCTCACCTGTGCAGGTCTGCTCCTGGAACCCAGAGTACTACAAGTCCCAGAAGCACAATCTAACAGTAATCATAATTAAACTGTCCTCCCAGCAGGCACATATTGTATAACCTCAAGCTAATTGCTGTGCTGATGCATCATGGGGTTGATGTGAAAGAGAAAACAATAAAAAATACAGCAAAAAGATGGTATCTGATAAGTATTAGACAGGAGGCTGCACTGCATGAAAGAGGATATTTCCAGACTGAGATAGGCAATTGGGTGAGGGGTACAGAGATGGAAAAATGTATTTTTGCCAAAGTGGGTTTTTAAGAAATGTGTTAACATAATTCAGAAATGACCTTATTAATATGTATGAAAGATAAGTTCAGTAGCAGGTAGTTCTGGAACAAATCTGCTATGTATGAACTTACTGTGAGGCTGGATTCACATGGGTGTATTTGTATACATATTTGTGCATGAATGTTTTGCTCACAACATGCAGAAAGTAGAACACATTTGGCTCGTTCACAAGTGCGTTTTTTGCGCACACAATTATGTTGCACAAAAAAAACCTCAGCATGCTCTATTTTCCTGTGCATTTACATAAGAAAATAACACATCTGGCACTGAGTAAAGAATTTCACCATTTCCATGGTTGGGGGCATCGGCGCGATTTTTTTGCATGCAGAATTGCACAGAAATTTTGCATGCAAAAGATACAGTTAAAAATGCAGTTGCCTACGCGAATATGCAATTTTCATTCCTCGAAAATACGGTCCAAAAACGCGCTCAAATATGCTTACGCTCGTGTAAATCCGGCTTTATGGCCAGAGGTCTGTTTTTGTGATACAAAACTGCTGAATTTCCTAGCTTCCATCACACAGTCAGGGTGCGTCCACACGAGCGTGTTTTTGTGCGTACTTAGGTGCGTACATACGTTTGCACCTAGGTACGAGCAAAAACACACGTGAACCCAGCTGTGTGCTTGTTGTCAATGGAGCCACGGCTGCTGCCGGCGGCTCCATTGAAAACAATGCTCTGCCGACACCCTGCATTCTTTTTCAGGGAGGGGCTTTACATGTGTGCCCTTCCCTGAAAAAGAAACATTTTGGTGCAAAAAAAAAAAAAAAATCTTACCTCTCTGCCGCTGCCGTGACCCCTGCATGCATGAAAAACACATCTGACACATGCGGCAGATGCTTCCTTCACCCCCGCCAGGTAAAAGAATTCCCTGCTGCTACATCTGCCACATCTGTGGCAGATGCAGCAGAGGAATTCTTTAATTCTCAACCGCAGCTGTAATACATGACAGCTGAGGTAGAGAATCTTGCTGCTGGCATCCCTGCCGGCATCCCGTCAATGGCTTTTCAGGGAAGGGCTTCATATATACTCACCTCCCTTCAGCTGCTGGGGCTCAGCCGTGTTATCCTGCTGTGGTGCTGATCTATCAGCAGCTGGGGATTTAAAATCCCTGCCTGCTGAAAGAGCTGAATGAGGTGCTGTAGAGAATTAAAAAATTCCTCTGTTGCATCTGCCACAGATGAGGCAGATGTAGCAGGAGGGAAATCTTTTAACTAGTGGGGATGAAGTAAACATCTGTTGCATGCAGCGGCGGACAGATAAGTAATTTTTTTTTTACACTAATTTTTTTTTTCAGGGAAGAGCTTATATGTAAAGCTCTTCCCTGAAAAACAATTCAGGTGTGCCAGCAGACCATTGTCTTCAATAGAGCCGCCGGCAGCAGCAGCGGCTCCATTGAAGAGAATGCCTGCATTTTTTTTTTTTTACACTAAAATTTTTCTTTTTCAGGGAAGGGCTTATATTTTTAAGCCCTTCCCAAAAATTCATCCCGCGCTCGCCGGCAGCCCATTGCTTTCAATGGAGCCAGCTGTATTGCCCTTCCCTGAAAAAGAATGCTGGGGTGCCGGCAGACCATTGTTTTCAATGGAGCTGCCGGCCGCAGCCGCGGCTCCATTAAAAACAATGTGTGGATTTCCTATGGTGCACGCATATCCTATCTTTGCAGGCACACGCCTGTAAAGCACGGACATGTGCACACACCATAGGGAATGCATTGTTGCAAATAGAAGCATGTTTTTGTGCATGCATATGTACGCACAAAAACATGCTCGTGTGAAGCCAGCCTCATAAAGATTATTGAAGAGGGATTTATACAATTTTAATGAACTAGGTGATAAATCACTTTTCAGTGGGACTTGCCATATTATATTCAGTCTATCATCTATTTTAAGATTTACATTCCATAAGGCCACATTCACTTGGGCGCAAATCTCACATGAGTTTTGTGCATTGTGAAACGCACAAAACTTGCACAAATTTGAACTCCATTCTTTTGAATGCAATAATACACATAAGCAGCTTGTTTCCCTCACAGTAATGCTGCAAGGTAAAAAAAAATTGCTACATGTCCTATTTTTTCACATCCCTCAGAACACACCACCCAGAAACAGTCAAATACATGACATGCCGTGTGATGTGCATGCGAGTGCGATGTGTTGCTTCCCATCTAATTCAAAGGGAAACACTTGCCAGTTCTTCGACGTGCGTAAAACAAGCACTGGAGGATCGCAATTTACCAGAAGTGATGCAAGGGGTTTTTGCACGAAAAATGCTTCTCATCTGTGGGCAAAAAACACGTTGATAAGCGCGATATCAGACCAGGTTTCTCGCCCGATATCATGCTTACCCATGTGAATGTAGCCTAAGTGTTGCTGCTGAAGAGGTATGGGTGCTAATTTGGAACATTAGATGTGTGTCATGCCTTCTCTTATCTAGGAAAGTGTTACATCTGCAAATGATGTGCTGGACCTGCACCTGCAGACATGCACAATAATTGCTCACAGTGCGGTGGCCAAAACAAAGCATGAAATAATAAATGGGAAGTCTTTCCCTAAATACAAGATGAACGAGGGAGAGAGCCCTGCCTAACATGGCAGACTGACCGCTTTGATAAATGCGGGCCTGCACTCGTTCCTGGGACCTAAATAACCCTACTTGGCCAACAAAATAAAGGACAAAACAAAATGAAACACTGCGCTTAGCTGGTGGTGAAGCTGCAGCATACAGAGCCGTCCGAATTATGGTCACAGCGAATACCACGCTGTCCATGGGAGCCACTACTGCCAGCTGAGACAACGAGCAACTGATAATACACAGCACCTTAGCTTAGTATCCAGCCCAGGTAAATAACCAGCTAATTACCCACAGATGTGAGCATATTACGTCATACCTACTGAGCAAGAAGGTGCAAAACCATATCTAAAACCCACACTGGACTTAGTCAATCCGGCAGCAATCTCAGCACTGCTGCAACAGAAAGGCTCCATTCACATTTGCATTTTGGTTTCCATTTTTAAAAGAGCCGGTCACAATCTCAGGTTTCATTCCCACAAGCGCATATATGCCGCATTCGTTCACATGGGCGATTATATGGCACATAAATAGGTGAGCACCGTGAAAGATGGAAAATAAGCAGCCAAAATATGTCCGGCATATATACAGTGGCCAAAAAGATAGTTTTGGAACTATCTTTTGGCCAGTATACGCCGGTGGGTCCCAAAGACTTCTATGGGAGCAGGTTAAAAGAAGGGAGGGAGAGGCATTTTTGCAGCATTCAACACTGCGAAAAGCTTACAGTTGCCTCTATATGGGCACTGGAAGCCATACCGAGGATTTTGGCAGAGTGAAGGTTTTCCGGCGTGCGGCGTATTTTTTCGCTAAAAACTACGCTCATAGTCGTGTGAATAGTCGAGAGAACACTGGGCGTGATTGCGGAAAAGCGCCCATTCAGTCGCTTATACAGAGCAGGCACGAAAACTTAAAAACACCATCGCTGTGTATATGCTCGTGGGGAAGAGCCCTCAGTAAGGGGATTTAAAGATAGGTGCTAAACTGAAACAAAAAGAAGGTAAGGTTTCCGTTTTTTGATGCACCAGTTAGACAGATCCATCAAAAAACAGAAACATTAGCCTCCATCTGAATCAGTTTAGCATGCACTTGCATGTATTTTAAGAGATCCGCTTTTTTAGAGTACGTTTTTTTATTTTCCTTCTAACCATCTGCAAACAAAATTAATCTGTTAAAATGAACATTTGAAAAATGCAAATTGAGGGCTTTCCATTTGAATCCATTTTCCATTAACAACAATGTAAAAAACATGGAAGGCTACTTTCATTCAGCCAATTTCTGAGAAAAAAAAATTAAACCGGACAGAATGAATATGAACTTAGAGAAAATGAGGGCCCCAAAAACCCCACTGAGATCAACGGGAAATTAAACAATAATGTTGGTTTCCAAATTTTTCTCTCCCTAAGAGCTCGTTCAGACTAGTGTATTCCAAAATGCGATAGCTTTTTGACAACTTTTTTTAGCAGAGAACAACTGTACTTTGTGCGCATATCTGCAAAATACTGTACGTATTGATAATTGATAGTTCACATGGGTACGAGAATCACTCAACACTGATTTAAATGGCTAATAACCCTTTCCAATCCATTTATTTTTTCTCACCCATTCTCCCCAGCTCCAAATAAATTGGAGCTGGGGAAAATGGGTGAGAAAAAATACATTTCCCCTGCACCGTCCTGAACTGACAGAGTTCAGGAGGGTGCAGGTGCTCACTGCACCGTGGAGGGACCTGCTTACCTGTCCAGCGTCTTCCGCATTCTCCTTCTGCCTCCCGGCTCGGCGATCATGTGACCCCTGGGGTCAGGTGGCACATGGCGGTCACATGATCGCCGGGCCGGGAGACAGAAGGAGAACGCACAAGACGCCGGTCAGGTAAGCAGGTCCCACAGTGCAGGCTCCCGGCTCGGAGTTCATGTGACCGCCGGGGGTCAGGTAACACCGGCGGTCACATGATCGCCGGCCGGAATCTCTATGCATTACATAGCGCTAATTGAGCGCTATGTAATGTGTAAAGGAGAAGGCAGAAAGGGTTAAAAACCCTTTCTGCCTTCTCCTAGGGGGTCCTCGATGGGGACCAGTGCACAAGTGTATCTGCACCCGATGTGTCTGCCGCTCGGATGCAGATGCACTCCTGCACTGCAGTGTCGGGCCTGCCCCGACATCGGAGCTGTGGAGGAAAATGATGATGTCGGGGCAGGCCCGACATTGGATTGGAAAGGGTTAAGCCAAACAAGATATCAGTGTTTGTGGGAATTCACAGCGTTTTGCACATACCAGTTTGTACATATGTGCACATTTGCGCACCTCCCATGGCACAAAAGAAAAAGAAATGAGAATTAACCCATTGAAATCAATGGGTTCTATTCTCCACATTTTGCAAGTGGGATTTTTCCGTACACAAAAACGTGCTAAAATGCGCTCGTCGGAAGGAGCCCTAAGGCAGAACAGGGGTGCAGAAACCCTGGATGCAGATGTGAACGGAGCTTTAGTTTGTTCTTTTGAGGTACCAGATATTTTTTTTTTAACAGTCTACAGAAAAAGAAATCTTTGGCACAAGATTGGCTGTTTTTAACCTTCAACCCTGAATTAATTTATGGTACGAGTTTAATACATTTTGCTATTATAAGAGCCTTTGTATAGAGAGGTATGAAATAGTCTCAGAGAAGTTGTTAGAATGGATAACCTCATTAGGACAAACACACTCAAAATGATTAACACAATTTATCTCTTCACATTACAGTTATACTTTTAATTGAAAATCTTGTAAGGAAATGCTACTTTCTGATTAGTAAACAAATGAAAACGTTGGATGATTTATCTAGGTATGCTAATCAATTGACCATGTAATAAGAGTTTAATGTGTTTTCCTCTTATTGTATGTGATGCAATTAGTATATATCAGAAAACAATTTTGCATAAGCCATTAATATTTATTTAGAATTGTAACTGCATACAATTGCAGCTTCAGTATCCAAATGCAAATTTCAATACACACATAATCTTCTGACCTTATCTTCTCATAACAATAGGTATTGATTAGAGATGAGCGAACACCAAAATGTTCGGGTGCTCGTTATTCGGAACGAACTTCCCGTGATGCTCGAGGGTTCGTTTCGAACAACGAACCCCATTGAAGTCAATGGGCGACCAGAGCATTTTTGTATTTCGCCGATGCTCGCTAAGGTTTTCATGTGTGAAAATCTGGGCAATTCAAGAAAGTGATGGGAATGACACAGAAACGGATAGGGCAGGCGAGGGGCTACATGTTGGGCTGCATCTCAAGTTCACAGGTCCCACTATTAAGCCACAATACCGGCAAGAGTGCCCCCCCCCCCCCCCTCCCAACAACTTTTACTTCTGAAAAGCCCTCATTAGCATGGCATACCTTTGCTAAGCACCACACTAGCTACAACAAAGCACAATCACTGCCTGGATGACACTCCGCTGCCACTTCTCCTGGGTTACATGCTGACCAACCGCCCCCCCTCCCCCCCACAGCGCACACCAAAGTGTCCCTGCGCAGCCTTCAGCTACCCTCATGCCACACCACCCTCATGTCTATTTAGAAGTGCGTCTGCCATGAGGAGGAACCGCAGGCACACACTGCAGAGGGTTGGCACGGCTAGGCAGCGACCCTCTTTAAAAGTGGCGGGTCGATAGCCCACAATGCTGTACAGAAGCAATGAGAAATAGAATCCTGTGCCACCGCCATCAGGAGCTGCACACGTAGGCATAGCAATGGGGAACCTATGTGCCACACACTATTCATTCTGTCAAGGTGTCTGCATGCCCCAGTTAGACCGGGCTTTTTAATTCATAGACACAGGCAGGTACAACTCCCTATTGTGAAGTCCCTGTGGACCGACAGCATGGGTGGGTGCCAGGAAGCCACCGGCGGTACATAGAAATATCCCATTGCATTGCCCAACACAGCTGAGGTAGTAATGTCGTGCGTAATACAGGTGGGCTTCGGCCCACACTGCATGCCCCAGTCAGACTGGGGTTCTTTACAAGTGTACAGATGTGTTAAAAACTCTGTGTGCACCTACAGCATGGGTGGCTCCCTGGAACCCACCGGCGGTACACAAAAATATCCCATTGCATTGCCCAACACAGCTGAGGTAGTAATGTCGTGCGTAATACAGGTGGGCTTCGGCCCACACTGCATGCCCCAGTCAGACTGGGGTTCTTTACAAGTGTACAGATGTGTTAAAAACTCTGTGTGCACCTACAGCATGGGTGGCTCCCTGGAACCCACCGGCAGTACACAAAAATATCCCATTGCATTGCCCAACACAGCTGAGGTAATGTCAGCTGGAATGCAGGTGGGCTAAAAATTAATTTGATTACACTGTAGGTGAGGGCCCACAAAAATTGCTGTATCAACAGTACTAATGTACATCCCAAAAATTGGCCATGGCCAGCCAAGAGGGCAGGTGAAACCCATTAATCGCTTTGGTTAATGTGGCTTAAGTGGTAACTAGGCCTGGAGGCAGCCCAGTGTAACGAAAAATTGGTTCAAGTTACAGTTCCAACGCTTTTAAGCGCATTGAAACTTATAAAAATTGTTCAGAAAAATTATTTGAGTGAGCCTTGTGGCCCTAAGAAAAATTGCCCGTTCAGCGTGATTACGTGAGGTTTCAGGAGGAGGAGCAGGAGGAGGAATATTAGACACAGATTGATGAAGCAGAAATGTCCCCGTTTCGGATGGTGAGAGAGAACGTAGCTTCCATCCGCGGGTGCAGCCTACGTATTGCTTACGTATCGCTGCTGTCCGCTGGTGGAGAACAGAAGTCTGGGGAAATCCAGCCTTTGTTCATCTTGATGAGTGTTAGCCTGTCGGCACTGTCGGTTGGCAAGCGGCTACGCTTATCTGTGATGATTCCCCCAGCCGCACTAAACACCCTCTCCGACAAGACGCTAGCCGCAGGACAAGCAAGCACCTCCAGGGCATACAGCGCTAGTTCAGGCCACGTGTCCAGCTTCGACACCCAGTAGTTGTAGGGGGCAGAGGCGTCACCAAGGATGGTCGTGCGATCCGCTACGTACTCCCTCACCATCCTTTTACAGTGCTCCCGCCGACTCAGCCGTGACTGAGGAGCGGTGACACAGTCTTGGTGGGGAGCCATAAAGCTGGCCAGGCCCTTAAAGACTGTTGCACTGCCTGGGATGTACATGCTGCTCGATCTACGCGCATTCCCTGCTACCTTGCCCTCGGTACTGCGCCTTCTGCCACTAGCGCTGTCGGCTGGGAATTTTACCATCAGCTTGTCCGCAAGGGTCCTGTGGTATAGCAACACTCTCGAACCCCTTTCCTCTTCGGGAATCAGAGTGGGCAGGTTCTCCTTATACCGTGGATCGAGCAGTGTGTACACCCAGTAATCCGTCGTGGCCAGAATGCGTGCAACGCGAGGGTCACGAGAAAGGCATCCTAACATGAAGTCAGCCATGTGTGCCAGGGTACCTGTACGCAACACATGGCTGTCTTCACTAGGAAGATCACTTTCAGGATCCTCCTCCTCCTCCTCCTCCTCCTCCTCCTCAGGCCATACACGCTGAAAGGATGACAGGCAATCAGCCGGTGTACCGTCAGCAGCGGCCCAAGCTGTCTCTTCCCCCTCCTCCTCATCCTCCTCATGCTCCTCCTCCTCCTCCTGTACGCGCTGAGAAATAGACAGGAGGGTGCCCTGACTATCCAGCGGCATACTGTCTTCCCCCGCCCCCGTTTCCGAGCGCAAAGCAGCTGCCTTTATGGTTTGCAGGGAATTTCTCAAGATGCATAGCAGAGGAATGGTGACGCTAATGATTGTAGCATCGCCGCTCACCACCTGGGTAGACTCCTCAAAATTACCAAGGACATGGCAGATGTCTGCCAACCAGGCCCACTCTTCTGAAAGGAATTGAGGAGGCTGACTCCCACTGCGCCGCCCATGTTGGAGTTGGTATTCGACTATAGCTCTACGTTGTTCATAGAGCCTGGCCAACATGTGGAGCGTAGAGTTCCACCGTGTGGGCACGTCGCACAGCAGTCGGTGCACTGGCAGCTTAAAGTGATGTTGCAGGGTGCGCAGGGTGGCAGCGTCCGTGTGGGACTTGCGAAAATGTGCGCAGAGCCGGCGCGCCTTTACGAGCAGGTCTGACAAGCGTGGGTAGCTTTTCAGAAAGCGCTGAACCACCAAATTAAAGACGTGGGCCAGGCATGGCACGTGCGTGAGGCTGCCGAGCTGCAGAGCCGCCACCAGGTTACGGCCGTTGTCACACACGACCATGCCCGGTTGGAGGCTCAGCGGCGCAAGCCAGCGGTCGGTCTGCTGTGTCAGACCCTGCAGCAGTTCGTGGGCCGTGTGCCTCTTATCGCCTAAGCTGAGTAGTTTCAGCACGGCCTGCTGACGCTTGCCCACCGCTGTGCTGCCACACCGCGCGACACCGACTGCTGGCGACATGCTGCTGCTAACACATCTTGATTGCGAGACAGAGGAGGAGGAGGAGGAGGAGGAGGAGGGTGCTTTAGTGGAGGAAGCATACACCTCTGCAGATACCACCACCGAGCTGGGGCCTGCAATTCTGGGGGTGGGTAGGACATGAGCGGTCCCAGGCTCTGACTCTGTCCCAGCCTCCACTAAATTCACCCAATGTGCCGTCAGGGAGATGTAGTGGCCCTGCCCGCCTGTGCTTGTCCACGTGTCCGTAGTTAAGTGGACCGTGGCAGTAACCGCGTTGGTGAGGGCGCGTACAATGTTGCGGGAGACGTGGTCGTGCAGGGCTGGGACGGCACATCGGGAAAAGTAGTGGCGACTGGGAACTGAGTAGCGCGGGGCCGCCGCCTCCATGATACTTTTGAAGGACTCCGTTTCCACAACCCTATACGGCAGCATCTCAAGGCTGATGAATTTTGCTATGCGGACGGTTAACGTTTGAGCGTGCGGGTGCGTGGCGGCGTACTTGCGCTTGCGCTCCAACAGTTGCGCAAGCGACGGCTGGACGGTGCGCTGAACTACACTGCTGGATGGGGCCGAGGACAGCGGAGGTGAGGGTGTGGGTGCAGGCCAGGAGACGGTAGTGCCTGTGTCCTGAGAGGGGGGTTGCATCTCAGTGGCAGGTTGGGGCACAGGGGGAGAGGCAGGGGTGCAAACCGGAGGCGCTGAACGGCCTTCGTCCCACCTTGCGGGGTGCTTGGCCATCATATGTCTGCGCATGGTGGTGGTGGTGAGGCTGTTGGTGTTGGCTCCCCGGCTGAGCTTTGCGCGACAAAGGTTGCACACCACTGTTCGTCGGTCGTCAGGCGTCTCTGTGAAAAACTGCCAGACCTTAGAGCACCTCGGCCTCTGCAGGGTGGCATGGCGCGAGGGGGCGCTTTGGGAAACACTTGGTGGATTATTCGGTCTGGCCCTGCCTCTACCCCTGGCCACCGCACTGCCTCTTGCAACCTGCCCTGCTGATGCCCTTGACTCCCCCTCTGAAGACCTGTCCTCCTGAGTAAGCGTTGCACACCAGGTGGGGTCAGTCACCTCATCGTCCTGCTGCTCTTCCTCCGAATCCTCTGTGCGCTGCTCCCTCGGACTTACTGCCCTTACTACTACCTCACTGCAAGACAACTGTGTCTGATCGTCATCGTCCTCCTCACCCACAGAAAGTTGTTGAGACAGTTGGCGGAAGTCCCCAGCCTCTTCCCCCGGACCCCGGGAACTTTCGAATGGTTGGGCATCAGTGACGATAAACTCCTCTGGTGGGAGAGGAAACGCTGCTGCCCAATCTAAGCAGGGGCCCGAGAACAGTTCCTGGGAGTGTTCCCGCTCCTGAGCAGGTGTTATTGTAGTGGAGTGAGGAGGCTGGGAGGAAGGAGGAGCAGCAGACAGAGGATTCGGATTGGCAGCAGTGGACGGTGCAGAACTGCGGGTAGACGATAGGTTGCTCGAAGCACTTTCTGCCATCCAGGACAGGACCTGCTCACACTGCTCATTTTCTAATAACCGTCTCCCGCGTGGACCCATTAATTGGGCGATGAATGTGGGGACACCAGAAACGTGCCTCTCTCCTAATCGCGCAGCAGTCGGCTGCGACACACCTGGATCAGGAGCTTGGCCTGTGCCCACACCCTGACTTGGCCCTCCGCGTCCTCGGCCGCGTCCACGTCCTCTAGGCCTACCCCTACCCCTCAGCATGCTGTATTACCAGTGATTTGATTTCACAGGCAGCTAATAAATTGGCGCAAGACTGCAGGCCAAATATAATTTTTTCCCTTTTTTGAAAACGAAAGGCCCCACTGCCTCTAGTGAATGAATAATCTAAGTTTAATAACTGTGCTGTTTTCCTGCTAATGTGTCACAGAACGTGAGGGTAGCAGAGTTATTAACTGTGGCAGAGCAGGTATTTTTTTTCCCGATTAAGGAAAGCAAATGGCGAAGCCAGGAGTAAAACGTAGCTGGGTGCGTATGATTTTTACAGGTTGCACACGCAGCCGACACGTGTCCACCGGCGTTAGGACGGACAGAGGCAGGACAAATAGAATTAT
This sequence comes from Eleutherodactylus coqui, assembly GCF_035609145.1. Lineage (NCBI taxonomy): Eukaryota > Metazoa > Chordata > Amphibia > Anura > Eleutherodactylidae > Eleutherodactylus > Eleutherodactylus coqui. Next base: position 108,777,880 of record NC_089846.1, on the reverse strand, counting down.
TTTCCGTTTTTTTGCACCAAAAGGCAGCACTGCGTATATTCTATGAACATGAGAAGTTTAATAACTGTGCTGTTTTCCTGCTAATGTGTCACAGAACGTGAGGGTAGCAGAGTTATTAACTGTGGCAGAGCAGGTATTTTTTTTCCCAATTAAGGAAAGCAAATGGCGAAGCCAGGAGTAAAACGTAGCTGGGTGCGTATGATTTTTACAGGTTGCACACGCAGCCGACACGTGTCCACCGGCGTTAGGAGGGACAGAGGCAGGACAAATAGAATTATTTTCCGTTTTTTTGCACCAAAAGGCAGCACTGCGTATATTCTATGAACATGAGAAGTTTAATAACTGTGCTGTTTTCCTGCTAATGTGTCACAGAACGTGAGGGTAGCAGAGTTATTAACTGTGGCAGAGCAGGTATTTTTTTTCCCAATTAAGGAAAGCAAATGGCGAAGCCAGGAGTAAAACGTAGCTGGGTGCGTATGATTTTTACAGGTTGCACACGCAGCCGACACGTGTCCACCGCCCTTAGGACGGACAGAGGCAGGACAAATAGAATTATTTTCCGTTTTTTTGCACCAAAAGGCAGCACTGCGTATATTCTATGAACATGAGAAGTTTAATAACTGTGCTGTTTTCCTGCTAATGTGTCACAGAACGTGAGGGTAGCAGAGTTATTAACTGTGGCAGAGCAGGTATTTTTTTTTCCCAATTAAGGAAAGCAAATGGCGAAGCCAGGAGTAAAACGTAGCTGAGTGCGTATGATTTTTACAGGTTGCACACGCAGCCGACACGTGTCCACCGGCGTTAGGACGGACAGAGGCAGGACAAATAGAATTATTTTCACTTGTTTTACAAGCAAAAGGCAGCACTGCGTATATTCAATGAATAATAACTGTGTTGTGGCCCTGCCTATACAATTCTTTCCCTGCAGTATCAATGGAGGGTGGAATGCTCTGCAGAGGCGATTTTGAGAAGCAAAAAAAAATGCAGCACAGCTAACAGCAGCCTGGACAGTACTGCACACGGATAAATATGGCCCTAGAAAGGACCGTTGAGGTTCTTGAAGGCTACACTCACTCCTAACACTCTCCCTGCCTATGCAGCACTTCTGTCCCTAATGCCGGGTGCAACGCTCTGCAGAGCCGATTTTGAGAAAAAAAATGGCACTGCTAACAGCAGCCAACACACAGCTATCAGTGGCCCTAATAAGGACCTTTGGGGGGTCTTGAAGCCTACACTAACTACCAATTCTTTCCCTACAGCAGCTCCGGTACAAACAGCACTGTCCCTCATCTAACTCACACGGCATCTGAGCCGAACCGCGGGAGGGGCCGACTTTTATGTTCGGGTGACACCTGATCTTCCCAGCCACTCACAGCAGGGGGGTGGTATAGGGCTTGAACGTCACAGGGGGGAGTTGTAATGCCTTCCCTGTCTTTCAATTGGCCAAAAAAAGCGCGCTAACGTCTCAGGGACGGAAGTGAAAGTAACCAGAACACCGCATGGTGTTCGTTACGAATAACGAACATCCCGAACACCCTAATATTCGCACGAATATCAAGCTCGGAAGAACACGTTCGCTCATCTCTAGTATTGATCATATTTCAGTGTACTAATATTTTTTTTATTTTTTTATTTTTTTAATTAAATTTTTATTGGTATTTTTCTCATAACAGTTCACCATAAAATTTAAAAAAAGACAATTACATATCTCATATCAAATCTGTCCAGCAGATTTGTCCAGCAGGACACACAATAGAATAAACATAGTCTACTGCAGAATTTGGCAGCATCAAATATCAACAAATCTCTTAATCAAAGAACGAATACACAATATATGTGGAGGGGTTACAGAGGGAGGAAGGGGGGTGTATATCTTGAGATGTACAAATGAGCAGATATGTTGAACAGAGAGAGACGAGAGGCTTAGGCCGCATGGGGGAATCAACCACCACTATCTTCTCCCATCGCCCCTCCCAACTACTCTAGGTAAGCACATTTATGTCCAATCTCAGAGACCCAATCAGGGCTCTCACACAAAGATCAACTCTGAGAACCCGGGATGGGTGGGACCTCAACTAGCCCATTCAAGCAGGCTACACTTACATCGCTAGCAATAACTCTTATGAAGCTCCTCTCAATTTTTGCCAGGGACTCCAAATTTCCAAAAATCTATCAAGAGTGCCTTTTGACCAACTGGAAAGCTCGTCAAGATTATAGATAAAGTCAACCTTCTCACTCCACTGTGCTTGGTTCGAGGGTGTCTTTTGCAGCCAGTAAAGAGGAATTAGAGCTTTAGCCGCATCTATTAGAAGCGCAATATGTTTATGCTTAAGTGGATGGAAAAGCGCTGAAGGCTTTCATAGAAAGATCATGTCTGCAGAGATAGTCAGATTTGGGGAGAGCTTCTTCAAGGTCCTTTCTACTTCCTGCCAAAATGGTGTGATAATCAAACATTCCCACCAAATATGTAGGAAGGAGCCTTCTGCAGTGCTGCACCTCCACCACCTACTATGTGGTGCTAGTTTGCAAGCGAAGAGACATTGTGGAGTCTTGTACCATCTCACAAGGAGTTTGCAATTACTCTCTTGTTAAAAAATACAGGGGAAAAGTCCAAAGGCCGTTTTGAAAAATAGTTTTGTATCCTTCAAAGAGAGGGAGATATTTAATGAATATTCCTATGCCGAATGGAAAGAGCCAGGTGTATTTGATATCTTTTGCTCTTAGGACTTCTAGTAGTGGTTTCAGCATTCGGCGTTTGGCCAGGGTTGTAGGAGCTAAGTCCTGGAAAAGTTGAATGTGTGCACCACTGTATTGCAAGTCCTTTTTGCTTCTGGCAGCCTCTAGAATAGCTCTCGCATCTGGGAAAGCCAGGAGTTTGCAGATCACATCCCTTGGTGGATCCACTGGGGGTGGAGGTGGTCTCGAAGCCCTGTGGATGCGTTCTATTGTGATAATGGCAGCTCGTTCGGCGCCTAGAAGCGCAGTGAATATTTCTGTGGCCACCTTAGGGAGCGCTTCTGTTGCCCAGGTTTCTGGAAGGCCCTTGAATCTTATGTTGCTATGCCGATTTCTATTTTCGAGGTCCTCTTGCATAATTAGCGTACGATTTAGTTGTAAGTGATGTTCTTTAATTACTTCCGCTAATTCTGAAGAGTGAGAGATAATGTTGGCTGAGGACGCTTCGAGGTCTTCTACTCTTCTCCCCATATGCTTGAGTTCCTCCTTAATTTCAGAGAGATCTGACATAATTGGGTGTAAAGCTCTAGTGATCAGATCCCTCATGAAGCCTTTGGAAATATGCTCGCCTTCTTCGCCTCCCGATGACGCATCTTCCTCCCTCTCCAGACTCTGGCGGGCTGTTGATGTCATGTTCAGCGCCTTTTTACTAGATGTATGAGGTGATCTGGAATTGCGTTCCTTTAAGAAACGTTGCATGTCTGTTTGTCCTTTGTGTGGACGGGGAGTGCTTAATGTGTCGCTGCTTTTGTCTCGGCTTGTTTTCCCCATAATGGCTCCGTTTCTTTATATATATAGTGCCTTTTCTGACTCGTATAGGCACTTCAGCAATAAGCCATGGTGGTTTAGGGTTTAATTGTTCTCCGTTTTGCCTTTTAGTGGAGGATGCCCAACTTCACTGTGCTGTCTTGTCTTTTTATAGAGCGCCGCTAAAGGGGGCTCCTACAAAAAATTTAGGCTGTGCCTGTGTTAGGGAGGGCTCTCCTTGGAGCTTTTCCTCTCTCAGAAGTTCTTTTGTTGTTAGAGTGTAAGCTCTTCTGAATAGAGTGATATTGCTGGGGGGGAGGGGGGGAATTGATGGCAGGGGAGCTAGTGCGAGGCGGCTAGGTGAAAAACGTGGGACTTGTTGTTCCCTTAGGAAAGAGTTCTGCTTTTAGGCCTGCATATGGGGGGGGGGGGGGGGAGGAGTGCAGCTGTGCAGTGGAGCCCTCAGTAAAACTGGCGCCACTCGTGCCCTCCTGTATGGTCCAATAAATTAGGTCCTAGGCAGTCTTCCTTCACTATCCCGCTCCCCAGCGTTCGGGGGGGGGGGGGGCGCAGCGGGTGCCGCGGGTCTCAGCGTTATCTTTTCTTTCTTTCTGCCTCTTCTCCCGCTGCCTCCCTCCCTCCTGCAAACCTCTCTCCCCACGTCCAGGGCTCTGGATGCAGCCGCTGATGTTCTATTCCGGGCGCGCTGTCTTTTCGTGCGACTTTCGCTTCTGGTCCTGCTCCAAAATGTAGTCCCCAGCTTCACCTCCCGTGGTAGGCCTCAGTTACTGTTCGTGGCCGACCTGGTCCCGCGACCTCTCTTTCTGCTCCCCTAGCTGTGGAGCAGCTATTGCTGGCGGTGAATGACGCGTGGATAGCTCAAGGATCCCTGAAAACTGCCACAAACCGCTGTGGTTGCAGGAGCACAGGGAATCTCGCTCCACAGGCTAGGCCATGCCCCCCCCAGAGAGGGAGATATTTATTTTATTTTCTCATGAAATGAGAAAGGCAAGTTTATTCAGTATTGGAGGAGCAACAAAGCATTTGCGTAAATTTACTATTTTCCTAGGCCCTAGGCTTCTCTCACACAAGACTCCTTCAAAAAAGGTGCATGATCTAGATGAAAGAACTAGGGAAACTCTGAATCATTTTAGTGATATGGCCCCTCTGTAGGAATGAAAAAGACTGATTAGGGAGGAGGGTTTGTAGAATATCTGATGGGTTTTACGTGCCAGCACCTGAAGGTTGCTAAGGGTAAGACCCGAAAATTCCTTCCAGATACTCGCTACACCTGGGTCCGTGGGGATGTCAACTAGTCTGAGAAGGGTTCGCAAAGGTGTACTTGGTGAAGGTCTGAGAGCCAATGAATCCCTCAGTTGGTCCCAGGTCTCGCAAGGACCCCTAATTAGGAGCAGGAAATTATATGAGTATATATTTTTTGTGAGTTTAATTCCTAGATAATCTATAGAGGTATTTGACCAAGAAAAAGTGGAGCAAGATTTTAGAGCACTACAGCGGGCCTCGGGGATGGAGACATTTAATACTATAGATTTTGAGAAATTGACTTTAAAGATGGAGATGAACTCAAACTCCTCCAGAAGTAGGACAATCCTGATGATGACTTTTTCAGAGTCTGACATCAAAAACGTAATATCAGCAGTGAAGGCTGCTGCAGATAGAGTGTACTCCCCAACGCTTAATCCCTTAAGATCTGAGTCTTGTCTAACTCTCTGAAGGAGAGGTTCCATCATAAGGATAACTACAGTGGGGGACTATGGGGCAGCCCAGGTGGGTACCGTTCCTGATATCAAAGGGGGGAGAGAGTATATCATTAATTTGTAGTCTAGCATAAGGTTTTGCCTAACGGGAGAAGATGGCAGAAATGAACGTGCTAGGGACATTGAATTGCGTTAAAGCTTTTTCCATGTAGAGCCAGTCCACCATGTCAAAATCCTTTTCAGCATCAGTTCCTACTAAGACTAGGGGCACATTATGAACTTGGGCATAACGGACAACATGCAGCAATTGTAGGCAGTTATCCAACCCCTCTCTACTCTTTACAAAACCGGTCTGCTCGCAATTGATCAATGCAGGGATAAAATCCTCTAATCTTTTGGCCAGGTGTTTAGCTCAGATCTTAACATCTAAATTTATCAAGGAGATAGCTCTATAACTGCCACACATGTCTGGGTCTTTGCCCTCCTTCTGTATTAGTGTGATATGTGCTTCCTGAGACTGTTTCGGCAAGGGTTCTCCCTGTAGTAGAGCATTAAAGAGATCTGTCAGGTGGGGACCCAGCATTATTTTAAAGGTTTTATAATATACTAGCTGATATACCCGGCTTCGCCCGAGTTAATTTGGTACTGGTGTTTATCTGGTGTTCACATGGAAAATCTTATGACGTCGTGCTTTCTTTAGAGATGCCGAGGAAAAAAATATGTTCACCATTTTGCATGGTTCTTTGCGTTACCCAGGAAACACCACGTGGAGGTAACCATGCAACGTTTCCTTTATGTAAAATGACATCAGGAAGTGAGAGAATTAGATTACGTACATAAAATTTGGATGCTAATTCTTTTGTGCTTAGAATTGAATAATCAAGTTGGGACCCATTAACGTTTCCTATTTATGACATAATCAATGCTCAGGCCAAATTTCATGTTTCTATGACATCGGGAAGTGAGAGAATTAGATTACGTATGTAAAATTTAGACGCTAATTCTTTTGCGCTTTGATTTGAATAATCAAGTTGGGACCCATTAGCTTTCCCTATTTATGACATAATCAATGCTCGTGCCAAATTTCAGGTTTCTATGACATCAGGAAGTGAGAGAATTAGATTACGTACGTAAAATTTGGACACTAGTTCTTTTGCGCTAGAATTGAATAATCGAGTTGGGACCTCTTTACTTTTCCTATTTTGGACCTAATCTATGCTTGTGCCAAATTTCATGTTTCGACGACATTGGGAAGTGAGAGATTTAGTGGGGAGTCAGTCAGTGAGTGAGTCAGTGAGGGCTTTCGTCTTTATATATATAGATTATAGATAGGCCATCTGGTCCTGGGCTTTTTCCTGGAGGGCAGGAATCCAAGAGATTCTCCACCTCCGCAACTGTGACCGGTATCAATAGTGCTGCCCCCTCACTTTCTCTTCATTTGGAAAGATGTATCCTATTTAGATATGTGGCAATTTGCTTATTTGTTTCCTGTAAATCAATGAGAGCAGCTCGATCTTTGAGGTTATATAAATGGGAGTAGAACTGTTGGAATTCTCTAGCAATTCCTTGGGTCGAAGTGACAGATTTAGCCGATTGTGTTCTGATGGATTTGATAACATTTTTGGTGCAAGCCTTCTTAATTAATGAGGACATAAACTCACTCCACACTTGCCATGTGCATAGACCACATGTTTGAGAAACAAATGTTTCCTGTTGAATGTTGCATCTAGGCATTTCCTTAACTCCCTTCTCAGGGAAGTCAGTTTTAACAAGTTATCTTTTGTTTGGGAGAATTTTACAATTTGCTCTAATTTTACTATTTTAGGAAGAGGATTACCAATATGTTTTTCTGCGCTTTTTTTGTCTAGATTCCAGAGCAATTGACAGGCCCCTCACGATGGCCTTATAGGCTTCCCACACTATGGGAATTCCCAAGGCCCTTCTTTAAATTTAGCTGAAAGTATTCATCAATAATTTCGGGAAGATTAGCTTTTTCCTCTTCTGAGTCCAATAGAGAAGTGTACAGTCACCATTTCCACTCCCTTGGGGAAGCTTGAATAGGACAGAGATCCACATGTAATGGTGCATGATCAGAGATGGTCATTGGATCAATACGAGATCTCTCTGGGTAGGCCAAAATATACTTGCCTCAGAGCAACGTATTTGTGAAGCGAAATAGATTGATTTCCCTGCATATTGGTGTATTGTATTATACTTTTTTGCACACAGGCCCTGTTCATGTGCGAGAGTGACACCCCCTACCCTAATTTAAAAGGCTATTTAGCATAATGAGGTCCAGATGTGTTCTCTTTTTCCCTAAAATTAAAAAAAAAATGGTTTGGTACTGTCTTAGGCCTTAGTCAGATGGGCGTTTTTTTGCGCGATTTGCGCATGCGTCCGGCGATTTTTTAAAACCATTGCTTTGCAATGGTATCGGACACATGAGCGCTTTTTATGCGCTCGTCCGATAAATTATAGAACAGAAATTGCAGATCGCACCTATCTGCGATCTGCGATTCCTGTTCTCTTCTCTATATGCGCTCAATTGGGCCGGCAGCAGCAGCGCCGACCCCATTGAGAACATATACTAGACAAATCATTCTTCTCTGCCACAGCTGTAACAGCAATACAGCCGGCTCCATTGAAAGGAATGGGCTGCCGGACAGCGCTGGATGAATTGTCGGGAAGGGCTTAAATATATAAGCCCTTCCCTGCAATTCATCCAGAAAAGTGTTAAAATAAAAAAAATATATATACTTACCTTGTCCCGGCAGCCGGAGTTCAGCACGGCCGGCCTGCAGTGGGTGTGAAGGGGGTGTGAGTCAGACCTGCCCCCTGATTGGCCGGCCGCGCTGAACTCCGGCTGCCGGGATAAGGTAAGTATATATATATATTTTATTTTAACACTTTTCTGGATGAATTGCAGGGAAGGGCTTATATATTTAATAGAGATGAGCGAGCATACTCGTCCGAGCTTGATACTCGTTCGAGTATTAGGGTGTTCGAGATGCTCGTTACTCGAGACGAGTACCACGCGATGTTCGAGTCACTTTCATTTTCTTCCCTGAGAAATTTGCGCGCTTTTCTGGCCAATAGAAAGACAGGGGAGGCATTACAACTTCCCCCTGCGACGTTCAAGCCCTATACCACCCCCTTGCAGTGAGTGGCTGGCGAGATTAGGTGTCACCCGAGTATTAAAATCTGCCCGCCCGCGGCTCGCCACAGATGTATTCTGACATAGTTCAGGGAAAGTGCTGTTGATGCCGGAGCTGCTATAGGCAGAGCGTTAGGAGTGATTTTAGGCTTCAAGAACCCCAACGGTCCTTCTTAGGCCATAGAAATCGCAGATCGCACCTATGTGCGATCTGCAATTCCTGTTCTCTTCTCTACATGCGCTCAATGGGGCCGGCAGCAGCAGCGCCGACCCCATTGAGAACATATACTAGACAAATCATTCTTCTCTGCCACAGCTGTAACAGCTGTGGCAGAGAAGAACGATGTTTGCCCATTAAATTCAATGGAGCCGTCAATACAGCAGGTTCCACTAAAAGCAATGGGCTGCCGGCGATCGTGGGATGAATTGTCGGGAAGGGCTTAAATATATAAGCCCTTCCCTGCAATTCATCCAGAAATGTGTTACAATAAAAATATATACCGTATATACCGGCGTATAAGGCGACGAGGCGTATAAGATGACCCCCCAACTGTCACCTTATACGCCGGGAATACAGCGGAGCAAAAAATAAAATTCATTACTCACATCCCCCAGCGGTCTGCGGCGCTGCTGCAGGATGTCGCTCCCTCCTGGTCCCTGGCAGAGCATTGCTTTCTGGACGCAGGGCTTGAAATCCCCACCTCCAGAAAGCTACTGTGATTAGCTAACACACGCCGTCAGCCAATCACAGCCATTCAATGACATCATTGTCATTGGCTGTGATTGGCTGAAGGCACGTGTGTTTTCTGGAGGCGGGGATTTCAAGCCCTGCGTCCAGAAAGCAATGCTCTGCCGGGGACCAGGAGGGAGCGACAGCCTGCAGCAGCACCACAGAGCGCCGGGGAAAGTGAGTAATGATTTTTATTCTTTGCTCTGCTGTATTCCCGGCGTATAAGGTGACAGTTGGGGGGTCGTCTTATACGCCCCGTCGCCTTATACGCCGATATATACGGTATATATTTTTATTTTTACACATTTCTGGATGAATTGCAGGGAAGGGCTTCTATATTTAAGCCCTTCCCAACAATTCATCCCGCGCATGCCGGCAGCTCATTGCTTTCAGTGGAACCTGCTGTATTGCCGGCTCCATTGAATTCAATGGGCTAACATCGTTCTTCTCTGCCACAGCTGTTACAGCTGTGGCAGAGGAGAATGATCTTTATGCTGACAGTGCGGGGGGGGGGGGCACTCTTGCCGCTATTGTGGCTTAATACTGGGACCTGTGAACTTGAGATGCAGCCCAACATGTAGCCCCTCGTCTGCCCTATCCGTTGCTGTGTCGTTCCCATCACTTTCTTGAATTGTCCCGATTTTCACAAATGAAAACCTTAGCGAGCATCGGCGGTATACAAAAATGCTCGGGTCGCCCATTGACTTCAATGGGGTTCGTTACTCGAAACAAACCCTCGAGCATCGCGAAAATTTCGTCCCGAGTAACGAGCACCCGAGCATTTTGGTGCTCGCTCATCTCTAATATTTAAGCCCTTCCCGACAATTCATCCCACACTCGCCCGCAGCGCATTGCTTTCAATGGAGCTGGCTGTATTGCCGGCTCCATTGAATGCAATGCGCTGGACAGCTTCGGCCCGTTTCTAATGAAACTCGGCTAGGAGCAGATTTTCGGGCGATTTTCCGGCGCCGGTCACGCGATTTGCGGATGCGCATCAGTCATGCGATCCACAAATCGCGCGAAAAAACGCCCGTCTGACTAAGGCCTTAGCCAGTAGTGTGATTGTGTGTGATTGTTCTCAGTGGGTGTGAGTATTTTCCCCAGCGTTTGTACCACCCCAAGTACAATGTCTTGATGTAATATCTTTTAAATGTTGTTCATTTATTACAGTCTTTTCATTTGTTAACGTTCCTAACAAAAGGAATATATATGTTCTGTAGGCTTGCAAATACAATTTTCTGGTTAAACAATAATTGTATCACTTCTATAATACTTTTTTATACAAGAGTATTTATTATAACAACATAAATTCTTCTTGGATCAGAAGTGATGTTGTGTCTCCTTAAGAAAAGCACCCAAAAAGTGTGTGGAGACACCTAGGGGGTGAGTGGGTTGGGGGATGGTGCAGTAATTCCCCAAGGAAAACACCCAAAAGGTGTGTGGGGACACCTAGAAGGTGAGTAAGGGGACTTATAAGGCCATACTAGCTCCTATGGGTATTTTATGCAAATAAGGACGATGGAAAAATACCTCTGCAGCACCACCTATTCCATCAGGGCAGAGACTGTACCATCCCCTGACCCACTCATTCCCTAGGTGGCTCCACACACTTTTTGGGTGCTCTTAAGGAGACACGACACCCCTCCTAAATCATGTCAAAGGCCTCTCACAAGCTAAGCCAGAAGCCTACTGACACTGATGAGGGGCAAACACCCTGAAACAGCTGTATGTACATGGTTCTTTGGCTTGGTTTCCTATTCCTAATCATTGTTAAGACTTGTTAGAAAGTCACATGGATTTGTAAGGAATGCTGCTATCCAATAGGTGGCGCTGCAGAGGTATTGTTCCCTCATATTTGCATAAATTCTTCTAACAGGGTGCTGCACCATTTTTGCTGTAGAAGTATGTTGAAGAGTTAATTTTCAGTAGTGTTGTTCTAGTCAAAGGGCCTAGAATATGTGTTGTTCAGATAATTACTATCGGGAGACTTTTGGATGTTCTTTTGAAGCCATTTTGAAATAATAATAATGATCCGTAATTGTATCAATTGCTTACATTGATTTAGTATTAACCAAACTACTGTACATGCAAAATTAGGATGACAACTCTGAAATTAAGATATCCATTGGCTTCTCAAATGAAAAATACAAATGGAAGATGAAAGCAGCAGGACTTTGTTTAAGAGCAACAAAGATTAAAGAGTCCTTGTCTATTACATTCTAACGAGATGCAGGATGCAGCCAAAATATACAAAGTATATTGTTGTTACAGAGAAGAACAAATATTGTAATTAAACCTAGAATACATAGAAAATGATAATTTTTGTTCCCCAAAGGTAGGCAATATTATACTTCTGCAGATAGGTTTCTGTCTCAGACAAGACTTTCATGAAGAGCTCTAAGTGATGTCACAAGGACAGGAATTACAATAGATCTTTTATCTTATTCTTCATATTTGAAGTATTGTACTAAAAGATGAGAAAGTATCGAAGAAGAAGAGGGAGGTAAAGCAATCTAAATTTGAAAGCAAGGGCTGTCAAGTGATACAGTATCTTATCAATTTATACATAGTGTAGGAAAATCAAATTTATACAATGCCCAGGAAATGGGACATTTACAATACAAATTCATTGAAACTAGATAATAGTACTTTTTTAGCAGACCAGCAAGTACTGTTTTTTTTAATCATCTGCTGTATCTGAACACACACTGTACACAATGCATGAGACACGTAAGTCAAGGCCTCGCCCCAAAAATTAACATTTTACAATAAAAAAAAACTTTAACATGTGAACCATCATTAGTTTTATATCCCTCTGCTGCACAGTTTATCACCAATCTCTAGCATTCATCTTATATAGGAAAAAATGGTGAATAATTTAAAGGAAATGTATCACTTATATTATTTACAAATTAAAACCAGTTACAAACCATATTCCTTTCCTTAATCTGCTTAGGCTGCCTGTCCACACGCGGGTAGCAGGAGCCGGCAGATGGATCTCCGCGGTGAGCCTATCTGACAGATAGGCTCACCGCGGAGAATCGCGGCAATTCGTAGCATGCTGTGAATTGCCGGCCACTAGCGGAGAATCACTATGCTCCTGAATAGGGGAACTGCGCTTTCCATAGCAACGCTATTGAAAGCATTCACTGCTTTCCCCGAGGCCGGATTATTGCGGGGGGAATATAGGATAATTTTTTACACATGCTGTGTCTCCTGTGCAGAAATAACTGTATTGGGAGGAGGAGATATACTGTGAACATCACCCATTGTGAATGGTGGAGCTATAGAGAAGTGATCTCTACAGAACATTTAAAAAAAGAGGTGTTTGACCTAAGAACTATCATTTAAGCAATAGCTGTTTTATGAAGACATATATATTTAAATACAAAGTATTGATTTAACAAACTCCAGATGTTTTGTCTTCTTCTAACTGTTGGCCAAGGTGGCTGCTTACTTTGCTTGCCATTCAGCCTGATCTAACAAATAATGATTCCTGCACTCATCTATGTGTTGTAAAATAAAACATATAGTTACAGACGCGTATTATTCAAATTCACAAATTTTATGTGATGCATAGTTGGTGAGTACGCCAGAAATTTTTTTCCAACATATAGGTCAATGTGTCCATAGACTTTAGGGCTTATTCAGATGAGTGTGTTTATGTGCGTACATACGTGCGCATATAACCACAAGTCTATTAGAACCATTGGTTCTCTATGGTGTGTTCACGTGTCTGTGTTTTACAGGCATGCAAACACACGTACCTGCAAAACATAGGACATGCGTTCACCATACGTCCATGGTGCATGTTAATATTCCCTGCAGGGAGTCCCCTCATCACTGAACACTGTGTCAGCACTGTCACAGTGTTCAGTGACAAGGGGACTCCCTGCGGGGAGTAAAGAATCCCCTGCCACAGCCTTCACAAAGCTCTCTCATTGATTTCAATGGGGCCGCTGCTGCCGATGGCCTCATTGAAAGCAATAGGATGCTGGCACTCCTGCAGTGATTTTCAGGGAAGGTATTTAAATATAAGCTCTTCCTTGAAAATCATCCCGAGTTGTAGTGAGAAATAAAAAAAATATATACTCACCTTTCTGCAGCTGCTGTGGCTCAGGCGCGTCTAGCCGCTTGGTCCCCAACACGCCTGACCCCGACAGTGATAGGTGAGTATTTTTTTTTTTTTTTTTACACCAGCCAGTGATGGATTTTCAGTGAAGGGCTTATATTTAAACCACTGCTTGAAAGCAATGGGCATGGATCTGCATTCACACGCATTTGTGCACGTATGTGGGCGCACTAGTTTTGTGCACATGTATGTACGCACCAGCACATACTCGTGTGAATGAGGCCTTAACTTGAAAACAAAAGCCAATGGGTGTCTTTTTGGCATGCATTTTGCCACCATACACGAACTGTATTGAAAAATGTAGTCAATTGCACTTTTCAACACAACTGTATACAAAAATAAAATATGCCGCAAGATACTGGCTATCTTACCTGTGATAGATTCCAACAGCTCCTGTAACATCTGTGTTGGCTTCACCTCTTTTGTCTATCTATATAATAATTAGACACTGCTGACAAAAGAATTAAAGAACCACTCTGGAAAAAAAACTAATTTTTCAACTCCTGCCTCCCTCATCTGATTGCCTTTCACATGTTGGAGAACTCCTACGTGTATTGCATCCACTTCTATGCACCGCTGCTTCTGTCTGATGCTTAGCAGTCACCATCTTGAAGGAGAGAATTGTTACTTTCACTTTCTAATCTATCCCATGCTACATTAGCACATCTTTAGTTAGAGGCTATACAATTTTGCCTACGGGGTGCAGTTTAATTATCATTATCTTATATATTCACCTAAATAAGCTACAGACCATAAGTATACAATCAGGAAATGAGTAGAGATGAGCGAGCACCAAAATGCTCGAGTGCTCGTTACTCGAGTCGAACTTTCAGTGATGCTCGAGAGTTCGTTTCAAGTAACGAACCCCATTGAAGTCAATGGGCGACTCGAGCATTTTTGTATATCGCCGATGCTCGCTAAGGTTTTCATTTGTGAAAACCTGGGAAATTCAAGAAAGGTATGGGAACGACACAGAAACGGATAGGGCAGGCGAGGGGCTACCTGTTGGGCTGCATCTCAAGTTCCCAGGTCCCACTATTAAGCCACAATAGTCATTCAGCTGAGAGCTGCCCCTAAGCCAATCAGAGGCAGCACTCACTCACCCATTCATGAATTCATGAATGGGTGTGAGTGAGACCTGCCTCTGATTGGCTCAGCGCTGAGCCAATCAGGGGCAGGTCTGACTCACACCCCCTTCACACCCACTGCAGGCCGGCCGAGCTGAACTCCGTCTGCCGGGACAAGGTAAGTATATATTTTTTTTTTTATTTTTACACATTTCTGGATGAATTGCAGGGAAGGGCTTATATAGTTAAGCCCTTCCCGACAATTCATCCTGCGATTGCCGGCAGCCCATTGCTTTCAATGGAGCCGGCTGTAGTGCCGGCTCCATTGAATTCAATGGGCTAACATCGTTCTGCCGGGACAAGGTGAGTATATATTTTTTTTATTTTTACACATTTCTGGATAAATTGCAGGGAAGGGCTTATATATTTAAGCTCTTCCCGACAATTCATCCCGCGATTGCCGGCAGCCCATTGCTTTCTATGGAGCCGGCTGTATTGCCAGCTCCATTGAATTCAATGGTCAGTGCTCATTTAATCGAGACGAGTACCGCGTGGTGCTCGTCTCAAGTAACGAGCATCTCGAGCACCCTAATACTCGAACGACCATCAAGCTCGGACGAGTATGCTCGCTCATCTCTAGAAATGAGCTGTGATCTCCTCTATAATAACTGTGTGACATGAGCTGTGTAGTCATTATCAGTAACTGTGTGTTCTTGTCACCCTCTAGGCAGAGTCATGCAACAGCATTGAGCAGATTGTAAAATTGACTAGTGTCAGAAAGCATAACCTTAAGTAAGTCTAAGCTGCTCAGAATTGAAATCAAATGACCAACTGACGAGGAAGAGGACAGGAGTTTCAGATATACAGCAATAACTAACCAAGGTAACACTAGCCTACTTATATATACTAGGGGGATAGTTACATCATGAATGAAAAAAAATCACTGGAGTGGCCCTTTAAAGTGGATGCCTAGCATACTGTGAAAGTATTTTCCTGCAAGACAATGTGCTATTCCAACACCAATGCACTAAAGGAAAGCAATTGTTGTACTCTATGGAATGTACAGTTGGTTGGACATGTGTAATGTAGAATTCTTGAGTGGCTTCCCTTTAACAGGCAACAAATGCAGACCAAGTTCAGTTCAAACATTTTATCTGTACTGCAGTTTTCGTTTTTTCACATGCAAGAGAACAAAAAGCTTGATGGTTTCAACACTCAACTGAAACACAAAATCTTAATAGTTACACTTCACACAAGGTGGTGCTTTTTTAATGCTCTGGAACATAAATCAAACAAAATATATCACTAAATAAATGTGTCAATGTCTATCTTGGATCTCTGTTAACTTGTCTCCCTGTTCCCAGGACTGTGTTATTTCACAGAGGCCTCCACCCTCTTTGATGGCCAGACTTCCCTAGCCACAGTCTAACACAAAGTCACACACACAGTCGCACACAGTCACCATATTAGCTCATTAGCTGATCCTTATAACATTTATTTCAGGCTTCACTCAGTGAAGCAGCTGAACTGTTCTCTTCTTAGAAACTTGCTCATGTTCGCAGGCAATCCTTCAGATAGCAACTCCTTGGGACCTGTGTCACACCTACTGTTTGACAGTTTACCTCCAACTGTTCAGTAGGAACGTTGCTCCAATGTCTGGTCCACCATCACTTCTTCCCACAGACAAGCCTTCACCAGCTTCCACTGTAACATATTGCTAACACCTAGGTGGATAAGTCTCAGGGGTAACAGACTCATAGATTGACAGCAGCTAAGCTAGGCGCAGCACTGAACCATCCATACTCTGCTTTATTGGCACCAAATCTCTTGTTTATATCTTTTTTAATCCACATGTGATTTTTGAATACTGCCTGCAGTTTTTTATGTGTTTTTTAATCGTGGTTCAAAAATGCAACAAAAAACATGAACACAGGCTACAGATTTACATGTAGTCTAGGAAATGAGTTATGCTTGGAAAGCTTATGGCAAGGAGCCAACTCATGAATGTTAATTTGTGTTGCAGCTGTATGCAGCACAGTTTAGGTACGGGAACAGGCACAGGTGGGGGAAGGCCCTAGAGGAACTTTTGCATCAGGGCCCCTGAATCTTTAGCTACGCCCCTGCATTCAAGCAGAAACATATCAATAAATACTGTATATCACTGAACAGTTTCTCAGATGACCATACAATCCATTTAACGTAACAGACAAACATTTGTAAAGCATAAATCCTTAGTCCACATTCTGTAAGGCACAGCATAAATTTTACCTTGCTTACAAACACTTTAATATTCTCAACTGGACTGTTAGTGAAAATATTAGCTAATTGGTTTGTTTTCAGGTATACAAATTAATAGTTAAATGCTGGAGCATCAAGGAAGCTTACAAATCACACACGCATTGGATGTGATTGGAAATCATCTCCTCTTTATTAGAGCTGCATCTCAATTCATAGGGTAAAGGAAAAGGAGTTTACTTTCTATTGTGCATATTATGCTTTATAAAACAAATATGTACAAAATAAGTTATGGTTTTGTCTTAGAGAACTCATGCTGATAACACCAAAGCTGTCAATTTGGTTTTATTGTCTCAAGTTGCTCAACAATCAATGTTGTTTAGTACATCTGCAATGTTCTTGTAAAGCAAAGTGACAAAAAATGATATAACAGACTGAAGCATATAAAATAGATAGAAGGCACAAAATTGATACATATTTAATGCTCTCACATGCTCCCCCTTTTGTACCTGTTTCCCCATTTTGTGTAGCTCCCACACTTAGCATGATTACTAGAGATGAGCGAACACCAAAATGTTCGGGTGTTCGTTATTCGAAACGAACTTCCCGCGATGTTCGAGGGTTCGTTTCGAATAACGAACCCCATTGAAGTCAATGGGCGACCAGAGCATTCTTGTATTTCGCCGATGCTCGCTAAGGTTTTCATGTGTGAAAATCTGGGCAATTCAACAAAGTGATGGGAACGACACAGTGACGGATAGGGCAGGCGAGGGGCTACATGTTGGGCTGCATCTCAAGTTCACAGGTCCCACTATTAAGCCACAATGCCGGCAAGAGTGGGCCCCCCCCCCCTCCCAAAAACTTTTACTTCTGAAAAGCCCTCATTAGCAATGCATACCTTAGCTAAGCACCACACTACCTCCAACAAAGCACAATCACTGCCTGGATGACACTCCGCTGCCACTTCTCCTGGGTTACATGCTGACCAACCGCCCCCCCTCCCCCCCACAGCGCACACCAAAGTGTCTCTGCGCAGCCTTCAGCTGCCCTCATGCCACACCACGCTCATGTCTATTTAGAAGTGCGTCTGCCATGAGGAGGAACCGCAGGCACACACTGCAGAGGGTTGGCACGGCTAGGCAGCGACCCTCTTTAAAAGGGGCGGGGCGATAGCCCACAATGCTGTACAGAAGCAATGAGAAATAGAATCCTGTGCCACCGCCATCAGGAGCTGCACACGTGGGCATAGTAATGGGGAACCTATGTGCCACACACTATTCATTCTGTCAAGGTGTCTGCATGCCCCAGTCAGACTGGTAATATGTACCTTAACAGTAACCGCGTTGGTGGTAATGTGGTGGTGACTGCGGACCTAGTAGCGCGGTTTTATTTTGTTGGTTTTCGGAATGTGGCCAGGATTAAGTGGGCTGTGGCGGGGGGATGGTGGGGGGGCTCTCTTGTAGTGTCGGTAAAGGTGAAATTCTTGGACTGCCACCAGACAAACCAATGCAAAGGCATTTGCCAAGAATGTTTTCCCTGTTGGAGGAGGAGGGGGATGTTTTTGAGGCACTACGTGTCCTCTCCACGTGTCCGTGGTTATATGCACCTTAACAGTAACCGCGTTGGTGGTAATGTGGTGGTGACTGCGGACCTAGTAGCGCGGTTTTATTTTGTTGGTTTTCGGAATGTGGCCAGGATTAAGTGGGCCGTGGCGGGGGGATGGTGGGGGGGCTCTCTTGTAGTGTCGGTAAAGGTGAAATTCTTGGACTGCCACCAGATGAACCAATGCAAAGGCATTTGCCAAGAATGTTTTCCCTGTTGGAGGAGGAGGGGGATGTTTTTGAGGCACTACGTGTCCTCTCCACGTGTCCGTGGTTATATGCACCTTAACAGTAACCGCGTTGGTGGGAAATGGCCTCGCCGCCATCATGTCTTTGGGAAGCCTCTGTTTCCACACCCCAGAGACATACCATTAGCAGCGGTATAGGCAGAGCCCATAATTCGTAACATTTCAGCCGTAGCATTAGGACAGGCCCCACTAACATATCACTAGCAGCATTATAGGAGGAGCGCAGTCTTCGTTCCATGTCAGCAATAGTAGCACTCAAGACAGGCCCCAGTAACAATTCCGAAGCAGCAGTATAGCGGGAGCGCAGTCTTCGTTCCATGTCAGCAATAGTAGCACTCAAGACAGGGCCCAGTAACAATTCCGAAGCAGCAGTATAGCGGGAGCGCAGTCTTCGTTCCATGTCAGCAATAGTAGCACTCAAGACAGGCCCCAGTAACAATTCCGAAGCAGCAGTATAGCGGGAGCGCAGTCTTCGTTCCATGTCAGCAATAGTAGCACTCAAGACAGGCCCCAGTAACAATTCCGAAGCAGCAGTATAGTGGGAGCGCAGTCTTAGTTCCATTTCAGTAGCCTTAGTATAGCCAAGGCCCAAGTTACATTTATGTAGCTAAAGTGTAGGCCAACCCCACACACACTTCTGTACCATGAGTGCAGGCGAAGAACATACAAATTGCTATGATTACACTGTAGGTGAGGGCCCCAAAAAATTGGTGTACCAACAGTACTAATGTACCTCAGTAAACATTGGCCATGCCCAACCAAGATCGCAGGTGAAACCCATTAATCGCTTTGGTTAATGTGGCTTAAGTGGTAACTAGGCCTGGAGGCAGCCCAGTTTAACGAAAAATTGGTTCAAGTTAAAGTTTCAACGCTTTTAAGAGCATTGAAACATATAAAAATTGTTTCGAAAAATTAGATGAGTGAGCCTTGTGGCCCTAAGAAAAATTGCCCGTTCAGCGTGATTACGTGAGGTTTCAGGAGGAGGAGCAGGAGGAGGAGGAGGAATATTATACACAGATTGATGAAGCAGAAATGTCCCCGTTTTGGATGGTGAGAGAGAACGTAGCTTCCATCCGCGGGTGCAGCCTACGTATTGCTTACGTATCGCTGCTGTCCGCTGGTGGAGAAGAGAAGTCTGGGGAAATCCAGGCTTTGTTCATCTTGATGAGTGTTAGCCTGTCGGCACTGTCGGTTGACAGGCGGGTACGCTTATCTGTGATGATTCCCCCAGCCGCACTAAACACCCTCTCCGACAAGACGCTAGCCGCAGGACAAGCAAGCACCTCCAGGGCATACAGCGCTAGTTCAGGCCACATGTCCAGCTTCGACACCCAGTAGTTGTAGGTGGCAGAGGCGTCACGGAGGACAGTCGTGCGATCGGCTACGTACTCCCTCACCATCCTTTTACAGTGCTCCCGCCGACTCAGCCTTGACTGGGGAGCGGTGACACAGTCTTGGTGGGGAGCCATAAAGCTGTCCAGGCCCTTAAAGACTGTTGCACTGCCTGGGATGTACATGCTGCTCGATCTCCGCACCTCCCCTGCTACCTTGCCCTCGGTACTGCGCCTTCTGCCACTAGCGCTGTCGGCTGGGAATTTTACCATCAGCTTGTCCGCAAGGGTCCTGTGGTATAGCAACACTCTCGAACCCCTTTCCTCTTCGGGAATGAGAGTGGGCAGGTTCTCCTTATAGCGTGGGTCGAGCAGTGTGTACACCCAGTAATCCGTTGTGGCCAGAATGCGTGCAACGCGAGGGTCACGAGAAAGGCATCCTAACATGAAGTCAGCCATGTGTGCCAGGGTACCTGTACGCAACACATGGCTGTCTTCACTAGGAAGATCACTGCCAGGATCCTCCTCCTCCTCCTCCTCCTCCTCAGGCCATACACGCTGAAAGGATGACAGGCAATCAGCCGGTGTACCGTCAGCAGCGGGCCAAGCTGTCTCTTCTCCCTCCTCCTCATCCTCCTCATGCTCCTCCTCCTCCTGTACGCGCTGAGAAATAGACAGATGGGTGCCCTGACTATCCAGCGGCATACTGTCTTCCACCGCCCCCGTTTCCGAGCGCAAAGCAGCTGCCTTTATGGTTTGCAGGGAATTTCTCAAGATGCATAGCAGAGGAATGGTGACGCTAATGATTGTAGCATCGCCGCTCACCACCTGGGTAGACTCCTCAAAATTACCAAGGACATGGCAGATGTCTGCCAACCAGGCCCACTCTTCTGAAAGGAATTGAGGAGGCTGACTCCCACTGCGCCGCCCATGTTGGAGTTGGTATTCGACTATAGCTCTACGCTGTTCATAGAGCCTGGCCAACATGTGGAGCGTAGAGTTCCACCGTGTGGGCACGTCGCACAGCAGTCGGTGCACTGGCAGCTTAACCTTTTCCAATCCACTGTCTGACGTCTGAAGACATTATGATTTAAGGCTGTACAGCTCCGATGTTGGAAG
Organism: Eleutherodactylus coqui; assembly: GCF_035609145.1. Lineage (NCBI taxonomy): Eukaryota > Metazoa > Chordata > Amphibia > Anura > Eleutherodactylidae > Eleutherodactylus > Eleutherodactylus coqui. The sequence goes on along the minus strand of NC_089846.1, from coordinate 108,757,062 downwards.
ACGTCCATCGGGGTTCTCTTACTGTATGTTGCCAGCCTCTCAGCTGTCAGAGCCTATCCAACGTGTCACCTCATGCAGTACTGACTTTAGCCAGCATGTAGCGCCGTTGTATAACAGCAGAAAAAGAGTAAGACCCCTAGGAAAACCAGGATAGAAATTGGATTGGAAAGGGTTAAAGTGATGTTGCAGGGTGCGCAGGGTGGCAGCGTCCGTGTGGGACTTGCGGAAATGTGCGCAGAGTCGGCGCGCCTTTACGAGCAGGTCTGACAAGCGTGGGTAGCTTTTCAGAAAGCGCTGAACCACCAAATTAAAGACGTGGGCCAGGCATGGCACGTGCGTGAGGCTGCCGAGCTGCAGAGCCGCCACCAGGTTACGGCCGTTGTCACACACGACCATGCCCGGTTGGAGGCTCAGCGGCGCAAGCCGGCGGTCGGTCTGCTGTGTCAGACCCTGCAGCAGTTCGTGGGCCGTGTGCCTCTTATCGCCTAAGCTGAGTAGTTTCAGCACGGCCTGCTGACGCTTGCCCACCGCTGTGCTGCCACACCGCGCGACACCGACTGCTGGCGACATGCTGCTGCTAACACATCTTGATTGCGAGACAGAGGAGGAGGAGGAGGAAAAGGGTGCTTTAGTGGAGGAAGCATACACCTCCGCAGATACCACCACCGAGCTGGGGCCCACAATTCTGGGGGTGGGTAGGACGTGAGCGGTCCCAGGCTCTGACTCTGTCCCAGCCTCCACTAAATTCACCCAATGTGCCGTCAGGGAGATGTAGTGGCCCTGCCCGCCTGTGCTTGTCCACGTGTCCGTAGTTAAGTGGACCGTGGCAGTAACCGCGTTGGTGAGGGCGCGCACAATGTTGCGGGAGACGTGGTCGTGCAGGGCTGGGACGGCACATCGGGAAAAGTAGTGGCGACTGGGAACTGAGTAGCGCGGGGCCGCCGCCTCCATGATACTTTTGAAGGACTCCGTTTCCACAACCCTATACGGCAGCATCTCAAGGCTGATGAATTTTGCGATGCGGACGGTTAACGTTTGAGCGTGCGGGTGCGTGGCGGCGTACTTGCGCTTGCGCTCCAACAGTTGCGCAAGCGACGGCTGGACGGTGCGCTGAACTACACTGCTGGATGGGGCCGAGGACAGCGGAGATGAGGGTGTGGGTGCAGGCCATGAGGCGGTAGTGCCTGTGTCCTGAGAGGGGGGTTGCATCTCAGTGGCAGGTTGGGGCACAGGGGGAGAGGCAGGGGTGCAAACCGGAGGCGCTGAACGGCCTTCGTCCCACCTTGTGGGGTGCTTGGCCATCATATGTCTGCGCATGGTGGTGGTGGTGAGGCTGTTGGTGTTGGCTCCCCGGCTGAGCTTTGCGCGACAAAGGTTGCACACCACTGTTCGTCGGTCGTCAGGCGTCTCTGTGAAAAACTGCCAGACCTTAGAGCACCTCGGCCTCTGCAGGGTGGCATGGCGCGATGGGACGCTTTGGGAAACAGTTGGTGGATTATTCGGTCTGGCCCTGCCTCTACCCCTGGCCACCGCACTGCCTCTTGCAACCTGCCCTGCTGATGCCCTTGACTCCCCCTCTGAAGACCTGTCCTCCTGAGTAAGCGTTGCACACCAGGTGGGGTCAGTCACCTCATCGTCCTGCTGCTCTTCCTCCGAATCCTCTGTGCGCTGCTCCCTCGGACTTACTGCCCTTACTACTACCTCACTGCAAGACAACTGTGTCTGATCGTCATCGTCCTCCTCACCCACAGAAAGTTGTTGAGACAGTTGGCGGAAGTCCCCAGCCTCTTCCCCCGGACCCTGGGAACTTTCGAATGGTTGGGCATCAGTGACGATAAACTCCTCTGGTGGGAGAGGAACCGCTGCTGCCCAATCTAAGCAGGGGCCCGAGAACAGTTCCTGGGAGTGTTCCCGCTCCTGAGCAGGTGTCATTGTAGTGGGGTGAGGAGGCTGGGAGGAAGGAGGAGCAGCAGACAGAGGATTCGGATTTGCAGCAGTGGACGGCGCAGAACTGCGGGTTGACGATAGGTTGCTCGAAGCACTTTCTGCCATCCAGGACAGGACCTGCTCACACTGCTCATTTTCTAATAACCGTCTCCCGCGTGGACCCATTAATTGGGCGATGAATGTGGGGACGCCAGAAACGTGCCTCTCTCCTAATCGCGCAGCAGTCGGCTGCGACACACCTGGATCAGGAGCTCGGCCTGTGCCCACACCCTGACTTGGCCCTCCGCGTCCTCGGCCGCGTCCACGTCCTCTAGGCCTACCCCTACCCCTCAGCATGCTGTATTACCAGTGATTTGATTTCACAGGCAGGAAATAAATTGGCGCAAGACTGCAGGCCAAATATAATTTTTTCCCTTTTTTGAAAACGAAAGGCCTCACTGCCTCTAGTGAATGAATAATCTAAGTTTAATAACTGTGCTGTGGCTCTGCTAATGTGTCACAGAACGTGAGGGTAGCAGAGTTATTATAACTCTGGCAGAGCAGGTATTTTTTTCCCAATTAAGGAAAGCAAATGGCGAAGCCAGCAGTAAACCGTAGCTGGGTGCGTCTGATTTTTAAACGTTGCACACGCAGCCGACACGTACACACAGCCCTTAGGACGGACAGAGGCAGGACAAATAGATTTTTTTTCCGTTTTTTTTCACCAAAAGGCAGCACTGCGTATATTCAATGAACATGAGAAGTTTAATAACTGTGCTGTTTTCCTGCTAATGTGTCACAGAACGTGAGGGTAGCAGAGTTATTACCTGTGGCAGAGCAGGTATTTTTTTTCCCAATTAAGGAAAGCAAATGGCGAAGCCAGGAGTAAAACGTAGCTGGGTGCGTCTGATTTTTACAGGTTGCACACGCAGCCGACACGTGTCCACCGCCCTTAGGACGGACAGAGGCAGGACAAATAGAATTATTTTCCGTTTTTTTGCACCAAAAGGCAGCACTGCGTATATTCTATGAACATGAGAAGTTTAATAACTGTGCTGTTTTCCTGCTAATGTGTCACAGAACGTGAGGGTAGCAGAGTTATTAACTGTGGCAGAGCAGGTATTTTTTTTCCCAATTAAGGAAAGCAAATGGCGAAGCCAGGAGTAAAACGTAGCTGGGTGCGTCTGATTTTTACAGGTTGCACACGCAGCCGACACGTGTCCACCGCCCTTAGGACGGACAGAGGCAGGACAAATAGAATTATTTTCCGTTTTTTTGCACCAAAAGGCAGCACTGCGTATATTCTATGAACATGAGAAGTTTTATAACTGTGCTGTGTCCCTGCTAATGTGTCACAGAACGTGAGGGTAGCAGAGTTATTATAACTCTGGCAGAGCAGGTATTTTTTCCCCAATTAAGGAAAGCAAATGGCGAAGCCAGCAGTAAACCGTAGCTGGGTGCGTCTGATTTTTTAACGTTGTACACGCAGCTCACACGTGTCCACACTCCACAGGACGGACAGAGGCAGGTCAAATAGAATTTTTTTCACTTGTTTTACAAGCAAAAGGCCGCACTGCATATATTCAATGAATAATAACTGTGTTGTGGCCCTGCCTACACAATTCTTTCCCTGTAGTATCAATGGAGGGTGCAATGCTCTGCAGAGGCGATTTTGAGAAGAAAAAAAAATATGCAGCACAGCTAACAGCAGCCAGCACAGTACTGCACACGGTTAAATATGGCCCTAGAAAGGACCGTTGAGGTTCTTGAAGGCTACACTCACTCCTAACACTCTCCCTGCCTATGCAACACTTCTGTCCCTAATGCCGGGTGCAACGCTCTGCAGAGCCGATTTTGAGAAGAAAAAAAAATTGCCACTGCTAACAGCAGCCAACACACAGCTATCAGTGGCCCTAATAAGGACCTTTGGGGGTCCTTATTTTGCCTGAGTGTTTGTACTAACTTTTTGAATATTTTTACGAATAGAATCTGAATTATCATTTAGGTTGAAACAACACATACCTTCGAATTTCTCACATTCAGGATGGAATACCATCAATTGTATCTCTGTTCAGTAGAGTAGCTTTCTAAGTACCTTGCTCATCCAACAGTAACAAGTCAAGAGCCAGTGAGCTAGCAATAAGGGTTCTTGCTAGAGATAAGCGAGCATGCTCGTGCGAGCTTGATATGCATTTTTCTAGCGGGTATTTGCTTTTTCTTTTTGGATGGGGACTCGCTTACAGCACCTAGGATGGACCCAATTATCTTTTCCTTCCAATTTTACTGAAGTGGCAGTTGTCAACTAGATCTGGTATGGTCCATCAAATCTCAGTTTTAAATTTTTTTTCCAATATGTCCTTTTGAGGAAAATCCAGTCACATGAAAGCAAAACTGTGTGACACCTTTTTTTAAGTCTGGATCTCAAATCGAGGAAAATAAATGTTTATGAGGGACAGTTAACTTCTGATAAAAAGCACGTAGGAAGTGAGGTCCTCATGCTGGGACTGAAAAATGTATAGGCCTGTTATGGGGGCCCAACCAAATAAAACACTCACTTTTACAATTAGGCACAGTTCTGACTGAGTGGAGGGCTTGTACACCATATATATACAAATTACTTCATTTGACAATCTCTTGGCCATAGTTTTGGCATTGGCATTTTTATTTATTTTATTTTACAAGCCAAATTTTTAGTTAACATGAGAAGGGGTCGATGCAAACCATCAAACTTCAAAAACCTAACAAATAATCTGGCCTTGAAATAACAGTGAGGAGGAATTTTGACTAATTGGCCTGGATTGTGACAGGCACATACCATGCAGCTCTGTACAAACGGGGTCGCAGCAGTGTTAAACCCTGAGGCAAGCCAAGCAGAAGACATTGGATTGATCGATTTACTCATGGCTCAGGTGTGACATCATGGAGTAGAACGTGTGGTGGATGCACAGGAGATGATCCATCCTTCAAACCCTGTCAGTGTTCTGTTCGCTCTTCTCATTTGCCACTCTTCCTTTTCTCAGGTACGTGGATACACCAATTGGGGGTGTTTTGGACCCCGCAACCCAATGAGTTTAGATGCGTTTTGTTCAGCTGGCTTGCCCAATTCTGTAAATGTAATTTATATCAGGCTAGGACCTTCACATGACCAATAATCCTTATTAAAAGATTTTTCCCTAATTTGAATGTCAGAGCCATCACATCTGCGAGAATCTAGCTCCTAGTTGGATAATTTTCCTTAGACTTCATTTACAAGTAAATGATCACACAATATGGTTTCCTCATGCTTATTCTAAGCCAAATAGACAGTTAGAGACAGGAGCAAAGAAAAATTGAAAGGGGCTTCTTTACATCACAGCTCTTATTCAAGTTAAGGTGAGTCCAGTTTGCTTTCTAAATGCGACTATTCAACAGGCAGGAGTGAAGAAATGCGTGAAAGGTCGAATGAAACTACAAATCCAATCTAACTACAAAACGGATGACACACGTAGCAAAATGGCTGATGCCCCACCAGTCTCTATATCACAGGATTCACTATGGGATTGGTTCATAACATCCTCATTCGAAAATCTGATTCTACTCAGGTTACTGCAAAACACTAAACAGTTCTTATGTAATACTGATGTTTTCTGCAGATATGCAAGACTATATATAGAAACAGGTTCAACACATTGTAACTTAACACAATATTCTGCCAATTAAATAATATGCTATCAGAGAAAATGAATCATAATTCATTCTTTAAAAAAAAAATTAAAATTCTCCAGCCATAAATATATTTATTTCTCGTACGCCTTTCTAAACTTAGCCATGTTTTCTGAAGGTCAGTCAACAGGATCTAGAGTACCATTTAATACCATACTAGCATTAGCATGAATTAGCTGTATGCTATATATACACATACTAAGAGCGATCAATACAAATGCAATACTAAAAAGCCAAGTCAACATCAGCAAGGTGAATGTCTAAATAGATGTACCCAGAAGAACTTTAAGTTAAAAGCATTAATGTGTTTGTAAGTAATATGTGACTTTAAAGGACATTTGTTTTGTTTATAGCATTTTCTATTACTTGGCCTGGCAAAGTGAAAAATGCATTGAAAGCAAAAGAAGTAGCATATCTTGGCACAGTGGCTTAAGTAGATTTCCTATTCATTGAACAGATAAATGAAGCTGGTGTGATGTGTTATAGAAAGTGTTGTCTTGACTGCTACTCTATTACCTTGTGATATCCTCCATGGGAAATAGTCCATCACAGGTACCTACTGTCAAATCCAGTTTCTAGCCTGGAAGCCTCACCCCCTGCATAGACTTAAATGCAGCAGTTTGGTGATCATCAATTTATTTTATATGTAAAAATCAAATAGAAATAGACAGCTTGTGCAAAGTAATTTCTTTCACAGCCAGTGACTGACAACAGACAAGCAGTAAAGCACCTTATGCAAACAGTTAAAGAATTTACACAAGATGTTTTGCTATGAGTTTGGCCATATTAACAATGGGGAGAGCTCTTAACTACACAGGGGGCTAAAACATCCTTGATACACTATCACAGCCGAATGAATAACTTTCCTAAACAACTGGGATTGTTTGACTATGTTTATATTACTCCAAAGGCCCAGACTTAATATGTAATTTATTATTAACTCTAGCTGAACATTTTTTACTTGCTACTACTGGAAACGATGCAGTAATATATCACAATAAAGATTATGCATAACATTTGTAAGTGCCAATGCACAGAGTATTTAGTTAGGACAGATTTAGCTACGGGCGCAATAGCTTTGTGAATATAGGCAGTCCTGCAAAATTGAATATCTACACATGGATACACGGAACAGTATGCATTCATATGTACCGTATACTCCGGCGTATAAGACGACGGGGCGTATAAGACGACCATCCAACTGTCACCTTATACGCCGGGAATACAGTGGAGCAAAAAAAAAAAATCATTACTCACCTCCCCTGGCATTCTGCGGTGCTGCTACAGGCTGTTGCTCCCTCCTGGTCCCCGGCAAAGCATTTCTTTCTGGATGCGGGGCTTGAAATCCCCGCCTCCAGAAAGCTAATACTGTGATTGGCTAACTCACACCGTCAGCCAATCACAGCCATTCAATGACATGATTGAATGGCTGTGATTGGCTAAAACACACGTGCGCCTTCAGCCAATCACAGCCATTCAATGATGTCATTGAATGGCTGTGATTGGCTGACGGCGTGTGTTAGCCAATCACAGTATTAGCTTTCTGGAGGCGGGGATTTCAAGCCCCGCATTCAGAAAGCAATGCTCTGACGGGGGCAAGGAGGGAGCGACAGCCTGCAGCAGCGCCGCAGAATGCCGGAAGAGGTGAGTAATGATTTTTTTTTGGACACTTTCTTTTTTTTGTATTACCGGTGTATGAGACGACCCCCGACTTCAGAGCAGATTTTTTGGGGTTCAAAAGTCATCTTATACGCCGGTATATACGTTACATGATGTATATGTTTACTTCATGTTCACAGTACCATGGGAGTGACAGAAAGACGGAGGTTACAGATGTTGTGGGAAGTTCATCACATTGTTGTATTCATTTTGTAAGAGCAAACAAATATTTTACCATATTAAATTTTTATTGGTAATTTCAGATATACAAAACACTGATGATTGATATTGACATATAAAAGATTCTTGTGGAAGTATATATCTGTAAGGACAATCATTCTGGATAACAGTGAACATAAAATGATCAATGAGTTTCCAACATGAACCTATGAATTTAAATTTACTTAACCATCAATCTTGTAATCAATTTTTTCCCTATGAAAGGGGAAAAAAAGGGGGGGGAGGGGGAGGGGGGGGATGAAGGAAAAAAAGAAAAAATAAAGGGAATGGAGGGGGTTAACTTTAACTTTAACAAGGCATCATTCGGTTGTGTACTAAAATTGTATTAGTAAGGTAGTTTCCACTTCTCCCAGGTCACTTCGAAATGTCTCATGGTATTGTCTCTTCGAGCTAACCATCCTTCAAATAAGTGTTGTTCCGCCATCCGTTCCACGAACTCATCCAACGTAGGGGGAGGGTTTGTACCAGTGTCTGGCTATTATTGTTTTTGCTGTCATCAGAGAGTGGCCAAGAAGGTATCTTGTGTTAGGGGGGAATTCTTCCAGGCCTAGCAGGAGAAGGATTAGCTTGGCTTTTTTTGGGATAAAGCACTTAATTATTTTAGATAGCACTCCCAGAACCTCGCACCAGAATTGATTGAGTGAGGGACAGGACCAAAAAATGTGGGATAGGGAGCCTTTTCTGCCACATCCTCTCCAGCACAGGCCCGATCCTATTTTAAATCTGTTTTCTAGTAGCGAAGGGGAGAGATGCCATCTGATGTATATTTTTGTTTGAGTCTCCAGTATTCCCATACCTTTAGAAGATGTCATTGAGGTTTTGTAAGCCCTTTCCCAGGAGCCGATAGATATAGTTTCACCTAGTTCTTTTTCCCACTTCACAGAGGCAGTAAGGTCCCAATTACTTAATTAAGCTCACTTTTAGGACCCAAAAATATAAATTCATAAAAATTAACTTTTAATAAATATTGCTTAAAAACCTTATGGACACACAAACAAAAAAAAAAAAAAAAAATCCACTATCCGGTAGGGAATGTGAAATTGTATCATACAGTAACACTTCAAGATCAGTATCGATCTTGGACGTTTTCTTTATTATGTCTTTTACGTCCAAAAGATAGCTCTTTTTTTGGGGGGGTTTCTTGGTTTTAATGTTCCAAAAAACCTATGCATTTTTTCCGAACCTGAACATGATGTCGTAATTAGCCGGAATCTACATGCAACTCATAGTCCAATGTATAATAGACATGAGATGTTTTTATGTACATAATAGACCTTGTAATTGCCCAGATGTTTTTATGTACAAAATAGACCTTGTAATTTCCCTACGCGTTTCGCCCACTGCGTGGGCTCCTCAGGGGCTCAAGTATCTCCTGGGATGATTCCCTGGAGAAAGGGTTATGCTGGCAGTTCACCACCAGGACTGTCATGCTGCCGCTTGTTCTATTTATTTTATGATTTCATTCTGCTTTATCTGATCCTGATAGGGGGGGAAACCTTACAACCCTTCACTAGGCTGAGAATTTGCCTGACTGCAGAAAAACCCTATTTAGTGGGAGCTATTCTATTGATAGCTTTTGAGTATATCAAAACTCACCTACTAAAAGGATCTAATAGACAGCGATGTATTACCTGGGGAACCTTTTTTTAGTGCGCAGACTATCTGGGTATTGACCAAGACATCACTCTAAGTGATAACTGGGCACTGTTCCTCTAGGAAATATTATTAGGCTATTAAGTACCGCATATCAGCTTAAGAGGTATTATTGCAGCGATCACTCCTCATAGTGGGGTGCTAATTCAATACAGTACCTTACCTATACTTACTCATTGCCTCTAATGGATTATAGTCCTAATCTATAAACAATTTTCTATACTCAGTTGATGACTGATAACCCTTTCTCCAGGGAATCATCCCAGGAGATACTTGAGCCCCTGAGGAGCCCACGCAGTGGGCGAAACGCGTAGGACAATTACAAGGTCTATTTTGTACATAAAAACATTTGGGCAATTACAAGGTCTATTCTGTACATAAAAACATCTCATGTCTATTATACATTGGACTATGAGTTGCATGTAGATTCCGGCTAATTACGACATCATGTTCAGGTTCGGAAAAAATGCATAGGTTTTTTGGAACATTAAAACCAAGAAACCCCCCCAAAAAAAGAGCTATCTTTTGGACGTAAAAGACATAATAAAGAAAACGTCCAAGATCGATACTGATCTTGAAGTGTTACTGTATGATACAATTTCACATTCCCTACCGGATAGTGGATTTTTTTTTTTTTTTTTTTGTTTGTGTGTCCATAAGGTTTTTAAGCAATATTTATTAAAAGTTAATTTTTATGAATTTATATTTTTGGGTCCTAAAAGTGAGCTTAGTTCTTTTTCCCAGTTAAGCATGTGGGATTTCTTTTTTAGAAAGGTGTTATCTGTTAGGATGTCGTAGAAGAATTTGGTGTCTGGTTTGCTTCCCTGTGTTCCTCCTGTGGAAATTTTTTGATTTGTAATTGGGAGGTATATATTATATATGGGAGTTTTTTGTAGGAAAGATCTAATTCTGCAGTAAGAGAAGAATTCTTTTTGTGGTAGGTGGTATGAAGAGCTAAGCTCCTCAAATGTTTTAATGTTGTTTGCGGACCTGAGATCGTCTATTGTTTGTAAGCCCCTGGTTGTCCACTCCTTCAGGGTAAGGTTGGGCAAGAAGAGGTGCAAAACATTGAGTGGCAGTGGGGGCCTACACAGTGTGTCCCATATAGCTAGTTTCTGTGTAAATTCGTACCACGCCTCTATTGATGCCTGCATAGGAGGGGACATCCCGTATTTATTAGTTCTAAGTTTAAAGATCCCGACACACCAGACAAGGATGTTGCTACTAAGAGGGATTTGCCTGAGATATTACTTAAGAGGGCCATTTCTATGCCAGTCCATACCATGGAGCATACGCCGGGCAGCCAACCCTTGATTTGATTTAACACAATTGCACGGTGGTACATTTTTAGGTTGGGTATGTCAGCTCCCCCTCTCCTGCGATGTAGCGCAAGGATCGATAGGGCAAGGCGTGGTTTTTTACCTCCCCATATAAATTTATTTAATTGGTTCTGTAGGTTGGTTAGAGATGTGTTTGTGAGTAGAATCAGGAGGACTCTTAAGTAGTATAAAATTTTGGGCAGGATTTTCATTTTGTATGACATGATCCTGCCATACCAGGTTAGATTTAACTTTGTCAGGTGTTCAATTTCTTTCTGTATAGAGTCGTGTAGCATCGGAAAGTTTGTGGTTTCTAGCTCTCCGAGAGGAGTTGTTAATTCCACACCTAAGTAGGGGATAGAGTTTTTCCTCCACCTAAAGGGGAATTCCGATTGGATGGCTGTCTTAAAAGCATGTGATATATGTATACCCAGGATGAGAGATTTGTCTGCGTTTATACTGTAAAGGGAGGCTTCACTGAAATTATTTAGAATGTTTTGAGCTGCTCTCAAGGACTCCATAGGACGAGTCATAGTTAGAATGACATCATCTGCGAACAGACCGATTTTGTGTTGTCTTGAGTTTATTGGGATACCACTAATTTCAGGAGAAAGACGAATTGTTTCCGTTAGTGGTTCAATTGCGAGGACATATAAGATAGGTGATAATGGGCAGCCTTGTCTAGTCCCGTTTGATATGTATAATGGTTCTGATAGTGTCCCATCCACCATTACCCTAGCAGAAGGGGACGAATACAATGCACGTATCGCTCTTATTATACCCTCTCCCATGCCATATTTTTTTTAGGGACTCAAAGGCGAAACCCCAGTGAACCCTATCAAAAGCCTTTTCGGCATCTAAGGCTAGCAGGATTGATGGCATGCGAGATGATTCTATTACGTGTAAGAGGTTTAGGATTCTCCTGGTGCCATCCGATGCTTGTCTACCCTTGACAAAACCCAGCTGGTCGGAGTGGATCAGGGACGGGAGCAAATTTAATAATCTGTTAGCTAATGTTTTTGCATAGATTTTGACGTCCGTATTAAGGAGTGATATGGGCCGAAAATTGGCAGGTTCATTTGGTTCTTTACCCGGTTTGGGGAGGACTATTATCGTGGCCTGGAGCATTTCTTTAGGGAAACTACCCCTCTGCATTGCTGTGTTGAATGTGTTTTGGATATATGGAGAGAGTGTATTCCAATATAATTGATAATATTCTGTAGAGTAACCGTCTGGGCCTGGTGCTTTGTGCTTTTTTAGAGAGGAAACTGTTGAGAGCAGCTCAGTGGAGTTAAATTGTTGGTCAAAAAGAAGTGCCTGTTTCGCGTCTACTGACGGTAGGTTGACTCCTCTCAAAAAGTTGTCGATTGTGACACTGTTGGGTTGAGTAATCTGCGGGTTGTCCTTCAAATTGTACAGGTTACTATAATAGGTGCGAAAGGCTTCTGTGATGTGTTTGGGATTGGTTAATTTATATTCCTTTTTTTTGGAATTCCAAACATATGGAATATTGGCTTCTATGGATTTCCTTTTTGTTAGGTTAGCCATCCATTTGGAAGGTTTGTTTATAGATGAGTATATGTTGGCTCTGTTGGCGTTGACTTCTCTGTCAAAGTCTCCCAATAGTATTTTGCGCAGGTCTAGTCTCAGATTGTGTAGTTCTTTTTGCCCCTTAGGGGAGGGATGTTGTTGTATTTCTTTTTCTTTTGTAGCTATCTGGGACAGCAGTGCGACCGTTTTGTTTGTTTTGTCTCTTTTGAATTTGGCTCCGAGTTTTATAAGAATGCCACGCATGTAAGATTTGTGTGCATTCCACAAAACCATTGGGTCCACGTCTGGGGTATCGTTAAATGTGAAGAACTCTTCGAGGGCCTTTTGAATTTCTATTTTTTGTTTTAACCTAATCCATAACCTATTTGTTTGGCAGATTCCCCCAAATTCCAAGGATGTCACAATCGGGGCATGATCGGACCATGAAGCAATGCCTATTTCCGACTTAGATATTTTTGTGAGAAGGTTTTTATCTACTAGGCATAGGTCAATACGGGAGAAGGTACCGTGTCTGGGAGAGAAATAGGAATATTCTCTTGCCGAAGCATTTATACAGCGGAAAGTATCGTATAGGGCCGCATTGTGTAACCAGTTACCCAAAGTGAACCCTTTCTTTAGTCTCTGGTTAGTGGTGTCAATTGTGTTGTCTGGGACTAGGTTGAAGTCACCACAGATAATCACCGAGCCTTTGGCTACTGATTTTTTTCATGAGTTTATTAAGAAAGCTAATTTGCTTTGTGTTCGGGGCGTATACATTAACCGACGTAAGTGCAACGTTGTTCAGGGAGCCTACCAGGATTATATAACGACCCTTGGTATCGCAGAGTTTTTCATCTAGTTTGAATGTTATGTTGTCTTTAAAGGTGATCATAACCCCTGCGTGTTTTTTTGTGTGCAAGCAAATACTGAGTGGTGAAATTTTTTATGTGACATGCGACCTATGTCTGATTCCAACATGTGTGTCTCTTGTATACATACGATATCCGCATTGTAGGAGAGAGATTCTTTCCAGGCTGCGTGTCTCTTGTATGGAGAGTTTAGGCCGTTGGCGTTTATGGAGAGGATTTTCAGTGTCATGGCGAGGATGGCGGAAGAAGGAGATGAAGACCTGGGAGACCGTGGAAAGCCGAGATGCCTAGAATAGAATAACAACAAAAAAAAAAATTAATAGAGCAGTTAACTAAGAAGCTTTCCCCATGTGAGATTGTACCACTCAGGAAGAGTAGCTTTTGGGGGGAGAAAGCGTTGTAAAACATTAAGAAGACATAACAAGACAGCGCTTGTTGAATCATCTGGGGGAGTAAAGTCCGGCATATGCGGTAGGGCACTCAAATGATATGAGTCACATATCAGCAGGGAGAGAAAACATAACCAGTTCTCATTTTAGGCTGGTCGCTCCTTTGGATCCAGGTGGGTAGCTTCTCTTGGTGTTGATCGGCGCATGGGGCTGGGTCCGGTCTTGAATTGGAACTCCCCAGGAGTTCAGCGCATTTGTGGCTTCTTCGGGGTTGAGAAAGATATGTGTTGCATTATCTTTAGTAGCTATTATTTTTGTGGGGAATCCCCATCTGTATACGATGCCGGCGTCTCTCATAGCAGCTGTTGCGATGGCGAAGCCTCTTCTTGCCTCCATGGTGGTCTGGGATAAGTCTATGAAGAGGCGGATTTTGTCGTAGGGGCTTGGGAGAGTTGGCGTTTTCCTAGCCACGTTCATCAGGGCTTCTTTAGTGCAAAAAAAATGGATACATACAATAATGTCTCTAGGGCTATCTTCTTTTAGAAATTTCGGACGCGGCAGGCGGTGAGCTCTGTCGATTTTCAGATCTTGATCAGGGATATCTGGAAGAAGCTTTTTCATGAATCGTGTGACGTAGTTATAAATTTCAGCATTGGAGACTCTTTCAGGTACACCCCTGATTCTGACGTTCTTACGTCTATTTCTATCTTCAAGATCTATTAATTTGTTTTGAAGTTTGGAGACTTTATCTTCTAGTTCGTGATGCGCGTCTATAAGAGAGTTGTGAGAGTTGACGATTTCTTCCATTTTATTCTCTGTTAGTTCAACTCTGTTTTTGACTTCAAGGACAGACACATTCATGTCCGAAGTCATGCTTTTAATGTCAGAGTGAATAGTGTCTCTTAATATCATTACTAGCTCCTTAATGTAGAGCTCTGTTGCGGGTTTATCCGATGCAGAGAGATTATTAATGTTTTTCCCTTCAATTGTGTTGCAGGGAGGCTCAGTGTGTGCTGATTGTTCTTTAGGGGGAGACATTTTTTGCTTTTGTTTCTCTGGGCTGCCTGACGGTGAAGATGCAGTGCTACATATCGGTAACGTGGTCGGCGCCATCTTGGGGGGTGAGGACTCCGCTCCCAACTCTCCCTCTAACACTAACCTCTCTTCTCTGGGTTGTTCCCTCTGACCTGAGACAGTTTCCTCTGTTATGGGAAGCTTCTTGGCAACCTCCAGGGCATTTTCTTTCCCCTGTCGCTGCTTAGAGCTGCCGCTCCGCTCCTCGTCCTGAGCGCCGGGAGGGGATGACACTCCTGCAGCTGTCGCCTCCGCAGCCCCGCGCGCGGAGAAGAAGGACTCCAGCCTTGTCGGGATCGCTTTTGCGGTTCTCCTTCTGGACATCTCCGGACCCTGGTATGTTCCTGGGTGGAACGGGTAAGTTTCCCCCCTTCTGCCGGTTGCTTTATGTAGATATTGGTGCCCTTGCCGAGCGGAGCCTAAGGAGAAGCGTCCGTCTCGGTGTCTGCGCAAGGAACGCCCGCAGCAAACAAATATTTTGAAGATGTACATGATTTCTTTGTGGAAAACTCACAAGGGGTTGTCCGGTCGCCCATGGTTAATTTTTTTCCCCACTAATGACATGTAAAGTAAATGTATTAGAACATACATCATCATACAAACAAAAACATTATTCAACTTACCTTTTATCTTCTTTGTCTTCTCTCTGTGAAACTGACATGCTGAATGAGTTCAAGATGGCCGCCGTCCTTACACTTCCAGGCAGAGCAGTAGCAGTAACTTTTTCTTCCCCGCTTCTGCCCTAATCAGAAATTCCAGCAACCTAATTGGTTGTTCGTGTTGACTGATTCAACAAGCAACCACTTAGGATGCTGCAATTGCTGATTAGGGAAGAAGTGGGTAAGAAAAAGTTAATATGCCTGCCTCCCCTGCAAGCCAGTCGGCCCGACAAGAAAAGATGGATTTGTCGTATCCAAGGATGACTGGAGGATCAACACAATGGGGGGGGGGGGGGGGGGCACCTCTTCAGGTAAGTATATAACTTCTATTTGGCCAATTTACAGTGCACAATGTATATTACAAAGTGCATTGTAATGGGCAAACAGATGTGCTCACAAGAATGTATTACGGCCGGACAACCCCTTTAACTACTTCTGACATAATTCAACAACGTCATGCATAAAAATAGATATTTATTGTACTAGATGAAACTAAGATACAGAATACAGATGTGGCAAAGCCAAGTCCTGAAAGGGCACTTGTGGTCTTACAAAAGAATTCAGGTGAAATGATTGCATTATCACACTGCATGTAATAATGCTGCATACTGCTAAATTAGTGATATTATAGGCAGGATGTTTGCTCTACTGATGACAATTTGTAACAACATGACTGTTACCAGCAGATAAGAAGTGACAATCATTGTTTTTGATAGAGAAGTCTAGTCCCTTTAAGAAGGCCTAATGTCTTTAAGATGTCAGTAAAAGTCTATACTGCCCTTTTTTCCAGCCTTGAATAAAGTATAACATAAAACATGTCTTCAGATTTCTGAGAAACTCTTGGACACTGATATTATCAACACATAATGCCTCAGGAATGTAATTTTGTGCAATATTTATGTAATACTGATGGTCAGTATACCAGATGGTGGGATGCACTTGGTAAATCGTTCACAATAATGAATGTAGACCATGGGAAGGAGATCTTCATGCCAAAATACATCTGGTTATATAATGTGATTGTGTAGTGTGTATTGCACCTCCTCTTTTCTATATTAACTATAACAACTATGAGAAGGGGCAATTCACCTGAGAACTGTTTTTCCCTCTGATTGAATCAGAACACTGTGTTGTCTGATTTATTTGAAGGGCATGGTCATATAGGACTCTTATCTTAATTCTACCTGGTCTGGTGAATTTTTTTAACATTTTCAAGTATGCTGTTTGGCATACAGAACGCTCTTCCCAGATTTCCTTTCAAGCTGGATGCCAAATGCAGTACACAGATTTCCCTCCTAAACTTGGAGCTCTTACTATCCACTGCTTGAATCCTTTACAGGCATCATATAGATGACCTTATTGATCACACCAGGATCACATGTGCTGCTTATCCACATTTTACGCTTTTAGCTATTGCTACTCAGTAAAATCTATAACAATTAATAGGAGGTTCTTAGTATACATTTTAATAAAATTATTTAAAGGGAACATGTCACAATTCCACAGCACTAGAGATGAGCGAGCGTACTCGGAAAAGCACTACTTGCTCGAGTAATGTGCTTTATCCGAGTATCGCTGTGCTCGTCCCTGAAGATTCGGGTGCCGCTGCGGCTGACAGGTGAGTCGCAGCGGGGAGCAGGGGAGAGCGGGAGAGAAAGATCTCCCCTCCGTTCCTCCCCGCTCTCCCCTGCAGCTCCCCGCTCCGTGCCGGCACCCGAATCTTCAGGGACGAGCACAGCGATACTCAGATAAAGCAAATTACTCGAGCGAGTAGTGCTTTTCCAAGTACGCTCACTCATCTCTACACAGCACCATAAACTAAGTTTTGGGGCTTTTAGGGGACATGACATGGAGCCGAGTTATGTGTGTCTTATATTCACCTGCTCCCTTGATCTAGTGGTGCCTTTTCCCTCTGAAGTCCCATCTGTGCACAAAAATCTGACTCTTTTCAGAGTCCTGTACAAGTTTATGGGAGAGCGTGCGCATGAGACTCTGGAAAGGGTCAGATTTTCGTGCACCACTGGGACTTCAAAGGGGGACACCACTGGATCTAGGGAGCGGGTGAATATAAAAAATACATCACCCAGCTTCCTGTCACATCCTCTAATAATACCAAAACTTACACTGAATACGTTGTCCCTACAATGAAAAAGTTTGTGACTAGACAGAGTTTCACCGGCAGTAAGAGCAGATGGTCATGCATTAGGCATGTGGTGATTAACTGAATTGTGTCATTTATGGCAACTCCTTTCAGCTCAATTTACACAAAATGGGTCAGCTCTAAAACCATGTTCCCATGTTATCCTTGAAGCATGTTTTATTTCTCCACTTTGTACAAAAGTTGACTCAGAAATGCAGCAGTTTTGCTGCAGTACAGTGAAAAAACACACAATTCAAATGCAACATGTGAACACAGCCCTTTGATTGCAAATTTAGGTCTCTGGCATGTGTAATCATACTTAGGTCAGGAAGAATATGGTTTCTCCTTATAAAACTTATAAGGCCATCCATGCGTCTCTGGAAAATTTATGTGAACAGGAAGATGGAACAATGCTACTATAGCACCACCTATTGGAAGGCAGCATTCCTGCAAGTTAATGTCAGACCTTTTAGCAAGAATTTTAACCATGCCTTGAATATAAGCCAATCCCAAAATCTTCTCCAGAAGGAAAATATAAACCATGAACAGACAGCCTGTTTCTGAGTTTTTGCCTCTCATCGGTGTACAGCAGGTTGCTGGCTTAGCTAGTCAGAGGCCCATGATGTAGGTTGTGAAGGATATGATGAAAGTTGTGACATAGGCTTTGAGAGCAACTAGTAAGGAGACTTATAAGGCCATCCAT
This sequence comes from Eleutherodactylus coqui, assembly GCF_035609145.1. Lineage (NCBI taxonomy): Eukaryota > Metazoa > Chordata > Amphibia > Anura > Eleutherodactylidae > Eleutherodactylus > Eleutherodactylus coqui. Next base: position 108,739,199 of record NC_089846.1, on the reverse strand, counting down.
GATTTGGCTAATATTCCCAGTCATTGTTACAAGGGTTGCTAGAAAAAGGTCTGACGTTGACTTGCAGGAATGCTGCTTTCCAATAGGTGGTACTGCTGAGGCATTGTTGCATTTTTCCATTTGAAATCAGACTTGTAATGTTCTAGATTATTAATGGAAATAGTAGATATGCCATGGAAAAATGATGTTTCATTAAACATCCATAAGCACAATTGCTTGAAAACGTGAGTCGGAAATTAGCCACTGTCTTACTCAACCCATTTAAACACGTTTATATTCAGCTTTTCTGCTTCTAAGTATCTTAATACCGTATGGTGGACAAATTATCTTTCATAGACACAATCAATAGGATGAGAATAGTTTAATAGCTTTGCAAAGTGAATTAAAGATTTGTAATACTGTATAAAAGAAGAATCAATACAAAAGTGAATAAATGACTTTTTGCTGACATTTTACCCACTTGGTCTTGGGTTAAAGGTTAATGGTCCTCATTCTGAGAAAGGATTTAGAGAGAAAGCAATTTTTTAAAAATGTACACTTTTTAATTTTTATAAAATTACAAATCGCCCTTGTAGGAAAATCAGAAAGATTTTACATGAGTATTTATATATATATAACTAACATATTCATCCATATGTTTAGACACTGTAAAAGGGTATTAGTGTATCTTGACGCCACCAGAAGGTAGGGGTGTGACAGGGCTTACATAGAGGGATGGCCCTGTCACACCCCTACCTCCGCATTGGCAGTTAGTGAGCATGTTGTGTTGTGCCCCCGCAGTAGTGTGACTCACCAGACAGCCGCCTCGTTGCTCTCTGTTACCGTGTGGCTCCATTGGGTGCTGCCTGTGGTATGGCAGAGGCCTTCCCTGAGGCCTCCCATTGCAGGGCCGGAGGAGCGGTGAGGCACAGCAGCAGTGGGGAGCAGCGCCGTGGACATAGCAACAGCAGAGCCTGCAGCTGAGCACAGAGGAGACTGCAGCCGGCCCCACCTCAGATTCCGGAACCCAGCGGCGGAGCGGCTAATGTGTAGTGCAGCAGGTGACAGAGCGGAACACTGCACAGGACTGGGGAGCGGAGGCGCTGAGCCACCGTGAGAGACCGTCTCAGCGTGGACAACGGGAGGCAGAGGGGAGCTGAGGAACGCCTTGAAGTGCACCACTGGTGGTGAGGTGAGCAGCGCAATCGGCCAACCACAGAGCTGAGACAGGAGGACATGAGCCTTTAAGTGCAGCGCTGTAGCCCGCAGACCGGGAGGTGGGGTGGGAACTAAACCGAGGTTATTTCACTGTGCGCAGCTGGCTTGTGCCACAAATCCAGCGTAGTAGGACCTTCAGCTCTTGAGCCAATTGGTAGCTAGGGGTGTGAGAGGGGCATTCTTCCTGTCAAACCTCTAGCTTCCAGTGGCATCAAGATACACTAATACCCTGTAAAAGTTAGTTATTTGTCCGTACATCCTTATAACTAACAACAGATAGGGAATTAGTACGTCAAGCTGAAAACATAACCTAATACATATACTGTAAACTAATATCCCCTGGCCTAAGCAGTGGAGTAAGATTCACATGTACTTATACATAGAACTTGGAAGCTTGTTAAATTAATGGGCTGATGTAGTCAGGAAAAATTTCAGCAAGGTCAATAGAGTTCAAAAAGGGGTATTTGTCCAGAAAAGGTCCACAGAGCAAGCAGGAACATTGCATTGTTGCATGCATGGGTTAATGAAGAACTACTTTTTGGACAGCATTGGTAATGTGATTTTTTTCATGACTAGTTACTTATGTTTCAGGGTCAGGAATCAGACCACAGGTCACCCTCATTTATTGTTTGGACATAGTGCTGCTTTTTTCTGTGTATATTAATGGTCTGATCTAGGTATTTGGCTGTTTTGCATTATTACTAGAGATGAGCGAGCACCAAAATGCTTTAGTGCTCGTTACTCGAGTCGAACTTTCAGTGATGCTCGAGAGTTCGTTTCGAGTAACGAACCCCATTGAAGTCAATGGGCGACTCAAGCATTTTTGTATATGACTGGTGCTCCGCTAAGGTTTTCATTTGTGAAAATCTTAGCAAATCACCAAAGTCATGTAAAAAACACAGAAATGGATAGGGCAGGCGAGGAGCAACATGCAGGGCGGCATTTCGGGCTCTGAGGTCTCACTATTAAGCCACAATAGTGGCAAGAGTGAGACCCCCCCCCCCCCCGCACTGTCAGCATAAAGATTGTTCTCCTCTGCCACAGCTGTAACAGCTGTGGCAGAGAAGAACGATGTTAGCCCATTGAATTCAATGGAGCCGGCAATACCGCCGGCTCCATTGAAAGCAATGGGCTGCCGGCGAGCGCGAGATGAATTTTCGGGAAGGGCTTAAAAATAAAAGCCCTTACCTGAAAATCATCCTAAAATGTGTAAAAAAAAAAAAAAAAATGTATACTCACTAGAGATGAGCGAGCATACTCGTCCGAACTTGATACTCGTTCGAGTATTAGGGTGTTCGAGATGCTCGTTACTCGTAACTAGTACCACGCGGTGTTCGGGTTACTTTCATTTTCTTCCCTGAGAAATTTGCGCGTTTTTCTGGCCAATAGAAAGACAGGGAAGGCATTACAACTTCCCCCTGCGACGTTCAAGCCCTATACCACTCCCCTGCAGTGAGTGGCTGGCGAAATTAGGTGTCACCCGAGTATATAAATCGGCCCCTCCCGCGGCTCGCCACAGATGCATTCTGACATTAGTTCAGGGAAAGTGGTATCTTGGTGGAGCTGCTATAGGGAGAGTGTTAGGAGTATTTTAGGTTTCAAGAACCCCATCGGTCCTTCTTAAGGGCATAGAAATCGCAGATCGCACCTATGTACGACCTGCGATTTCTGTTCTCTTCTCTATATGCGCTCAATGGGGCCGGCGGCAGCAGCGCCGACCCCATTGAGAACATATAGAAGACAAATCGGCGGGGATTTCAAGCCCTGCGTCCAGAAAGCAATGCTCTGCCGTGGACCAGGAGGGAGCGACAGCCTGCAGGAGCACCGCAGAACGTCAGAAGAAGTGAGTAATGATTTTTATTCTTTGCTCCACTGTGTTGCCGGCGTATAAGGTGACAGTTGGGGGGTCGTCTTATACGCCCCGTCGCCTTATACGCCGGTATATATTTTTATTGTAACACATTTCTGGATGAATTGCAGGGAAGGGCTTATATATTTAAGCCCTTCCCGACAATTCATCCCGCGCACGCCGGTAGCCCATTGCTTTCAGTGGAACCTGCTGTATTGCTGGCTCCATTGAATTCAATGGGCAAACATCGTTCTTCTCTGCCACAGCTGTTACAGCTATGGCAGAGGAGAACAATCTTTACGCTGACAGTGCGTGGGGGGGGGCACTCTTTCCGCTATTGTGGCTTAATAGTGGGACCTGTGAACTTGAGATGCAGCCTAACATGTAGCCCCTCGCCTGCCCTATCCGTTGCTGTGTCGTTCCCATCACTTTGTTGAATTGCCCAGATTTTCACAAACGAAAACCTTAGCGAGCATCGGCGATATACAAAAATGCTCGGGTCGCCCATTGACTTCAATGGGGTTCGTTACTCGAAACGAACCCTCGAGCATTGCGAAAATTTCGTCCCAAATAACGAGCACCCGAGCATTTTGGTGCTCGCTCATCTCTAATACTCACCTTTCCGCTGCAGCCGGAGTTCAGCCACGGCCGGCCGGCAGTTCTCCTGAACTGCTATGAGTAGTATTCAGCAGCCAGGGATTTAAAATCCCCGCCTGCTGAATGAGCTGCCTCTGATTGGTCACAGCCTCACCAATCAGAGGCAGCTCTCACTCACCCATTCATGAATTCATGAATGGGTGAGTGAGTGCTGCCTCTGATTGGCTCAGCGCAGGGACCTATCAGGGGCAGCTCTCAGCTGAATGACATAATACCCTAATACTCAAACGAGCATCAAGCTCGGACGAGTATGCTTGCTCATCTCTAATTATTACACTGAAATGAAATCAAATGACCATCACAACCTACTACTATCAATGAATAAACAAAATGCATACAGCATCAATGAAGTTGAAAAACATATATGGGTGCACATCTCACAAGGGGCTTGGCCCAAAGCTCTAAAAAAGTCAAAATCCAATAAAGTAGAGGGAGACAGCACATCCAGAAAGTAAGGACCTACTTTTATTATCATTAGCAATTGTCAATGCAATTCACAGACACTGAAAGGTTGCTATTGGTGAAGTAAAAGAGGCTTCTACTGATGTACTGTAGCAGTGCTAACACATCTCACATTAGTGTTCTACTGAGTTATAGTGGCACAGCTATGTTATTTGTGTAGCATGCCTAGTCATTCAAAGTGAATGGCAACAGCCACACTACACAAATATTAATTATGTAGTATTTCTGATTTCTAAATCAGTGCTGCTACAACTGTACTTGCTGGGTATACTGCTCTCTCTATTTTATGGGCTTTGAACTAATGTCATTGCATGGCAGCTTGAGATTATCTAAGTTGTCTTTCAAGTTAGATATTGTAAGTGCTGCAACTTGGTCTGAACAAGAATATGCCTCGTAAGCTGTCCATACAGTTCAGATAGCTGTCGGACGGAAGAGCTATCTCACCCAACACCACCTGATATACGTACTGCCAAGTATACATATTTTGTGAATATAGCTGTTGTAAAATACTTTTTTCAGCAGCTTATCTCCCAAGTATAAAGAGATTGGGCAATTTAAATGCAACGGCCCAATCCTTATTATCTCCAATATCTACCATTGGAAGAGAGTTGGGAGGCTCGCAGTCCTATACACATTTGATGATCATCCAGTCCTGCCCGAATTTGTTGGATTTGGCTGATCTATATCTAATGTGTATTTCAACCCTTAGATTGTAGATATATATTTACTCTTAAGAATTTCCATCTTCTGAAGGATCACAAGTTCTATTTTATTTTATAGCTTAAAGTGTTTGAAAGGGAGTCAAGCTAGTGGTCAACAGTATCATCATAATATAAACAGTATCATCCGCTTTGCAACTTGTTTTATAGACCTCTTCCAAAGTTTTTATTTTCTTTGAAGTCAAATGTATATGTTTTATAAAAGCAATATCCAACAGTTAAATAGAAGTTACATTTGCAAAATAGAAATGTATACATTATTTTTCCACATGAAACCTCCCACCTCACATAAAGTATTATTATGTACCCTAGCCTCTACTCGTCTAGTTTCACGTTATTGGATGCTTAAAGGCCAATGGTATGACCAAGTATGATTGTAAAATATCTTCTATGACCTTACAATCTTACTGAGGGAACATTTATATATACAAATTACTTTGAGATACATGACTGACCTGATATGTTGTGAAGTCCTTTGTACTTCACTTTTAACCATGCCACAAATATGAGGAAGTTTGCAGCCAATATAATAGTCACCAATTGGTGGCAGCCATTTGGATGGATACCAAGGATGGAAAAAAGCAAAAATTAGATGTGTCTAGAATATGGAAAGGATGTACTTGAAGCAATTCAGCAGTTTAGAGTTATGGCCAAGATAGGTTAGCAATGCAAAGATGTAGTCAAGAGAGCCAGGAGTTGGGGTACCTCCACCCCAAACATCTGGTTGTTGCCTTTGAGCAGTTCATGTTGTTCACAGGTATTTGAACACAATTATCCTGGTTATTGTTGTCCTGGGCACAATGCACACCAAACCCAGAACAGACGCAAGGCTGTGTCAACTCCGGACAAATGGGAAAACTGGCCCTGCTCACAACCAGGAAAAGTTTCTACCTGAAAGCAGATAGACCACTTTGAGAAGTGCAAACTTGCTGAACATCTCTTGGCCTGCTACCTGATTCAAACAGGAAGTAAAGCAGAAGACTGAACCTCAGTATAAATAACCCAACATTCAGGAAAGAAACCATAACTTAACTGATAGATCTATTGTTAACTCCAGAAGGACTTGGACACCACTCCGAGCACCACATCTAAGTGAACTGAAAACGAGACTTGTGAGCAGACATCCAACAACAACTGACAAACACCAAAACACTTACCTAGAATACCAACACCCATAAGCAGATGGAATAGCAAAAGTATGTATAAGATATTGGTTTGAATTTCGGCCAAGATACTTAAGCTCATGAGCCTACAGCAAGGGTCCTCATTGTCTCGTGAGTCCCTGCTCTGACAAGGCAACTTAACCCTTTCCAATCCACTGTCTGACGTCTTAAGACATTATGATTTAAGGCTGGACAGCTCTAATGTTGGAAGACGTCTGTCAGGGTTCTCTTACTGTATATTGCCAGCCTCTCTGCTGTTGGAACCTATCCAACGTGTCACCTCATGCAGTACTGGCTTCAGCCAGCATATAGCGCCGTTTTATAACAGCAGAAAAAGAGGAACCCCCCCCCCCTAGGAAAACAAATTGGATTGGAAAGGGTTAAACCCAAAGGAGTCCTGCTTGCAAGATGGTCAATTGTCCCAATAGTGATGGCCTCATGCTGGAACCTAGGGACCTAACTTGCAATACACAGTACACATCATAAAAGCTGAAAAGGATGCAGTTCACACCAACAGACAAGGGAATCCCACCCAGAACCTTACGCATGCAGAAACACCAAGCAAAACATGTATGACTCCAAACACCAGGGTTTAGAGAGGAAATGACTAGAAAGATAAATGACCAGCACATTCTAGCAAAAGGGCTTGGCATTTATGTGCAGCAGACCAGTGGTAATTGGCTGACTGAAGAACTCCACACCCAGCCAGCCCAATCATCCCCCACCTTTGGAAGTGTGCTCCTGGAAACCTATAGAACTACAGGTCCCTGAATAACAATTATTCTAAGAAATATTGTGTTAAGTCTAACTGATGCTGGATTGGAGCTGCAAGTGTAGTAGCCATGTCGGTCACTGGAGAGTTGTCAAGATAGTCGGGAGTCAATATTGGGAAGTCACAGTATGCAGTACAATGAGATGAGATGGACACGTAGTCAAATGGAAGCTAGAGGTCAGCTGTAGTAGGTATCGGTATGCAGTACAATAGGATAAAATGGAAGCGTAGTCAAATGGAAGTCAGAGGTCAGTAAGAGGAGGTATTGGGATGCAGTACAATGGGATGAGACAGAAGCATAGTCAAATGTAAGCCTGAGGTCAACAACAGCAGGAGGTATCAGTACAATCACAGATGGGCAGGAGGAACAGGAGCTTGATCAAAGTGGTGGAGCACAATAATCACACACTGGATTTGGGGCATGGTAAGGCTTTCATAGGAAGTCCTAATTAGTATCAGGGTGGAGCAAGAGCAGGGAGACAGGAAGTGAATTTAGCAGGAGCAAGGAAACAGAGCAAGGCTCGATTTCAGTAAGGAACTGTCAAAATCCTGGATGGCCCAGGGGAGAGAGCTGCTGACTAGAGCACAAGAGGTCCCCGGGTGCGAGTCCTGACAGATTGTCTCTGTCTCTCAGAGAAATTATTTGTTTATTAAAGAATCTGATTGTTTAATAACTGTTTCAAAACCAGGAACTAGAAGAGTGAGGCCTAATTAACCATTTCAGGACTGCCCATAGACTATAAACATTCAGGAAGTCCTTATCTGGAACTGCTATGACATTTTAAAGGGTTTTTGAGGAGAATTCCCATACGCAACCCCCCCCCCTTTCACTGTGCAGGAGCTCCGCTATCTTAGTGTCTGATAGCAGTTGATGTTAATTACAGGGCTTAAGGTACATTTATCATTTAAACAAATTGCTAGATCATTTGAATTTTCAACGATAAATGATAATTTGTTTGCTTATCATTCAGTGTTCATTTCATGCAAGCATGAAAACCATTGTTGGCTCATTCACCAATCATTCAGTTTAAATGCCAATCAATTAGTTGTTCTCATACACTGGTACAGAAATTAATTTGTTTGTATAAACATGCTGCATGAGCAAATGACAAATCATTATGTGTGAAAGCACCCTTAGGGTGGCTTGACACGCGCTTGTTATTGTGCGTACATAGGTGTGTACATAGGTGCGCACCTACGTACGTGCAAAAACACGCGTGCATGCAAGTCCGTGCATTGCCTTCAATGGAGCTGCTGGGGCTCAGCCGCGTCCAGCTGTCTCTTCTTCTGCACTGCTCTGTTATTCAATAGCTGAGATCTGCCTCTGATTGGTCCCTGCACTCAGCCAATCAGAGGCAGCACTCACCCATTCATGAATTCATGAATGGGTGAGTGCTGCCTCTGATAGGTCACAGTGCTCAGCCAATCAGAGGCAGCCCATTCAGTAGGCAGGGATTTTAAATCCCCACCTGCTGAATAGTCCTCAGAGCAGTGCAGGAGAAGAGCCAGCTGGACGTGGCTGAGCCCCGGCAGCTGAAGAACGGTGAGTATTTATTTCTTTTATTCACCATTTTTTCTTGTTTTTCACGGAAGGGCTTATATTTAAAGCCCTTCCATGAAAAGCAATTACAGAAGGCCAGCAGCTGGATCCCCTACTGCAGCTGTCATTCTATATATAAAGCTCTTCCATGAAAAACAATTCAGAGTTGTCGGCAGACATTGTCTTCAATGGAGCAGCTGACAGCAGCCGTTGAAGACAATGCGTGCATTCCCTATCGTGCACACATGTCCTATCTTTATAGGCACTCACCTGTAAAACACGAACATGTGAACATACCATAGGGAATGAATTGGTTCTAATAGAAGCATATTTTTGTGTGTGCGTATGCACGCACAAAAACACGCTGATGTGTAGCCACCCTTAAAGGAGTTGTCCGCCGGCGAAACTGATTTTTTTTTTCCCCAATGAATGCCCTGTAGTGGAGAAGCATCACACATTACAGCTTTAACCATGAAAAACGATATTTTGCTCACCTTTTTATTCCTTTTCTTACCTTATAAAGTTTGACTGAAGGATTTTTCAAAGATGGCGCCGCTGGGTAGTTCCCATGATGCACTGCTGGCTCTCTCTCCTCAGTGCGCGCTCCCGATGACACCGGCCACATGACTGGAGGACTGGCATGCACACTTCACTGCTTTGAATGGAGCCAGCAGCCGGCTGGCCCCATTCAAAGTAATGAGAGAGCAGGGAGAGCAGTGCGATCTGCTCCTACAGCTCTGACAGCAGTAGCAGGAGATTCCTTCATCTCCCCGGCATGTCCCCTCATCACTGGACACTGCAGTGTCACAGCCTCCAGTGATGAGGGAACATGCTGGGGAAGATGAAATAATCTACTGCTACACCTGTCAGAGCTGTAGGAGCAGATCCTGATCTCTAGCAGCACTTTCAATAGCTGACGATCGTCGGCTATTGAAAGTGAAAGTAGCACCAAGCATGCCCTACACACACATACACATGCCCCCCCCCCCTTCCCCCCCGGACTTCTGACAGCCCGGCCGACACCAGCAGCACACACACCCTCCCCCCCCCCCTTCTGCGAGAGCCCGGCCGTCCACTTACCCCCCCGGGGCTCCTGACAGCCCGGCCACCACCAGCAGCAGCACCACCCCCCTCCCAGGGACTCCTGACAGCCCGGTCACCACCAGCAGCACACACACACACCCCTCCCCCTCCGCCTCCCCCCCCCCCCTGCGAGAGCCTGGCCGTCCACTTACCTTACAGATGCCAGCAGCCGCGCGCCCCGTGGGAGAGGTTCCCAGCAGCTGAAGTTCTACTGCACATGCGCAGTAGAGAGCAGAAGTGAGAAGCGCGTCCCCGGCGTCCCGTCAAGACCTGGAGCCGGCCCGACAAGAAAAGAAGATTTCTTGTCGTAACCAGGGACGACCGAGGAGCAACACAGGGGGGGGCACCCCTACAGGTAAGTCAATAACTTCTGTTTGCCTCATTTACCATGCACAATGTATATTACAAAGTGCATGGAAATGGGCAAACAGAAGTAATGAAATGTAATGTTTATGGCCGGACAACCCCTTTAAGGCTTATTCATATGGAAGCATTTGCCTGCATTTTTGCATACATAACATATACGAGCACAATACGCAGAGAATAGAACCCATTGGTTTGTTCTCATTTCCTTAGCCTGGAGTACAATCAACGTGGTCTCCAGGCATGTGATGGCTGTAAAAAAATTGAGGTTGGGAATGTTCTTCTAAATTTGAAAAAATTTCTGCTATATTTAAAAGTTTTCTAAAATCCAGGAAAAAATAATAAAGAAAGTTAAAAAATAATGCTGACATAATGTGGACATATAGTAAATGTTATTTATTAACAATCTGATGTGGTATGGCTACCTGTATTACAAGCAGAAATTGCCACATTTTGAAAAATACTAATGTTCTCTAAATTTTGGATTTTTTTTACTAAATTAATGCAAAACAATATTTATCGTGGATAAAAAGTAAAATGAATCATGGAAAAGCTGTCTCAGAATCACTTGAATAAGTAATAGCATTCCAAAGTTATTACTACATGAAGTGAAGCGTGTCGGGCTTGAAAATTGGGCTTAGTCACATGGGCCAAACCTGGCTTGGGGGGCAAGTGGTTAAGGAAAAGAAGATTAGTCCTTTTCTGGACAAAATCATATTTCTAGTTTAGACTAAAATATTGACTTCAAAATATAAAAAAAGAATATCAATACATTTAAATTTGAAATTGTGAAATTTAACATCAGCTATTTAATGCAACACATTCCTGGTATTTTGGCCAGGTAGTTTTCGTTCACTGCCCAGAACATAAATGTGTTCATTTTTTTACAGAACAATGAATGTACGGTAAATTGGGGATTAAGGGTGCAAGCACTAAGCTTTCTCCTTGAAGAAGTGAAGAGCCCAGGGAAGGCACATAACAGATAGGAATAAATTCTACCTAGCTTAAACAACAAGGAGAAAAGTGGACCAGTTGCTCTCTTTAGGCTGACGATAGCTCTTTACATCCAAGGTCTTTTATCAGTGCAATCATGCCAAGCTGAAGCCATGCTTCACAAGCGTTGCTCGGGAGTTCTGACAAGCTGCAGCTTCAGTGCCAGCGTCAACAAAATCTGGAGGTTATTTTCTCTGTTATGTTATAGAAGGCAAAACTGCTAAATGATTTTCTCTAGTTTTATATTCATAGATAACATATTAAAAATGACAATATTGTCAATTTTTTCCCCCAAATGCAGGTATTGGGGTTGGCTGAATATTCTGATTCACATCATTTAAAAGTACATCAATGCAGATAAATGCAATTTTTTTCAAAAACACAAGAACAATTTGCAGTAGAAGAGCAAATCGCCACTTGAAATAAAAAGGGCTTTCATCTGGAAATTTTCTAAAAATTTGCTGCAGGACCAAGACAGTAATAAAATGTAGCTGCCCATAGAGGTCATTATAGCATTGTATTTTCACCAGTGATACTAGACAGATCTTTTACCCAAAAGCTTTTTAGGCACATTTAAAAGTTTAACCAAATGTGTAAAAAAACATTTGACATTTTATAGTGACAGGTCAGAGGTTTTGATTGGTGGGGGCCTGTGTGGCGAGACCCCTATTGATTGCTAAAATGAACAAGCATAGGCACAAGCAGTCTCAGTGCTGTGGAAAACACGTAGATGTTATATGTCCTACTGCAGCTTTAGGAATAGTATTATATTTGATACTCTTAATAACCTTTGAGAAAGGGATAATAGTGGATTTACATCTGGAAGCTATATGGATCCTTGTGGCCATATAGCTTCCCTACATATAATGGCCCCCTACATATAATGCATTGCCTGACTTTCATTATTTTGTAGTGGGGCTGTAAAAAAAAATCTGTCCATTTTTTTACTGAGCTTTGTTTTTACAGCATTCACCATGCAGTATAAATAAGGTCCAATATTCACGGGCGGATTTGAATTGCGGATTCAGTTGTGTCCACAACTGAATTAAAGAATGCGGATTTGATTTATGGATCTTTGAGTGCGGAATTCTAATCGCAGCCTGCTTCCGCACAGACGGCTTCCATTGAGGTCAATGGAAGCTGTCAGATCTGCGGCCCGCCTGCAATTGACATTGTGGACAGGCCACAGATTCTGCAGGTAAGCAGGAGTTTGAAAAAACAAAACTCTACTGTGCATGTGTGCCGGCCCATGCTTATGCATACATCCGCAGTACAGAAAACCGAAGACCCGATGGGTAAGCAGGGTCCTCACCGTCGGCAGGATCGGATGCCACTGTGGGCTCCCGCAAATTGCATCCAACCTGCCCATGGACATGGGGCCTTACTCCACTGTTTGGATCAGCACTACTACAGGAATACCACATGCACAATTTTTTTAGAGGCTTTAACCCCTTCCCGCTCCATGACGTACCGGTACATCATGGAGCTGCGGGGTATGTATGAAGAGGGATTGCGTGGCAACCTCTCTTCATACAGCACGGGCGTCAGCTGTTTACAACAGCTGACACCCGTGGGCAATAGCCGATCGCGGCTATTAACCATTTAAATGCCGCTGTCAATTCTGACAGCGGCATTTAAATCCCCCGCACGGCTCCCCCGGCGGTGATATTGGGAGAGCCGTGAAGGTGTCATGGCAGCCGGGGGCCTAATGAAAGGCCCTAGGGCTGCCTTACCAGACTGCCTATCAAGCCATCCCCGTGGGGTGGTTTGATAAACTGCCTGTTAAATTGCAGTATGACGTAATGCTATAGCATTATGTCATAATGCAGGAGCAATCAAAGCATCACGTGTTAAAGTCCCCCAGGGGGACTTTAAAGTAAAGTAAAAAAATAATCAATAAATTTTTTTTAAATGTAAAAAAAAAAAGTTATAAAAGTTTAAATCACCCCCCTTTTGCCATATCTATTATTAAAAAATCTAAATTATAAAATAAAAATATGTATTTGGTATCACCGTGTCTGTAAAAGTCCGATCTATCAACGTAGCACATTATTTTTCCTGCACGGTGAACGTCATCCAAAAAAAAAATAAAGAACGCCAGAAATGTGCTTTTTTAGTTACCCTGTCGCTGAGAAAAAAACGCTATAAAAAGCGATTAAAAAGTTGTATGTACTCGAATTTGATACTATCTGAAACTACAGGACATCCCGCAAAAAATGAGCTCTTGCTCAACTATGTCGATGGAAAAATAAAAAAGTTATTGCGCACACAAAATGACCGCAGAAAATAACTAAAAAAAAATTAAATGTCTTTGAAAAAAAGAAAAGAGTAGTATAGTAAGAAAAAAACCTATACAAGTTTGGTATCATAGTAATCGTTCCGACCCATAGAATAAAGTTATCATGTCGCTTTTGTTGCCGTTTGTGCGCCGTAGAAACAAGACGCGCTAAAAGATGGCGAAATGTCGGGGTTTTTTTCCACTTTACTCCATTTAGAATTTTTTAAAAGTTTTTCAGTACATTATATGGTACTTTAAATAGCACCATTAAAAAACACAACTCGTCGCGCAAAAAACAAGCCCTTATACAGCGACTAGGGATGAGCGAGCGTACTCGGAAAAGCACTACTCGCTCGAATAATTTGCTTTATCCGAGTATCGCTGTGCTCGTCCCTGAAGATTCGGGTGCCTGCACGGAGCGGGGAGCTGCAGGGGAGAGCGGGGAGGAACGGAGGTAAGATCTCTCTCTCCCTCTCTCCCCTGCTCCCCGCTGCAACTCACCTGTGAGCCGCAGCGGCACCCGAATCTTCAGGGACGAGCACAGCGATACTCGGATAAAGCACATTACTCGAGCGAGTAGTGCTTTTCCAAGTACGCTCGCTCATCCCTAACAGCAACCTTGATGGATAAATAAAGGAGTTACGAATTTTCTGAAGGGGGGAGGAAAAAGCAAAAATGGAAAAAGAAAAAGGGGCTGCGTCATTAGGCCTCGGTCAGATGGGCGTCTTTTCGCACGATTTGCGCATGCGTCCAGCGATTTTATTAAACCATTGCTTTGCAATTGTATCGGACACATGAGCGCTTTTTATGCACTCATCCGATAAATTATAGAACAGAAATCGCAGATCGCACCTATGTGCGATCTGCGATTCCTGTTTTCTTCTCTATATGCGCTCAATGGGGCTGGCGGGAGCAGCGCCGACCCCATTGAGAACATATAGTAGACAAATCATTCTTCTCTGCCCCAGCTGTAACAGCTGTGGCAGAGAAGAATGACGTTTGCCCATTGAATTCAATGGAGCCGGCAATTCAGCCGGCTCCATTGAAAGCAATGGGCTACCGGCGATCGCACGATGAATTTTCAGGAAGGGCTTAAAAATATAAGCCCTTCCCTGCAATTTATCCAGAAATGTGTAAAAACAAAAAATATATATATACTCACTTGGTCCTGGCAGACGAAGTTCAGCCGCGGCCGGCCGGCAGTTCTCCTGAACTGCTCTGAGTAGTATTCAGCAGCCGGGGATTTAAAATCCCCGCCTGCTGAATGAGCTGCCTCTGATTGGTCACAGCCTCACCAATCAGAGGCAGCTCTCACTTACCCATTCATGAATTCATGAATTGGTGAGTGAGTGCTGCCTCTGATTGGCTCTGTGCAGGGACCAATCAGGGGCAGCTCTCAGCTGTCTTACAGCGTTGTCCGTGTGCAGTATAGCCGCGTGCAAAGCTCGCAGCTATACTGCTATAGAAATCGCGTAAACGGCTAATTCTAGCTACTTGAAAGAACCTTGTTCACACGATTTGAGGTGCAGGCTGTGCGCTGTTTTTCAGCTCCCATAGGAGTGTATGAACGAGCCCTTATGGTATTATCAAATTTATATTGTTTTTGTTTTAATACCTTTATTCAGTAGAAACACTTAAAATATGGTGTATTTGCATAATTACATGCCAAAAGCCATAACATTTCTATTTTTCCGCCAACTAATTTGTGCAATTTATTGCTTTTGGTGGGACGGCTTGTAGTTTTCATTGATACCTTTCTGGGGTACAAGAGCATTTCCGATCCCTTTCTATAGTGCTTTTTAAGAGGTGGACGAACACTTTGCTGTATAAAACCTTGTAGTTATATAAAACCTATAACCAGCTCAGAATATTCTATATTGAAATAACTTCCATTTCACTAATATTTATACTGGGATTCTGTGGGTTGCATAGGAAATGGGAGTAAATTGTCCTCTTAAAAGCCAACTATAACCATGAGGGCCCTGCGTAAGACATAAGTGCCCAGGACCAAGATTGTTCTGATTAAATTATCTGTTGCATGCTATTTTTATTGTGTGGTATTTTATGAAAGTATTTTATGCTATTATTTATTTATGGTTTTTAGTTTTCAGAGTTTTACTGATGTTCACATTAGATTTCATTACATGTATGGTAGTCTTACTTAGCTGGAAATTAAATTATTTGATACTGACTAGTTAGAGTCTCAAGTTCTGAGGTGACTAGAGAACTAGTATTTTGTGTTATTTTCTAGAAATTTGGGTATGGTTAGTCACCAGCGCACTTGTACCCTCAGCCAGTATAACATGTAATAGTAACCTGCCCATCATATTCATAACTAATTTCTTTGACTCTATCCCTGAAAGCCTGTCCCCTTTAACACTTACAACCAAACTGTCTCCATGTCACTCAGATTCTGCTGCTTCATGCAAGACTCATATGCTATAAGGTTTCCCTCAAGATTTAGATCATGCTTACATTTCCATTACTTGGTCTCCATTAGGGTTTCAGGTATTTCATGATGGAACCCAATATGAATAATTGTGATTGATCAGGATTAGAGATGAGCGAACGTACTCGTCCGAGCTTGATATTCGTGCAAATATTAGGGTGTTCGGGATGCTCGTTACTCGTAACGAGTACCACACGGTGTTCCGGTTACTTTCAGTTTCCTCTCTGAGACGTTAGCGCGCTTTTCTGGCCAATTGAAAGACAGGGAAGGCATTACAACTTCCCCCTGTGACGTTCAAGCCCTATACCACCCCCCTGCTGTGAGTGGCTGGGGAGATCTGATGTCACCCGAGTATAAAAATCGGCCCCTCCCGCGGCTCGCCTCAGATGCCTTGTGAGTTAGCTGAGGGACAGAGGTATCGTGCTGGAGCTGCTGTAGGGAGAGCGTTAGGAGTTAGTGTAGGCTTCAAGAACCCCAACGGTCCTTCTCAGGGCCACATCTAATAGTGTGCAGTACTGTGTTAGCACTGTATTTTATTTTATTTTTTCAAAATTGGATCTGCAGAGCATTGCGCCCTGCAATAGGGACAGAAGTGGTGGTTAGGCAGGGAGAGTGTTGGCAGTGAGTGTAGGCTTCAAGAACCCCAACGGTCCTTTCTAGGGCCACATCTATCCATGTGCAGTACTGTCCAGGCTGCTGTTAGCAGTGTTGCATTTTTTTTTTTCTCAAAACCGGCTGTGCAGACCATTGCACCCGGCATTAATACTACAGGGATAGAATTGTGTAGGCAGGGCCAGAAGACATACATTATTCATTGAATAGACGCAGTGTGGCTTATCCTTTGAAAAACAAGGGAAAAAATTCTATTTCGCCTGCCTCTGACAGTCCTCAGGGCTCTGGGTACGTGTGTGCTGCGTGCAGAACGTTAAAAAAAATCAGACGCAGCCAGCTACGTTTTACTGCAGGCTTGCGCCAATTTTTTTCCTGCATGGGAAATCCCTGATCTGCTGGAGCGAATAACTTTGCATCACTGCAGTTCTCTGACACATTTGCAGGGCCACAACACAGTTATTAAACTTAGTAGTATTCATTGAATACACGCAGTGTGGCTTGTCCTTTGAAAAACAAGGGAAAAAATTCTATTTTGGCTGCAGGCTTGTGCCAATTTCTTTCCTGCATGGGAAATCCCTGATCTGCTGGAGCGAATAACTTTGCATCACTGCAGTTCTCTGACACATTTGCAGGGCCACAACACAGTTATTAAACTTAGTAGTATTCATTGAATACACGCAGTGTGGCTTGTCCTTTGAAAAACTAGGGAAAAAATTCTATTTTGGCTGCAGGCTTGTGCCAATTTCTTTCCTGCATGGGAAATCCCTGATCTGCTGGAGCGAATAACTTTGCATCACTGCAGTTCTCTGACACATTTGCAGGGCCACAACACAGTTATTAAACTTAGTAGTATTCATTGAATACACGCAGTGTGGCTTGTCCTTTGAAAAACAAGGGAAAAAATTCTATTTTGGCTGCAGGCTTGCGCCACTTTCTTTCCTGCCTGGGAAATCAAATCACTGGTAATACACCATGCTGAGGGGTAGGGGTAGGCCTATAGGACGTGGACGCGGGCGAGGACGCGGAGGCCCAAGTCAGGGTGTGGGCACAGGCCGAGCCAGTGCGGTGGCCAGGGGTAGAGGCAGGGCCAGACCGAATAATCCACCAACTGTTTCCCAAAGTGCCCCCTCGCGCCATGCCACCCTGCACAGGTCAAGGTGCTCTACGGTGTGGCAGTTTTTCACAGAGACGCCTGACGACCGACGAACAGTGGTGTGCAACCTTTGTCGCGCCAAGATCAGCTGGGGAGGCACCACCAACAGCATGCGCAGGCATATGATGGCCAAGCACCCCACAAGGTGGGACGATGCCCGTTTACCGCCTCCGGTTTGCACCACTGCCTCTCCCCCTGTTCCCCAACCTGCCACTGAGATCCAACCCCCCTCTGAGGACACAGGCACTACCGTCTCCTGGCCTGCACCCACACCCTCACCTCCGCTGTCCTCGGCCCCATCCAGCAATGTCTCTCAGCGTAGCGTCCAGACGTCGCTAGCGCCACAGTTTGAGCGCAAGCGCAAGTACGACGCCACGCACCCGCACGCTCAAGCGTTAAACGTGCACATTGCAAAATTGATCAGCCTAGAGATGCTGCCGTATAGGCTTGTGGAAACGGAGGCTTTCAAAAGCATTATGGCGGCGGCTGCCCCGCGCTACTCGGTTCCCAGTCGCCACTACTTTTCCCGATGTGCCGTCCCAGGCCTGCACGACCACGTCTCCCGCAACATTGTACGCGCCCTCACCAACGCGGTTACTGCCAAGGTCCACTTAACAACAGACACGTGGAGAAGCACAGGCGGGCAGGGCCACTATATCTCCCTGACGGCACATTGGGTGAATTTAGTGGAGGCTGGGACAGAGTCACAGCCTGGGACCGCTCACGTCCTACCCACCCCCAGAATTGCGGGCCACAGCTCGGTGGTGGTATCTGCGGCGGTGTATGCTTCCTCCACTAAAGCACCTTCCTCCTCCTCCTCCTCCAACGCAACCTCTGTCTCGCAATCAAGATGTGTCAGCAGCAAGTCGCCAGCAGTCGGTGTCACGCGGCGTGGCAGCACAGCGGTGGGCAAGCGTCAGCAGGCCGTGCTGAAACTACTCAGCTTAGGAGAGAAGAGGCACACGGCCCACGAACTGCTGCAGGGTCTGACAGAGCAGACCGACCGCTGGCTTGCGCCGCTGAGCCTCTAACCGGGCATGGTCGTGTGTGACAACGGCCATAAGCTGGTGGCGGCTCTGCAGCTCGGCAGCCTCACGCACGTGCCATGCCTGGCCCATGTCTTTAATTTGGTGGTTCAGCGCTTTCTGAAAAGCTACCCCCACTTGTCATACCTGCTCGGAAAGGTGCGCCAGCTCTGCGCACATTTCCGCAAATCCCACACGCACGCTGCCACCCTGCGGACACTGCAACATCGGTTTAATCTGCCAGTGCACCGACTGCTGTGCGACGTGCCCACACAGTGGAACTCTACGCTCCACATGTTGGCCAGACTCTATGAGCAGCGTAGAGCTATAGTGGAATACCAACTCCAACATGCGCGGCGCAGTGTGAGTCAGCCTCCTCAATTATTTACAGAAGAGTGGCCCTGGTTGGCAGCCATCTGCCAGGTCCTTGGAAAATTTGAGGATTCTACCCAGGTGGTGAGCGGCGATGCTGCAATCATTAGCGTCACCATTCCTCTGCTATGCATCTTGAGAAGTTCCCTGCAAAGCATAAAGGCAGACGCTTTGCGCTCGGAAACAGAGCCGGGGGAAGACAGTATGTCGCTGGATAGTCAGAGCACCCTCCTGTTTATATCTCAGCGCGTTCAGGAGGAGGAGGAGGAGCATGAGGAGGATGAGGAGGAGGGGGAAGAGACAGCTTGGCCCACTGCTGACGGTACCCATGCTGCTTGCCTGTCATCCTTTCAGCGTCTATGGCCTGAGGAGGAGTGAAGACAGCCATGTGTTGCGTACAGATACCCTGGCACACATGGCTGACTTCATGTTAGGATGCCTTTCTCGTGACCCTCGCGTTACACGCATTCTGGCCACTACGGATTACTGGGTGTACACACTGCTCGACCCACGGTATAAGGAGAGCCTTTGCACTCTCATTCCCGAAGAGGAAAGGGGTTCGAGAATGATGCTATACCACAGGACCCTGGCGGACAAACTGATGGTAAACTTCCCATCTGACAGCGCTAGTGGCAGAAGGCGCAGTTCCGAGGGCCAGGTAGCAGGGGAGGCGCAGAGATCATGCAGCATGTACAGCGCAGGCAGGGGAACATTCTCCAAGGCCTTTGCCAGCTTTATGGCTTCCCAGCAAGACTGTGTCACCGCTCCCCAGTCAAGGCTGAGTCTGCGGGAGCACTGTAAAAGGATGGTGAGGGAGTACGTAGCCGATCGCACAACCGTCCTCCGTGACGCCTCTGCCACCTACAACTACTGGGTGTCGAAGCTGGACACGTGGCCTGAACTCGCGCTGTATGCCCTGGAGGTGCTTGCTTGTCCTGTGGCTAGCGTCTTGTCAGAGAGTGTGTTTAGTGTGGCTGGGGGAATCATCACGGATAAGCGTACCCACCTGTCAACCGACAGTGCCGACAGGCTTACACTCATCAAGATGAACAAAGCCTGGATTTCCCCAGACTTCTCTTCTGCACCAGCGGACAGCAGCGATACCTAAGCAATACGTATTATGCACCCGCGGATGGAAGCTACGTTCTCTCTCACCATCCAAAACGGGGACATTTCTGCTTCATCAATCTGTGTCTAATATTCCTCCTCCTCCTCCTGCTCCTCCTCCTGAAACCTCACGTAATCACGCTGAACGGGCAATTTTTCTTAGGGCCACCAGGCTCACTCATCTAATTTTTCTAAACAATTTTTATATGTTTCAATGCTCTTAAAAGCGTTGAAACTTTAACTTGAACCAATTTTTAGTTAAACTGGGCTGCCTCCAGGCCTAGTTACCACTTAAGCCACATTAACCAAAGCGATTAGTGGGTTTCACCTGCCATCTTGGTTGGGCATGGCCAATTTTTACTGAGGTACATTAGTACTGTTGGTACACCAATGTTTTGGGGCCCTCACCTACAGTGTAATCATAGCAATTTGTATGTTCTTCGCCTGCACTCATGGTACAGAAGTGTGTGTGGGGTTGGCCTACACTTTAGCTACATAAATGTAACTTGGGCCTTGGCTATACTGCAGCTACTGAAATGGAACTAAGACTGCGCTCCCACTATACTGCTGCTTCGGAATTGTTCCTGGGGCCTGTGTAGGCTGCTACAATGACTTAAATGGAACTAAGACTATGCTCCTCCTATACTGCTGCTTCGGAATTGTTCCTGGGGCCTGTGTAGGCTGCTACTATTACTGAAATGGAACTAAGACTGTGCTCCCCCTATAATGCTGCTAGTGATATGTTAGTGGGGCCTGTCGCTAATGCTACGGCTGAAATGTTACTAATTCTGGGCTCTGCCTATACCGCTGCTAGTGGTATGTCTCTGGGGTGTGGAAACAGAGGCTTCCCAAAGACATGATGGCGGCGAGGCCATTTCCCACCAACGCTGTTACTGTTAAGGTGCATATAACCACGGACACGTGGAGAGGACACGTAGTGCCTCCAAAACATCCCCCGCCACGGCCCACTTAATCCTGGCCACATTCCGAAAACCAACAAAATAAAACCGTGCTACTAGGTCCGCAGTCACCACCACATTACCACCAACGCGGTTACTGTTAAGGTACATATTACCAGTCTGACTGGGGCATGCAGTGTTGGCCGGAGCCCACCTGCATTAAGCATGACATTACTACCTCAGCTGTGTTGGGCAATGCAATGGGATATTTCTATGTACCACCGGTGGCTTCCTGGCACCCACCCATGCTGTGGGTCCACAGGGAATTATAAATGCATCTGTTTCCACTTGTAAAGAACCCCAGTCTGACTGGGGCATGCAGTGTGGGCCGAAGCCCACCTGCATTAAGCACAACATTACTACCTCAGCTGTGTTGGGCAATGCAATGGGATATATTTATGTACCGCCGGTGGGTTCCAGGGAGCCACCCATGCTGTGGTTGCACAGGGAGTTGTAACTACATGTGTCTACTTCTAAAGAACCCCAGTCTGACTGGGGCATGCAGTGTGGGCCGAAGCCCACCTGCATTAAGCACGACATTACTACCTCAGCTGTGTTGGGCAATGCAATGGGATATTTTTGTGTATCGCCGGTGGGTTCCAGGGAGCCACCCATGCTGTCGGTCGACAGGGACTTCACAATAGGGAGTTGTACCTGCCTGTGTCTATAAATTAAAAAGCCCGGTCTGACTAGGGCATGCAGAGACACCTTGACAGAATGAATAGTGTGTGGCACATAGGTTCCCCATTGCTATGCCCACGTGTGCAGCTCCTGATGGCGGTGGCACAGGATTCTATTTCTCATTGCTTCTGTACAGCATTGTGGGCTATCGCCCCGCCCCTTTTAAAGAGGGTCGCTGCCTAGCCGTGCCAACCCTCTGCAGTGTGTGCCTGCGGTTCCTCCTCATGGCAGACGCACTTCTAAATAGACATGAGGGTGGTGTGGCATGAGGGCAGCTGAAGGCTGCGCAGGGACACTTTGGTGTGCGCTGTGGGGGGGAGGGGGGCGGTTGGGCAGCATGTAACCCAGGAGAAGTGGCAGTGGAGTGTCATGCAGGCAGTGATTGTGCTTTGTTGGAGGTAGTGTGGTGCTTAGCAAAGGTATGCCATGCTAATGAGGGCTTTTCAGAAGTAAAAGTTTTTGGGAGGGGGGGGCCCCACTCTTGCCGCAATTGTGGCTTAATAGTGGGACCTGTGAACTTGAGATGCAGCCCAACATGTAGCCCCTCGCCTGCCCTATCCGTTGCTGTGTGGTCCCCCTTCACTTTCTTGAATTGCCCAGATTTTCACACAAGGAAACCTTAGCGAGCATCGGCGAAATACAAAAATGCTCGGGTCGCCCATTGACTTCAATGGGGTTCGTTACTCGAAACGAACCCTCGAGCATCGCGAAAAGTTCGTCCCGAGTAACGAGCACCCGAGCATTTTGGTGCTCGCTCATCTCTAATCAGGATTCATTGAGATCTATTTGAAAATGGATGCATTGTGGATGCATGCAATGGCTCAAATATGAATGGAAGCCATGATGGCAGTGTGAAAGCCTTAGAGGGGTATTCCCATCTTAGCAAGTTTTCTCCTATTCTGTTGCTGAGGGAAACTTGTTGAGATGGGAATAACTCTTTAACCATTGAGGCTGGCAAAAAAAATGAAGATTTTTTAAAGCCATTTTCCAATATATATTTTTTCATGCTGCTCATGTTAAAAAATAATAAAAGAGCCTAAACTCACCATCCCAGCTTCCCATAACTCCAATACCACACTTCTGTTCTCCGCACTGCCGCTCTGTTTGCATGCTGTATTCATCCTGTTGAGGAGATGTTAACCTCACAGGCTGCTGTGAATAACTAAAGTAGAATCAGGCAATCTAATCTATTGAATTAATAAAAATATCTTTATGGAAAAATCATAACAAACAAATGCTTTCATCAATAACATGTTACTAGGTGTAGCACTTGGTGCGGCAGTGAGACACTTGTTTATTTTTTATATTACAATAACAATATTTTTTTATTCATCCAATGGATTGCAACAGTAGATTTAACTTTTGCTCTTAGTTGTGAACCTGAGTATTATAGAACCACTGTGAGCACAGTCATTGTATTCAGCCCAGGTGAGATGACTCCCTTTTCCCACTGTCATAGGCTGCTGCACCCAATCACAAACTCAGCAGTCGATTGCTGAGGTCTCCGATTATCTCCAGCAGCCTATAATGTTTGGTTCACAAACTAAAGGACCTTTCACATGCAAGGATAATCTTTTAAATGACTGAAAGATTGAAAGATTTAACGATTAGAGATGAGCGAACGTGCTTGGCCACGCCCCTTTTTCGCCCAAATACCGCGATTTTCGAGTACTTCCGTACTCGGGCGAAAAAATT
The DNA here is from genome assembly GCF_035609145.1 of Eleutherodactylus coqui. Classification (NCBI taxonomy): domain Eukaryota; kingdom Metazoa; phylum Chordata; class Amphibia; order Anura; family Eleutherodactylidae; genus Eleutherodactylus; species Eleutherodactylus coqui. The sequence goes on along the minus strand of NC_089846.1, from coordinate 108,716,070 downwards.
CGGGGGTCGCCGTGGCGGCACGGGGGGTTGCAGCGGGGAGTGGGGGGGAAAGGGAGAGAGAGAGGGCTCCCCCCTGTTCCCCGCTGCTACCCCCCACGCCGCCACGCCTCTCCCCGCCCCCCGGCGCACCCGAGTACTTTTCACCCGAGTAGTGAAGTACTCGAAAATCGCGGTATTCGGGCGAAAAAGGGGTGGGGCCGAGCACGTTCGCTCATCTCTATTAACGATGTATTTGCATAAATTGTTAATGGCCATTGATGGCCATTAACACTTTATCATCTTCATTTGCATGTAAAAAGGACCTCTAGGAGTTGTTTGCAGAGTCTAGAGTGTGTTTAAACTCACGCCCAGATGTGCACACAGCTGCCACACATTCCATTATTCTCCTCGCAGCTACTGCAAAAATGCTGCAAAGAGAACATCCTGCTGTCTTTTGAAAGATGAGCAGAATACATTCATAAGTAATGTACTTGCTCAGTCTTTCAGCTGCCGAATGATGGATTCTAAGTGAACTAAAATCCATTGTTCAAACGAAATGTGCACGATGCCCACGTTTACATGTACCGGTTAGGGATGAGCGAGTATACTCGCTAAGGCACTACTCGCTCGAGTAATGTGCCTTAGCCGAGTATCTCCCTGCTCATCCCGAAAGATTCGGGGGCCGCCGCAGCTGACAGGTGAGTTGCGGCGGGGAGCGGGGCAGAGCGGGCGGGAGAGAGGGAGAGAGAGATCTCCCCTCCGTTCCTCCCCGCTCTCTCCCGCAGCTCCCCGCCCCGCGGCGGCACCCGGATCTTTCGGGACAAGCGGGCAGATACTCGGCTAAGGCACATTACTCGAGCGAGTAGTGCCTTAGCGAGTATACTCGCTCATCCCTAGTACCGGTTCATTTTCGGACATTTGGATGAATTTTGAGCGATAATCGTTGTGTCTAAAAGGGTTTTTACTCTGCAGCTTGCAAACAGGTTCAAGAGGGTGAATAAAGATGCAGGTGTGGGACTTTGGACAATTGAGTTTAGCCTCTTGTATTACTTTTAACATAGGTAACAAAACAATATTTTCTTTTATCTCCGAAAACCCTTTTATAGCTATATTTTTAACTTTATACAGATGTATATATATATTGTTGAAAATATAGCTTTGAAATTGCATTAATTACCCTGTATGGTCCTTTCTTTAGCTAGTCAGACCTTTGGATCTACTTTTGAGAATTCACTTATATTCTAATTACATCTGCAATATGTTTTTGTTAATCAACTGAAAGGGGCTTTCCCACTTTTAGCTGTTTTGCTGCAGAATCGGACAGCTCTATACGTTGCAAGTGGTCTGAGTTGGTACTGCAGGCTGTGTCTCATTCACTTCAATAGGACTCAGCCTGCAGTACCAGCCCAGGCCAATGCACAATTTACAGAGGTGTTTGCTTTCTGCAGTAAAACAACTAGAAATGGGACAGCACCTTTAATATGAAGAAAACTGTCATCATAGCTAACATCAATACATTTTGCTAGAGACAATCAATAGGGAGTGCCCCAAACCTTGTGCAGGTATGTTAGGAATAGTATATATAAATAATAATTGGACTCACTTGGTGTAACAGAGTCACCCATACAGGGTGCTCTTGTACATTCTAAATCCTGGTAGAGATCAATAAATGTAAGCACTGGTCCATTAGGACATCCCCTTGGGAGAGCATAGATGGGAATCTGAAGAACAGGTCATCAGAAAGAAAAGCAAGACCCACTAATATAGGTATATCCTATAGAAAATCCTAGAGCTGCAGATAGAACAAAAGATTTGTAAATGGTGAAGAACTTACTTCACAGGGATGTCTCTGGTGAGTGTACCCCTAATCCAGTGTCACCTGAATGCCAATTTCGGAGTATTTTTTATATTTTTATATTTGATATTATGCAAGTAAATTGTCTCAAATTGTCCTTCTCTTGTCTTCCGCGTTGATGGAGATTATTTCTGATGATACCTATGTATTGCAATTGCCAGTGGCAAAACCAGTAATGGAAGGTTATGCTGTACATTATATTGCTCATTTGTAATATTGTGTTGCTATATATTACCCTATGTCTAATAATTAGCATAGATTTGATAAATGTAGGCAGCTGTTATGAGGAACACTTGAATATAGAATTCCTCAGAGGGGAGATAATATTTGTCATAATAGCATACACTGAGTACACAGCTTGAATACCAGCAATATTACATTTCAAATGTCAAATTAATATTCAGCCTACAGAACATTTGCAGAGGATATTCTGATTCTTACCCAACCTCAATTATTGCCTATCATCTGCAGATTCAAAATTAAAAATCTAAATGAATCCTCTGATGTCACTGTCACACAGAATGTCATTCATACCTTTTTTTAAATTAGTTTTGCAATTACAATGCCAGCTTTCTCTGTTTGCCAAGGCAGGAAAATCTGGAAGATTGTTTTTAGACAGTTACACGGGAGCACTTGTGGTGAAACTAGCTTTGATATATTTAGACTGTCTTTAAACTTTGTGCCAACCCTTAATGTCTGAGTTAAACAGTACATCTTTACTCCTTGGTACATCAGGAACAGAAGTCAACATACATGCTGGAACAGTTAATGGTCGTCACTTTGATCTAGGTTGTTGGCACTCAGTGGTTGGGTTTTAGTCCAGTCATATATTTCAAAATAAACCATGGTACTCAATTCAATGAAAGTGTATTAGTATATGATGAAAAATCAACACTAATCATTACATTGTATATAGAGATAATTAAAGAGTTCCCCGATTTCGAAGCAACTTTCCATAAATCAATAGTACAAGTGAATGTAAAATACTTTGTTCTATATCTTATTTAAAGAAAGGCTCTTTATTAGTGATGAGCGAACATTCCTGTTCGAGTTTGATGCTCGTTCGAGTATTAGCATACTTGATGGTGCTCGTTACTCGAGCGAGCACCACGCCGTGTTCGACCCCTCTCTGTTTTGACCCCTCCTTGCATTACCGCTTCCTGCTGTGAGAGAGAGAGAATAAAAAAAAAAGCTTGGCACCCGGCGGGTCCATTGCAAAAATGCTTGAGTCTCCCATTCACTTCAATGGGGTTCGTTACTCAAGTAGAGCTCTCGAATATTATGAAAAGCTTGACTCGAATAACGAGCACCCGAGCATTTTGGTGCTCGCTCATGTCTACTCTTTAGCCATTTAGGCTCTTTCCAAGCCCCCTCCCACCTTCTTAATTGTTCACTAAACTTTTCACTGATAAATTCTTCACGGATTGTTCACAATTGTTCGCTAATAAATTCTGTCTTTCGAGGATATAGCTTTTCAACTTCACTGAGAGTTTAGATTACAGTTGCCCAAAGCGGTCTACGAAAAGTGGAAGAAAAAGGAGGGAGCAGGAGAGTAACTGTTATATCTTCTCCCATTTACAGAGAGAAGCTAGCATCCTGCTTTTCTAGCACTCGCTAGTACACCTCAGAAGTTGCAGCATGAAGGACACTATAAAGCAGTACTAAACAGTATAGCAATGGGACATCTCTGTGTGTCTGTCTGCCTTTCTCTCTCCATCTCTCTCAGCAGCTTATAGAAGGGCTAGAAACGTTAGCATGGCTTGTTACAGTTAAACAGTAGCCAATTTTTGGATGGCGCAGTGACTTACATGGGCTTGGTAAGGTTTAACTTAAACATCAATTTACTCATGTTGAGTTTAAGGAGTGCATAGTTACAGTCTCCAAAAAAAAGTGCGAAATTGATGGTTAGACATAGTAATGTGGCTCGCTAGCTCGTACGAATTATACATTAGTATGTGTAAAAGCACTCTAGGATACTCTATGTCCCTTATCAATTTTGGTCCTCCTCTTTTTATGTTTTTTTTTTTTTAAGTCATAGATATCTGTCTATGAACTATTGACCATAACTAAAATGCATATTCCAAATGATGCTGCACAATGCTTCATTGAGTTGCATTATTTCTGTATTTTTCAGACTATAAGGCTGGTTTCATCTTATTGTAACACATCTGTAACAAGGATCCATATTACGGATGTGTTACAAATGGCATAACAAACATATATTATCATTATTTGATCTGTATTTGCCTCTGTAATTTGTATTCGCTACTGGGCAGTCTGATGCATAATACCCAATAGGTATTTTTTAGTAAAAAAAAAATCTTGATAAAAAGTCCCTACATCTTATATTCTGTAGTCAGAAGGCTTTGGCAGTGCTTGACCTTCTTGACTCATTTCTTAATGATCAGGCAAAGTGCTAACAAGGAGCTCTGCCTGATCATTAAATTCCAATTTTCAAAGCAACCTTCTCCCTCTATATACTTGCCTGCAGTTATACTGTTTTTCAGTGCCTGGTCCTCTGCACTGTGATTGCCACTCAGTGTTTGAGTCTATGCTCTGTTCTCGATGCCTGCGTCTCTGCCTTTTGACCTTCTGATGTTCAGGCTGCTTCAACAGCAAACCACACTACTGCAACTCTGCCAGCCAAACTTGGGTTCTCTCTTAGGGCCTTTTTAAGTGGGATGACTTGTCAGGCACAGATGCCTGACAGGTCATTCCAAAGATAACCGTTTCCTGTTCTTTTACAAAGGAGTGAACATCACTAGTGAATGGAGGCAGAGAGGGCTGGGGATTGTTCTGGCCCGCCCGCTCCATTCATAGTATGCAGGCAGTTGTTCATAAGTAGAGATGAGCGAACCTACTCGTTTCGAGTAATTACTCGATCGAGCACCGCGATTTTCGAGTACTTCCGTACTCGGGTGAAAAGATTCGGGGGGCGCCGGGGGGCAGGGGGAGGCGTGGTGGAGCGGGGGTAGCAGTGGGGAACAGGGGGGAGCCCTCTCTCTCTCCCTCTCCCCCCCACTCCCCGCTGCAAGCCCCCACTCACGCATGGCGCCCCCCGAATCTTTTCGCCCGAGTACGGAAGTACTTGAAAATCGCGGTGCTCGGGCGAAAAAGGGGCGTGGCCGAGTACGCTCGCTCATCTCTATTCATAAGTTAACGACTGCCTATTTACATGGGCCAATCTCTTGTTCAGTTTTATGTGTGCAGAAACTAAACGAGGAACGAAATGCAAATTAATTCTTGTTCGTCGTTCAGTTGGGGCATGCATTTACACTGAACAATTTATCAGTCCATGTAAAAGGGCCCTTGCCCACTTTTAATACAGACAGTGTAAGGAGTCTGATGGCTCTGAAATCTCTACAAAAGTTACCCCAATCATCCTGATGATCATCACCTGTAAAGGCCCCATCCAAATGACTGTATATCTTCAACTACACATGTGAGTATCTTGATGAAGTAGTGGAAACTGTGTTTACATACAATGAATCTTACATTTTTAAGTTAGGTTATATTAGAGTTATGCAAATAATCTACATATGTGCAACTTACTGTAGATATATCAATAGATAGAAGCTATTATTACCACTAAAGAAAAGCTCTCTATTACTGTTAGTTACTAAAAAAAGAGGACTAATAAAATATACTCATCCAGAAATCCAAGATGTGGCTCAACTCTTTTTGTCTCTAGAGAAGGGGATGCCGGTAAGTCCCAACTATAAACAGGAAGCGAACAAGCAGCAAGGCCATCATTTCAGAGAAGGCTATTAGGAGAAATTAACCTCTGTACATGGTAGATTAAAACAAGTTATTTAAAAGTGTTTTAGATGTTTTCTTCTGACGTAGGATAACCTCTTTAATTGCTGCTTTCAAGGATTATAATTAAATTTTAGCACCATTCTTAAGTTTAAATTAAAGCAAGTACGCCATGTTGTCCTTTGTTGACACTATCTGAAGAGCAGGAGATGAACAGATTGATATTTAGTTTTATGGGAAAACTTCTGTGTAAGTTATAATTAATTAAATTGAAGCTTTCAATACTTTAGACTTTTCAGTAAAGAGGGCAGACCTTTTCAGTGATTCACAGTTATAAGAGATAAAATGTATGATACACTGAAAAAGTAAGTGATTTACAATACCTTAACATACCATAATTGTATTAACTTCCTTTAGTTACAAATTCTACTAGCTTGTTGGGTAAAGCATATAATAGCATTCTCAGTAGCAATAGTACTGTAAAGAAGAAATCAAATGGACGTATACTGTCAGAAATATATTCATACACCAGTAACATTATGAAACTGCAAAATATATCAAGAATGTGACATGAAATTGAATGATGCCTTATGCATTGCACAGTCTAACTTCTTATTTCATACAAATGGACATCACAGTCTTCTGTGCAGTCGACTGCAAGAATATATTATCTAGTTCAATGTCCAAACTGGATACAGCCTGACAGAGATCTAGATCTTGTTTTCAAGCTTCACCTGCATTTAACTACATTCAGTGTTACAAATCAGAAGTTACTAAATATTTCGATTACCTGCTGTTCTATATAGAAAAAAAGATAATAAAATATAATTTCAGCCATCATCTTGGGGGTCACCTACAAAAAACCTCAGAAACATTCCCCAATTACACTGAAAATATGCCTAAAAAGTCATCTAATGAATGAGGAATATAATATGCTGTATGCATTACTTTTTCAAAATCATTTACAGCTTTTGAATATATGCAGCAACATCCATAAGAGAAAAAATAAAATAAAATAAAATAAAAAAAAAAAATATATATATATATATGTGTGTGTGGATAATGGCACAAACTCTCTCATGTGATACTCCCTGATATGTAGCACTAGCAAACATAAAGCATATTTTGCAACACTTATCTGTCTATTTTTGTAACCTTAAAGGGTCTGTTTGCATCACGTTTTTAATGTATTTTTAAACACATTCATTAAATGACATAAGAGAAATGTATGCAAATCTATGAAATTTCTATATTTGTGTCTGTTTGTATTTAAATTAAAACCATATACATTTTTCATTTGTAAGTCTTTCTTTTTAATAAAGTTTTGTAGATAAATACATTTTTTCTTTTTAGACATTTGAGAGCAAAAAAGTATACATTAAATGTTTGGAAACGTACAGTTTTACATTTTCATACATTTCTTATTGACTATAGTGTAAAACAAAAACATGGTATGCTATGCCTTCTTATCCCACAAAAGAAAAATAAATGTACACAAATGAACGGGAGGCAACATAGTCAACAGTATGCACTTTTCAACTATGTTTTATCAATAATAGTCTGAGGGTATGTCAAGCAACTAGAGATGAGCGAGCGTACTCGCTAAGGCAAACTACTCGAGCGAGTAGTACCTTATGCGAGTACCTGCCCGCTCGTCTCTAAAGTTTCTAGTGTCGGCGGGGGAGAGCAGTGAGTTGCGGGAGGGAGCAGGGAGGAGCAGGGGGGAGAGAGTGAGAGAGAGAGATCTCCCCCCCATTCCAACCCCGCTCTCCCCCTCCGCTCCCCACCCCCCGCCGGCACCTGAATCTTTAGAGACGAGCGGGCAGGTACTCGCATAAGGCACTACTCGCTCAAGTAGTTTGCCTTAGTGAGTACGCTCGCTCATCTCTACAAGCAACACATTGCAACACTTTTCTTTAGTAGAAATATGTATATACTTCATGGATGGCTAAGATGTGATGTGAACAACTAATAAGACTTGTTCCTAAATTTTTTGAGTTAGGCTACCGACACACTTGCGTTGTGCTCAAGTTGTGAACAAGAGGCTTGGGCACAGCTTGCCTTGGACACCACACGGACAGCTCAGATCTACTTCGGGACTATGTATTCATTTTATATTCAGATTCTTTATTCATGTGATACTGTTCAATGCATCTACTACTTAAATTACATGCAGGAGGCCATAGTCACTCCTGTCACAGTTGCTGATGATGATCACACAGCTTCTGACACACAGGTATAATAGAGGAGATCACAGCTAATCCTCCTTGATTATTTAGGTGAATAAAGATGTAATGATAATTAAACTGAGCTGATGCATGATAGGATAAATGTAAAACTGAAATTTCCATCCTCTGCCACTTAGACATTTTTTTTAACAATTATGTGCAATTCCATTAAGGGATTACTGTTTTACATGTCTATTTTATACTCCAATGTATGAACATATTTCTGTATGGTAAAGTATTATGCTCTGTGCCACTATGACACAGGCTTTTGTCAGAGCAATGCTAAGTTTGCCATAACAGCAGGTATAAGTTCTCTTCACATATCAATTCAAGAGCTATATGTTGAGATTTTTCCCAGACATTTACCTCCAATGTGTCCATTGGTCCCCATGCACCAAGCTGGTCACCTTGGCATACATTTAATTTTCATTGTACAAGAAAGTGTGATTTTCTTCGCTTTCTCATGCAAGGGAACAAAGGGAAAAAAAAGAATACCATGTCATATACATTTTTTTTTACAATGGAAATCTATAGGTCGCATACCCCAATGTATATAGTGGGATAGATTGTATTTAACAATAGAAATATACTTCAGGAGAACCTTCCTATGCATACTTCTGATGTAGGCTCAAAATGGGATAAGCAGTTCCTGAACATGTCACTGGGAAACCTGGTGACCCAATCAAAGGGGAAAGAGGCAGCTTTGATCATGCCATAGTCAATCTTGATTATGCAATCAAAGGGTTAAATGGCTAGGATTTTAAATGCATTAGAGTTGAAGTTCTATTGTAATTCTAACCTATAGCAGTAACAACACCACAATTGCAATGTAATGATAGGTCCATTTTAAAGGAGTTAAATCACAATTATTAATATTAGAAAGGTTAACAACAACTAGAAATAGAAAAAGGTCCAAGAAAAGCACATTTTCATATTCCCTGTTAGACAAATCTCATTTAATGCAGAAAGAACTTCTTTTCACTATTTTAATCTGTTGGCCAAAGTTAAGAGCAGTTGCAAATAGCATTTCTCGCTCTGGAGGACATGTCTTGCATTACGCAGACAACCCACTGATTTGAATGGGCACTGTGTAATGCCTAATTTCTCCCGTAATAATTCTGCAGGGAAATTGAGGACTTATTTCTTCACAGATTACAGCTGATCACCGAGGGTCCCAGCAGTGAGGCCTTTTGTGATCTTCCTATTGTCGAGAGACCTTTCTCACAAGTAGAGATTGTCCAAAGTGGATAACCTCTTTCAACTCTTAATGCACCCATATAACTCCAAAACTATAAAGAAAATATGGGTCAAAGTTCATGGTTGTATGGTTGCCTCAACTATTCACACAATTTGGTACACATTGGACTATAGTTCACAATGCACAATATTTTTGAAAAAGAGGAATTCCAGATCTGTAGTGATTAACACATGTTTTAACTCTATATACAAGTGCTGTGTAGTGCATATCTGGAAAATTACCAATGGTAATGCTCTGGAAAAAGGAACAAGAGCAGCACTACAGCTGTTCATTATCTGGCCTAGTGGAAATTTTCAATATGCTTGTAATCCCTCTTCTCCTTGTTCCTATAGAATTGCTTAAAAATAATCATCATCATTTCTATCCTATTGTCTTATAAATATGTTACACAATACCTATGTTTTCACGACAATTTGCATTACTAATCATGCTAAATAGCATAAAACACACACTTTTCAAATTGATTATGTAGTTTAATTATTCATGTGAAAATTATAAGTTTTAGGTTGTCCTATCTAAAAACAAGGCATGTTTCCACTAAGCTATTAAATTGGATTTGCATTAATGTCATCCCCTTCCGAAATGAAATTACCACATTTAATTAGTTTACTAGAAGTCTGTCTTAAGCCAAATTAGACTGTCACTTCTCTCCTACTGTACATACATCTCCAAAAGGGTCACTACCTGGTAATCATAATTGTGCATGAAATTGGTTTACAGAGTAATTATCATAGCAGAATCATATATTGTTAGTTGGCTGATTTTTAATATGAATGATAAATAATAAAACAGAAATTTTGGAACAAGTTGACGAAGGGCACATTTACACTGGAGAAGAGATGTCTAAGGGGGACGTGATGAATGTGTGTAAGTGTATACAATGATGATCAGCCGTATTGTGTGGATACCCTTTATTCAGCCAAAACAGATGGGATTTGTCAAGGCATGGACTTCATAAGACCTATGAGAGTTTCCGGAGAGATCTGGAAGCAGAACATTAGTAGCAAATTTAGGTTGGTCTTCCTTGGATCAGACTTGTTTTCACAGCATATCACACAAATCACTGATTGCGATTTGGATACAGTAATTTGGAAGGTCAGTCAGCACCTTGAGTAACAACTCCAAAGGGATTGTTTCTCGCCTCCGCCTAGCAGTTTTGGATCAGATTTGTTCCTTCTGCCGGAATGGGACATTACAGTTTTGGATAAACAGAGCTTGTTCTGCTTTTAATGGATGTACCTTTTCTATCAGTGCTTCTAACATGCTTTGGATGTCATTTTAACGCTATGATTTGTGGATTTAAAATGTCTTAATGTTTGTAACCCTGACAGAACCAGAACTACAATCATTTGAAGAGGAATCAGGAACATTGCATTTACAACTGTCATTTTTTAGTCAGTGTGTGCAGAGGAGAGAGGAAGAGAGGAGAGGAGACCAGACCTCAGCTGAGAATATCTGCAATTCTGCATATTTGTATCTATATGCAAGTAACCCATCGTGAGAAGGGCAAACCTGGCCACATACTTCTGTCACTAGCTGACCCTACATGGGATAGGAGACAACCACAGCAAACTAAATAAGTAAATAATAACCGCAGTACTTAGCTTTGAGGAGACTCAGCCAAACAGGGCATCCAGCTACAAGCTCTGACTTCTCCCAAAGCCACGGAAAGACTGAGATTAAACAGCTCTGAGCTAAGCACCAGCCGGGCTAAATAGACCTGATAAATTACTCACAGGTAATGCCAAGCATGTCTCACCTAATACCACTCCCACCAGAGCCAGAAGATAGAGAAACACATACAATGAATTGTATGAATGGCCGAGCGCTGCCTGTGATTGGCTGAGCACTGTAACCAATCACAGGCAGTACTCAGCTGTTCTTCCTAAGATACACAAGTCCCTAGAGAATCCACCTGGTAGATCCATAGTCTCAGGTTGCGACTCTATTGTCACATCTCGATTTTTCTGCATAAAATCTTACGTACACATGCGATGAATGCCAAGTCGTATGTACGTGAAACTCGCCATTTCTTAAATATAATATCTAACCTTGAGGTTGATGAATCTATGTTACTTGTTACTTTTGATGTAGTAGCTCTCTACACATCTATTGAACATGCTGTGGGACTGGAAGCAGTTGACTTTTTCCTTTGCAATTCTGACATATTTCAGATTGTATCGCATTTGACCTGTCGCTGCTGGAGTGCATTCTCATAATTTTGTTTTTGTTGGGGGGATGTACTACCGGCAGCGGCAGGGCACCGCGATGGGATATAATGTGGCACCTGTATATGTGAACATTTTCATGCGTCATTTTGAAGAATGCCTCATTTACAGCTCTGAATACCAACCTAGGATAAAAACATGGCCTAGGTACATAGACGGCATTTTTGTTGTCTGGGATGGCTCTACGGCTGACCTTATGAAGTTCAATAATTTTTTGAATGCAATTGACCCAAATTTACAATTCACTTTGAACCACTCTGAGAATAGAATTCAATCCTTAGATGTTTTGGTTACTAAACAAGATGGTTAGCTTCCTACTGATTTGTATGTTAAGATAACTGATAGAAACAACTTACTATTATTCAATAGTAACAATCCTAAAAAGACCATTGAATATCTACCTGTGAGTCAGTTATTGAGAGTACATAGAATAGTAGAGGAGGACAATATTGAATTCAGACTCACTCAGATGAGTAGGAAATTTAAACAGAGAGGATACCCTGTCAATGTGATTGATAATGCCATCAACATTGTCAGAAATAAAAAACGTGAGGATCTGCTTAAACCCAATCCCACCAAGAAGCAAATGAATAGAGTTCCATTTGTCAGTACATTTGGACAAGTGGGTAGCCAGATTGGTGATATATTACGTAAACATTGGTCTATTGTGTCACGGGGTAACCCCAAAATTGCAAAATTTCAAAATAAACCACTTATGTCATTCCATAGAGGTCTGAATTTAAGTGACAAATTGGTGACCCCTTTATACACTCTTCCCAATACACCATTGCAACGTACCCTTGCTCCTCCAAATTCTGGTAACTACCCCTGTCTTGGTTGCTCCTGTTGTGGCAACCTAGTCAGGGGGAGCACTTTTTGTAATCCACTAACCGGAAAGAAGTTTTGGATTAGGGATTGATATTTCTGTACGAGTTCACTTGTTGTCTACCTCAGAACCTGCCCTTGTGGGCTTGGTTATGTAGGCAAGACAACCATGAAGGTATGGTCAAGCATGACCAAGCACAAAAGTACTATCCGTACATGTAATAGGGAGCTTCCGATCCCGAAATATTTCATGGAGATGAATCACATGGTTAGTCAACTCAGATTTAGAATAATTTACTATGTGCCACCTCTTAATAGAGGAGGAGATCGAGTGGAATTATTAAAAAAAGAAAGAACTGAGATGGATACATACTCGTGATACACTAATTCCAAAGGGTTTAAATCAAGAATACCACTATATGCCATATATTTAATTTAAGTCTCTTGCCCATGCTTCTTAATTCCCATTTCTCTTTATTTATATGTTAATGCGATGATTATTTTTCATTGTTTTTAATTTCTATTTCTGTTTTTCTTTTTAGACTCCATTGACAGCTGGGCTTAGGCATTGCTGGCACCATCGATCTCCTCCTTTTTCTACATATCAATAAAACTTTTTTTCGTATTTATATTAATAAAGGAATTTTTTAATGTACTGTGATATTGCAAAAAAGGTTGATATACACTGATGTCCCGTTGTATTTAGGTTCTTCGATTAAGATTGATAGGACAAGTGCATTGTTAGACTAGTAGTTTTTGGGGTTATTTACTATATGATTGGCTTCCTACTACTTGATAAGTAGTTGTGTGTATAGCTATATTTAGTAATTTATATACTCCCTTTCTTAACCTAACATCAACTCTTTAATGTATATTGCTTTGGTAAGCACTCAGTCCAGCTTAATACGCATGCGCAAAGCCATTATGACTCTATGTGGCAATATGAGCCTGCCAGGTTGCTAGGTGCTCGTCCTTTACTTTTGTTATGATGGTCGCAGTCATGTGATGAAGTCACATGACCGTTTACTTTTGGATGACGCGGCCTCTACACAATGTGACCATGTATTGTCGCATGACACTGATGACGTCTCGACACTTCCGGGCATGCGCAGTGCGTTATCGATAATGCCAATAAGCTTTAACCCATGGAGGATGGAGAGAAGCTCTACAGCCATTGTCTTGAGCCCTGCTGTCTCCTATGGAGGTACTCATGAGGTTAATGTGAGCACTGTCTGTATGTACATTTGTAATTAATTTGTTGACTGGTTTCTTTTGTATATATATGTGCACGTGTCTTGTCACTTACAAGCTTGAAATAGACCTATACAGACGGGTCGAAACGTTGCTGCTGTTTGTGACTTTTAATGGGGGAATAAAGTTTTAGCATTTTTTCACCTACTGCATCTTCCATTTGCTGCCACTGCTTCTGCTATTAGGCAGTGCTCAGCTGTCATTCAATGAGTGGCTGAGCGGTGCCTGTGATTGCCTCTGATAAATCCCTGCCTGCGATGGGAATATTTAAATAGGCAGTGTTTACAAAAATTCCTCAAATTTCACACAGATGTAGAAAAATTCTCCATAGAGCAGTGGCTAAGAAAATATACACCCAATTGCTGTGAAAGATGGGTAAATGCTGGTTGGAGGAGGAATTGCAAACTATTAGAAACATGAATGTACTTCCTTTTTCCACATAAGAAAATATCATATCTGAAATTTAACTTAACCTCTATTTATTTATTTAGCATTATTCATATATATATATATATATATAAAGGTGAAAGGTAGTGCAAAAGTAAGCGCACCCCTATGTAATGTAACTTCCCAGTGTCATACAGGCGTGAAATTGTTGCACAAGCATTCTTTAGGTCCTAAATAGCTAAAGTAAAGGGGTCACAATTCGATTTTCAATGCTAATTGCAAAAGTAATTGCACCCCTATGTAATGTAACTTCCCAGTATCATACAAACATGAAATTTGGCACGAACATTCTTTAGGTCTTAAATGGGAAAGGTATATGGTTCATAACGCGATCATTCAATGCTAAGTGCAAAAGTAAGTGCCTCCCTATGTAATGTAACTTCCCGGTGTTGTACAAGCGTGAAATTTGGCACAACAATCTAACTAACCTCTGTGTGCATATACTGAGGATAATCTACATCACCTGTATGTGCATATACTGAAACGTGTGAAGTACATAAGGAAGCGGCCATGGACTGCAGGAATGGAGCATGCCTTTTAGGCCAAGAAAGTGCTACAACCTCCAGTCTGGGGTTAAATTTGAATAAAAGGGGTGTTATCTTTAAAGGTAAAAAGTGAGGACAACGGGAGGAGTGGCACATTCTGCAGAGGGACATTGGTACATGCAGAATCTAATGCTCCTCTATGTGTATAAATATTTTATTCCTCGGTTCCTCTGAAGTAATCATGGCTTCATGAAACTTTTCAGTGCAAACAACATGTAAACACCTCTACCAAATTAACTCAAGCTAAGCTGGGTATACCAGCTAGTATTTTAATAAGGTTAGGTGCCCACTAGCCAAGAATGAAGAGTTACACCTGAGAACCTCAGGTGCAACTTGCATCGGGAAGCAAATAGACACTTTTCCATGTGACCTCCAAATTTACATGAGCACAGCACATGGACATACATTATCATGTTCTATTTCTTGTTCATGCTATGGACAGTAATAGGACATGCAAAAAGTTTTTTCATGTAGACCATTAGACCACATGAAAAATGCGCTTAGACTAAAAGACTATAATGGCGCCATGTGCTGTCTGTGAATTAACACAGAGAACAATGTTACGTGGCGGCAGCTGTTTGCACAGCTGGACATGTGTTTAAACACACGCTGGGCTCTAAAAAAAACCTTGTACAGGTCCTCTTACATGCAAATGAAGATGATAAAGTGTTAATGGCCATTAATAGCCATTAACACTTCATGCAAATAGATTGTTAAATATTTCAATATTTCAGTCATTTAAAAGATTATCTTTGCATGTAAAAGGGCCTTTAGAGATGTCCCACATTAGACCTTAGGAAAACATTTTGCTAAAATAGAGATATATGCTCACATAGAGATAAGGGAAATGAAGTGGTTGGCAAGTGTTCCCTGCTCATTAAGTTGGTTCCAGTGCCCGTGCTCCTTGAGTTTATAAACTGCAAATTTAATGGCATTACTCAAGCTCAGGGTTGCCAACCGCTCAGAAATTTCCAGACAGTCTGTAAATGTGGGCTACTTTTTCTAGTGTTCATGAATAACATAGATGTGCTTGAGATTTTATTTGAGGTGGATAGTACTTGAGCAGGTTATTATGACTGTTATAATCATCATCTTGCAGTTCACAGTAAACACTGGCAAGTTCATATCAGTGTCTGATTTATAGACATGTAGTACTTATAATTTTTTTCATTCGTTATGGTTTTCCAGTTTGTTTGTAAAAGATGTTGGTTGTCTGTAATTTTTCAATAAGTTGGGTTGGTAAGCATGATCAAGTTGTCTGAGGTTACTACAGGTACAATGGCAAATAAATAGGTTTTCTAGAGAGCTCTTGCAATCAGTGCCGGAATACACAGGGGTCAGGGAAGAAGCTGCGGCTCCAACCCCTGTGTAGTGGCTGGCACTCATAATTGCAGGTGCCACTCTCGTTGAAACTAGTGGCTCTCTGAGGGGCAGTGTCCAACACAGCAGCCATTGTGAAAAGCTATCTTCTTGAACTTAGTCAAAATTTTCAAATAGCAAGGGGTGCATGTGACATATGTACCTGAAAGAGAATTTGATGAGGAGTCCAAATCTTTTATAAATGTCATGTACTTTTATTCCTGACAAAATTATTAACAGTTTTTCTGTGACATGGAACACAACGACGGTCTACTATAGGATGGTGTTTCGAATTGTCAAAGCTATCCTCTTCTCCCATTCACGATGCACTAAGAGCAAAACCTCAGATGAGTTATTTACATAGGCATCCAGATACACTGTTGCATGTGTGCCACAACCTGGATTTTCACTTTGCAAACCTTGAACTTGATATCACTCCACAGGTAGAAGTCCAATGGGGTGATATATGGGGGCTAGTCCACTGAGCCATGATGCCCAATCCACTTTCCTGGAAACTGCTGATCTAAAAACTTTTACATCTCACATCCATAATGTGTGGATTCACAACTGGCTGAGTGATCATACTCAAAGAATGGTCATAAATGACTGCACATCCAAGTGGAAGAATATATCAAGGGGGTACCACAAGACTCTGTCCTAGGCCTAGTGTTGTTCAACATTTTGTAAATGATATGGAGGAGGGAATTGCTGGAAAAATTATTAAAATTAACAAAGCTAGGAGGGATAGCTAACATTAGGGAAGAGAGAAAGAGTATTCAAAAAGATCTAGAAAAGCTTAAACACAGGGCAGTGACTAACAAATGGTATTTAACAAGGAGAAATGCAGAGTCCTACATCTGGGCCAGAGAAATGAAAGGAGCACATACAGAATACGAGGGATTGGGCTAAGCAGCAGCACATTCGAAAAAGACTTGGGTATACTAATAGATCATAGACTGAACATGAGTCAGCAGTGTGATGCAGCAGCCAAAAAGGCAAACACAATTCTGGGATGTATTAAGAGAAGCATAGAGTCTAGATCACGTGAGGTAATTATCTCCCTCTACTGTTCCTTAGTCAGACGCCATCTAGAATACTGTGTCCAGTTCTGGGCACCCCACTTTAAAAAAGACATAGACAAACTGGAGCAAATTCAGAGAAGATTTACGAAGATGGTGAGCGGTCTGCAAATCATGTCCTATCAGGAACAGTTAAAGGATATGGGAATGTTTAGATTGCAAAAAAGAAGGCTGAGAGGAGACTTAATAGCTGTGTACAAATATTTCACTGACAGGGGGACTCCTCGCGGGGATGAAAAAATCAGCTGCTGCTGCCCCATTGAAAGCAATGGGATGAAGGGAACCCCTGCAGTGATTATTTATTTTGGCGCGGGGGGGGGCTTGAAATATAAGCCCTACCCCAAAAATAAGCCCTAGCTGCAGAAAATAAAATTATACATGACCTTAGAAGCGCTGTTATCTCTGGCATCTTCTTCCAGGTGCAACAATCAGAGGCAGCGCTTCCAGGAGGTGGGATTTTTTTAAAATCCCCGGCCAGAAGAAAATGATAGAGAACAGTGCCGCGGACCAGGGGAGAAGATGCGTCGGAGCCGGACACCACTTCTAGGTGATGTATTATTTTTTTTTCCCAGCAGCTAGGGCTTATTTAAGGGCTTTGACAATAGGATTTCTTACTGTCAAAGTTAAATCGATTTGCACAAAAACCTAGTTTGTCCTATAATATGCAGGCGTGAATTGTATTCGCACGTAAAAAATGGACATGTGACTGCTTTCATTGGAAAACATTGGTTCTAATAGATGCAAATCGCAAACGCAACTAACATGCGGGGGAAAAAAAACGCTCGTCTGACTGAGCCCTTACTTTTATGTCAAACTGGATGAATGAAGCCTGTTTTTTTTATGGACATGCTCTATCTTTATTACTAGAGATGAGCGAGCGTACTCGGAAAAGCACTACTCGCTCGAGTAATTTGCTTTATCCGAGTATCGCTGTGCTCGGGGCTAAAGATTCGGGTGCCGGCACGGAGCGGGGAGCTGCAGGGGAGAGCGGAGAGGAACGGAGGTAAGATCTTTCTCTCCTTCTCTCCCGCCCGCTCTCCCCTGCTCCCCGCTGCGACTCACCTGTCAGCCGCAGTGGCACCCGAATCTTCAGACCCGAGCACAGCGATACTCGGATAAAGCCAATTACTCGAGCGAGTACCGCTTATCCGAGTACGCTCGCTCATCTCTATTTATTACTATTGTTGGAAAAGTATACATTAGCTTTGCATTTTTAAGAATATAATTTTGGGATATAAGCAGAAGAGAAAAAAAACAATATTTCCCCATGTTTTTGTTAAGTGCATATATTTATACTATTGTACAGGTTGCTATGCACATAAGCATACCAAATATTTTATGCTACATATAATTAAAACTATATTTGATTAAAAAATTTGTTTCTGTTATTCTTTTTTATGTATTTACACAAAACAGATGAGACGAATGTGGCAGCACAAGGTAAATTTAAAAACATTTTATGTTTTGCAAAATTAGTAAAAACGCAGCAAAATACTACTTTGGCATCACTATTATTGTACTGACCCAAAGAATAAAGTTGTCTTCTTCAGATGGCCTTGTTTTTCTCCTATTTTTCAGCTGTGAGATTCACTGCCGCAAAATGGGACAAAACAAAACCATTGATATCAACAGTTTTGCTCTGACTAGTGGAATTCTCGTGCAAAAATACTATGCGTGAGAAAAGATACGACTTACCCTCTCTTTCTCGCACATAGGACAGGACCTATATAAATGTTTGCCACAAAAGAGGCACAGGGTCTTATTTTCAGAGGGTGTCTTGTACTCACCTAGTAGGTGTTGTTCGGTTTCCTCCCGCTGGGGCTGCTGCACTTTGGCAGGCTTCCATGTAGTCCAAAATGCCGACAAAGCATCTCTTGCTAGTGACGGAGCTTGAATACCCTGCCTCCAGCAAGCAATTGCTCTGATTGGTTCAGGAGCCCCGCCTCAGTCAATCAAAGCCGGCACTGGATGAACCAATCACAGCCATTCAATGATATCATTCAATGAATGGCTGTGATTGGTTCATCGAGCGCCGCCTCTGATTGCCTCAGGTGGCACTCCTGAACCAACCAGAGCAATTGCTTGCTTAAGGCGTGGTATTTAAGCCTGGTCACCAACAAGAGATGCTGCGTCGGCATTGAGGTCTGCACAGAAGCCTGCTGGAGTGCCGCGGCCCAGCAGGAGGGACCCAAATGGCACCTGCTGTGTGAGTATTGTTTTTTTTTTTTTTCATGTAGTGTAGCTAGGGCTTATTTTCAGGGGAAGGGCTTATATTTCAAGGCCTCCCTGAAAATCAGGGTAGGGATTACTATCGGGCTTGGTCTTATTTTTGGGGGAACACATAGCAGCGAGCGTATTGGCACATGAACCTATCTGTTTAAGCCCGTAATATGTCATTTTCACTGCACTGTGAACAATATAAAAACTAAACCAAGAAAACAATGGCACAATTGTGTAGTTTTCCACTCCACCCCAGATAAAACTGCAAATGTTTTTCAGTACATTTTACTTTACATTAAAAAGACGCTATTGATTTGTTTTAACTAATCTGGAAAAAACAAGCCCCATATGTCCATGTCAATAGGAAAATAACAAAATTATTTCTCTTGGAATGCGGGGGTGAAAGCATAAAAATATTACTGTCAAAACTGAGAAGGGGTTAACTATATATATATATAATTTTTTTTAATACAAGTTCAAGCCCTAATAGGCACACACATAAAACAGCTCTTGGGACCTTATTCTGACCCTGTACTGTCTCTATGGTGATGTGAGACCTGCAAAGGACTTGCACAGTGCTGCGATCATGTTTGATCACAGCACTAAAGTAGTTAACTGTAGAGATCTGAGTTTCCTCTGAATTTGGCAGTTGTATCAGGAGCAAGTTTGATTTCAGGGGTGCACTAGAAGCCCCATCGAGATCTTCATGATGAAAATATGTCATGATGTGATAACTGATATATATTTAAGTCATTGGTCAACAACCAGTTAAATAGCCCTCAATATTCATGAGCTGCGGACTAACTTCATCCGCCGCAGTCTTCAGCCACTGACTGCACAGTAGTAGGTAGAGAACTGTCAATTAGTGGTTGAATGCTGGGATAGTGGGGCAGCTCGTGAATATAGAGGAATTCTTTCTGTAGTTCTCTATGTGTGTTCTGCTACTTATAAACGACTTCACAGATATGCAAGACAACATATTGCTGCAATTAGCAAGCCCGTCACTACCTTATGCTGCCCCTCAGAGATGCGGTGACAGATTCCCTTTCAATGTACAGTAGTTCGCATGGGAAGCATTTATTGATTAAATAATGATTCATTTCCATTCTTTTCTCATGTCACATATGCAAAAAATTAGACACCTTCTTTCCATAATGGCTTAATACACACTAAACACTTACCCTAAAGAAATCAGCCTCAAATTACCCCTCAAGTCTTTTACTGTAATTCTTTGTTGTTATTTTAGTAAATGTGAACTGTTTCATTAGATTTGTTTTAAGGAGCAGATGTGGATTTGCATAATGCGAAGATTTAGTTAGACTTGTGAAAAGAAAATCACATCTTTACTTTACAATGCAGCTAATATATGGATGGATTTGACAAAGCAATCCAACAACAAGCATATGATTTACACTTTATTCTTAACTTCTTCTTTGTAGTTGAAGAGGTCCCAGATGTATTATAAATGTACACAGCTATATCTAATTTAACAGCGGAGGTATGTTCCCTATCTAAAATAGCTTTGTTAAAAATTCAACTTCATTCGCCAAGCAGCACAACTGTACCGCTGGATGATTTTTATTTCTTGACATAAATTCAATTATTTCACCTTCATCTGATACATCACTTTTCACAAAGTTATATTTTAAAGCAAGCATGCTTGTTGTATATACTGAATATTTGGCTTGCTGTGCCTCCTATAACTTTACGGCACAATTAAAAGTAGCAATATCCTAAGGTCCCCTTCACATTGGTGCAGTTGCGCACACAAAATTTGCGCACACAATATATAGACAATAGAAACCATTGATGGGTTTGTTCACATGCTCGTAATTTTCTGCGCATTTCGGGTGCATATACAAAAATGCTGCAATACGCAATAATGCAATATGCAAAAGTCTCCATAGAAGTCAATGGGGATCTGCAAATGCACATGCAATACGCTTGGAGATGCATGAAGGACTGCGTAATTGTGGAGGAAAAAGAACACATCTAGAATTCATTAGACTAATTAGCGATTTCATCAGTGCATCTGTGTTTGCTGCACATAAATTAACATTTGGGCACAATATACAGTAAAATACACCAATGCACGTGCAAAAAGCATTGTTCATTCCGTAAATACGCAGCACTCAGGCGTGCGCAAATATGGCTTGTGTAAAGGCGGCCTAAGACGGTATTTGCACAGCTGAGAGTAACGTGTGAGTTCTGTGGGATTGCAAGATACACAAAAGGTGCTGATGGAAATAAACCATTATTTTCTTCTTTTTTTTTTTTTTTATCCATTTTTATTGATAATTTCCAATATATGACAGACATGTAATACATGAAAGCAATACAAAACAACTCGGTCAGATGAAAAGGGACTACTAGTTCAACATGTCAGGTCGAAGCCGAGTAGTCCTGCTAATAAGCTTAACAGTGAACTTGTTAAACATGGTTGGGGTGACTCAAAGACAAGATGTACAGGTTAGGGGGAGGAAGAGATGGGGGAGGGAGGGGGATAGCTAATGGATTCATACAGTAAGCAAAATCCTATAAGTCAGCGCTTCTGATCAGTGCGTGAGTAACGCCAGGCTGGGGTGCTCGGTCTCCGCCTCGTCCCACCTCCAAGCACAGACTGGGCGTAACCTCCTCGTCCGTCTCTCCCGGACAAGACAATGATAGGACTACAGCTCGAGGCGCAATCTACGCCAAGGGCCCCATAGTTCCAGAAATTTGTCATGGTTACCTTTGGACCAGCTAGAGAGTTCCTCCAAGTTGCAGGACAAATCCATTCTATCTCTCCATTAAGATATTGAGGGAGGTAGTTTTTGCATCCATAAAGAGGGGATAAGTGCCTTTGCTGCGTCAATTGCCTGTGCCAATAGTTTCTGCTTTAAAGGGTGAAAGCCCCCAGATGGTCTCCATAGAAAGATAATCTCCGGGGTCAGTGTAAAATTACGTGCTAGCTTCCTAAGATTTCTCTCCACTTCGTGCCAGAAGGGCATCAAGATCTGGCATTCCCACCAAATGTGTAAGTAAGAGCTTGTACCCGTCCCACATCTCCAGCATTTATCGCATGTAGTTAGTTTGTGGTCAGAGAGCCACTGAGGTGTCCTGTACCATCTAACAAGTAGTTTGTAATGGGCCTCCTGTGAGAGAATGCATTGGGACAGGCCATATGCCAACTTCAAGATTAATTGGATGTCAGAGGGAGATAAAGTGATATGTAGTTCCTTATCCCAAGAGGAGAGGAATGCGGGCTTCGAAGTTAGAGAGGGTGAAATAAAGTGATTCCGAAGGAAAGCTATTTTCCTGTGGTTAGGTCTGTTCTCATCCACGGTTTTCTCAAAAGCAGTGAGAGGTCTTGTGGAAGGATGTGTCTTAAGAAAGTCCCCAATTATTCCTCTTACGTGCGCAAAATGTAAGAATGACATAGGCTGGTCGGGCAGAAGGGAACGCACAGTTTCACTCGGGCCCAGGTGGGCCATAGCCTGTAACTCCCTAATGGGTCTGTTCTTGAATTTAGCCCAAATCTTACTGAGGCATGGGTCTGAAGGGGTCCCCATAAGGCTAGGCAGCACGCGTAGGGGAACGATTGGGGAGGGCGTTGGAGCCAACGTCCCCCCCATCGTAGATCCCAAGTCTCGCACGGCCCCCGCAAATAAACCATTATTTTCAATGGGTTTATGTACATGATTAATTTTTCATTCCCACCAATAGTGTGAGATTGAAAAATCACAACATGTCCTATTTTCGTGCTCACGCAAGTCTCACACAAGAATAGGACTTGCAATGTGCGATCTTCCGCACTTCACACAGTACATGAACAGAGTTTCTTATGATGTGCAATACAGTTCGTGCCTGAGAATCTCGAGCACAACTTGCTCCCGGCTATGTAAATCTAATTTCTGTCCACTTGACTCAAGCGGGTGCAACACATGTAATATGAATCCTCAGTCTTTCTTTCCACATATCAGTCTGAAATCACCCTGGACCCTCCCCTTCTGTGTTACAGGCAACCTCCAAATTTGAGGGACCTTATAATCTGGAGTGCATTGCCCTCTGACACACAAAAAGGAACTTATTTCTGCACTGTAAGGAGGTGCAAGACCTGCTCACATGTACTGCCTACGGACAAGATACAAAACCCCAACACACAGCAGGACTATAAGATCTCTGGTACATTCACATGTTCCATATCCAATGTTGTGTACCTGATCCTGTGCAGTGAATGTTCTGTTGGAGGTCTTTATGTTCAGAAAAAGGACAAAATCTGAAAGCTAGGGTGAGATCGAATCGCCACATGATTAAAGAACAACAGACAGAATTACCTGTAGCAAAGCATTTTTCTAGTAATAGACACAAGTTATTATACTTAAAGGCAATTTCAAGTCCCAACATTACAGAAGAATTCGGGAATACAAGTTTATAACCACCTTTGACACTATCAAAAACAAAATGGATCTCGGAGGTGGTTTTTTGCATCAGTGGAGATTATAAGATATGAGAAATCCAGAGCAGAGGTAACACATTGGCCTGGTGGTGATACCCTAATATCAATTCACAGACCATAAAACTTTCACATCCCTTGTCAATGGACTAATTAAGTATTTACTGTTATGCTCATCCCTTTCTGGTATTTATCAAAGTGCTATTAATCACATCATGTCTGTGCCCTCTTATCCTGTTCTGGAATTTCTTTTAAGTGCCAATTAATCGGATCCTGTCTTTGCCCTCTCATGTGATCATGTGTATGTGTTTCTATATAAATGCATCTTTAGACCTGTTCCATTATGCCTGAGGAAGAACCCTGAGTAGGTTTGAAAGCTTACGATAACATTATGTATTTTTGTTAGCCATTCAAAGGTATCATATCTACAAGATTACTTGGTGCCTCTTACTGAGAGCAATAACACTGCAGATTTAATGACCCAAACTTACTGCATCATAGATCCTTATGCTACTCTTACTATAACTTGGTTTAATAAAATAATGGTCAAACAAAGACTTACAGCCATAATATAGAGGCTAAAATGAAGCTTGGTTATGGCCCTCTAAATGAGGCCTAACACACATTACTGTGTACTCTAATGTAAAATGTAGTCATATAGCATTTGTAAATCATTATATATCATATATAACATATCAGGTTAAGCCCTTAAGGACCATGCAATTATTTCCTCTTTAAAGCCCTTAGCGCTACAGGACGTTTATTTATATCCTGCAGGTTCGGGGTATGTATGAAGGGAGATCATGGTATTTCTTCATATTCCAAGAGCCATAACTTTTTTTTTCGTCCATGATGCAGTTGTATTTTTCAATGGTAGCATTTTGGGAATTAGCTACTCCTTTTCATAATCATTCAGCTACTCTCTAGATTTCAGCTAGTTCAGCCATGTTGCCAAAACCTGCATCCTGTCAGTATAATAATAGTTTAATCCCTCCCCATCATACATACAGCTATATATGTCCTAACTGCACATACATCATAGCTGTCCATTTCATATGTTGCATGGGGATCGGAGTAAAACTCACCCCATACACAATGGATACAACCCGCCAGATCAGAGATAACTATGATCGCGGCTGTTAACTCTTTAAATGCCGTTACTGTCACTTCTTACAGAGGCCTTTAAACATCCCAATCAATCAAGATATAAGCGTTCCTAATGGCCCCGCCACAATAAGATCATTGGGGTGCCATACTGGTGTCAGGCCCACAGGTCTGCTTTTATTTTTCGAAGTCCAGCTGAACGAAGCTAAGGGCGAAACATCTGCATCGGGGCGCAGGGATTTCCAGATCTTTGGTCACATGGTAACACTTTAGTATATGCATGACATTGAGATTGGTTACGCCCATTGTAGGTTTATATAAGCATGATTTTCTTTAGGAACTTCTTCTATGTGTGACCTGAGGTGATATATTTCCCTTGTATTGATGCTGCATTTCCTTCTGTTTTTTTGAACGCTTTTATTGTGTTTATAATTCTCAATGGACAGTTTTTTGATGATGAGTTTCTGCAGTCCTGTCTTGAACATTGATTTTTGGGTCTGTTATATTGGTTGATGTAAGGGACTTACATTTTTTTGGTGGGACTATAGTAGTCTTCATATAGGATTCACATAATTTTTATTTTGGACAGAAAAGGTCAAATAATTAAATTCACACATTTTTGATCAGGATGATTTTTGGGGTGGGGCTTATATTTCAAGTCCCTTTTCCCCCCGAAAATTATCGCTGTGGGGGTTGATTCATCCCATTGCTTTCAATGGGCCGGCAGCAGTTCCAGCTTCATTGAAAGCAATGGGATAGCTTTGTGTTCCTCTGCTACAGCTGTGACAGCTGTGGCAGGGCATTCTTTCATCCCTGCAGGGAGTCCCATCATCACTGAACACTGTGACACTGCTGTCACAGTGTTCAGTGATGAGGGAACCTTTGTGGAGCAGCTGTGCTTCTCAAAGCACAGCTGCTCCAGGGAACGGGCAATGTTTCATGCACTGCACATATGAAACTTTGCTCATTAACACGTTTTCCGCTTATGCTAGCAGCACATTTTTTTTTCGCACACATAGGCGTGCAAAAAAACATGATCGTTTGACCTCAGCCTAATACTTAGCATTCCAAATCATTATTGACTGTCAATATTAAACTAACAGGCATTGCCTAATAGCTTGCGTATAGCAAGATCTAATAGGCAGATGTTTATGGCAGACAGTGGACCATTTTGAGACCCTCAGCTACTATGGCAACTCATTGGCATTCTTATGACTTACAGAGCACCTTAGATACAAGATCACTATTGACTTCACCATCAAGAGGGCTAAATAGCCAAAATTAGACGTTTCTCTGATCCTGAGGGTTATAATCTTTTAGGCACAGCTTCTATTGTCCCATTGAGGCTACCTACACATGGGTGAGTGTGATATCGGGCCAAGAGACTCTGCCTGATATCACATTCGACAACCTGTGTTTCCCTTCTGTGACATTCCGATCATCTTGCGTGAGTTTAAAGCGCTATAGAGGATCGGAGATGTTCCCATTGATTTCAATAGGATATCTCGCATTGCACTCACATGCATATTGCACAGCATGCTAGAGCCTTGTGATGTAGCTAAGCTTCCACTGAAATCAATGAGTGATGTGTTCCGAAGAACCTGAAAAAATAGAACATGCCACGATTTTTTACCTTGTCGCATTTCAGTGAGGGAAAACATTGCTCATGTGTATTTCTTCAAAAGAATAGAGTTCATATTTGTGTACATTTTGTGAGTCTCGCAACGCACAAAACTTTCAAGAGATTCTCGGATGTGTGAAAGTGACCTTGGGGTATGAAGGCGTAAGATAAGAAATTCCATGACATGCATGTATGTCAGAGTATTTAGGGGTCTGTTCCTCTGCTCAGAGCCCTACTCTGTTTGCCACTGCGCAAAGCCTCTGCATAGAATAGCTCCTGCTCTGGTTGCTCAGCACAATTAGGGCTTCTTTGCATGCATTTTAGCGCATGTAAAATTTATGCACATAATATGCGGAGAATATAACCCATTGATTTCAATGAGTTCATTATCATTTCCTTGTTTTGTGTGTGTATTTCCCACAACTACAAAAAAAGAGGACCTACTGTATTTTTGCGCACATTTATGCACCAAGGGTGCCCATAGAAGTCTATAGGAGGTGCACAAATGTGCGTTCAACGCGCAATGAGATGCGTAATATGTTGCGCAATTCACTGAAAAAAAGCTAAATAGTCATTTGTATCAGGGTGTGGGTCTATTTTGAGTGCATATGAACATGCCCAGCTTGCTTAAAAAAGTTCTGTAAAATGTGCAGACTACAGATGAGCGAGTGTACTCGTTAAGGCAAAATACTCGAGCGAGTATTGCCATTTTCGAGTACATGCCTGCTCATACCAAAAGATTCCGGGGTCAGCGGAGGAACGGGGGGGAGATCTCTCTCTTCCTCTCCCCTGCTCACTCCCACAATTCACCGCTCACCCCGCCGGCCCCCGAATCTTTTCTCACGAGCGGGCATGAACTCGAAAATGGCAATACTCGCTCGAGTATTTTACCTTAACGAGTACGCTCACTCATCTCTAGTGCAGACATTCAAGCAAAGCGCCTCATTCACGGGGCGAATGCTTTGTCCAGAGGTGCGTGCCTAAGTAATACTCCCATGTGAAGGAGCCCTTATAATGCTAAACTATTAATTTCAACAATCAGATCCATTGTGCTTATATTCCTACTTTAGGGCGGCCTCACACTGTGTAAGCACATATGCGAGGTGTATATGCGCTTACACCCATGTGAGGCTGCCCTTAGGGAGGAGTTTTTCAAGTTAGGGCAATCCCTTCAATGGGAAATAGCGGTATGTTGATATTGGTGGACTATGTTAATTTTATAGCGCTGAAAAATGTGCTAATATTTTTGCAAGTTGAAAAAATAAACAATATCGTTGTAAACGGTCATATTTTCTAAAATGTAGCTAAAAATGAGTGAATCCCAGTAGAAGGAAAACCTTTTCCTTGAGAAATGGAGCTGTCAGATACTGGAAAGAATGAGCCCGAATGTGTAATTTCAATTGATCCAATAAAAAAAAAAAAATACTGTAAAGTGCAGTACATTATCGGCTTCACAAATGCATGACTATTTTACGTCTGAGTTGTTGCTCACTAACTTCTATCAAGCCATTTTCGTTCTGAATGTGTCAGAGGTAATGTAAAGTTCAGGAGCAGCAGATAAAAACATAAGGTGATGTGAAGGACCATGATATGATATTTTCAGCAGATCAGTCATTCTGAAGTAATAGATTAATACAGAAACTGACAACCAGGATAATATAAATTCTTTTTTCAAATATTTTTTAGGGTAAATGTAATTTAAATTCATGTGTTTATATCTGTAGAATTAATAAGACCCGATAGGTAAGAAATAGAAAATCCCTGCAATGCTCACTGTAATATTCTCTTCTTCATCTCCTTAAATAACCTATAGCATGAAAAATAGGAAAGAAGGTCAAATGGTTTTTACCGTGTCTCCACCCTTAAAAACAGGAGGTTTGGAGAAAGGTTAGGCTTAGGCCACTTTCACATGGCAGTATTCTAGTCAGTACTTAGCATCAGAGCCTGCAAAAGGGAAAACCAAGAGTAGGTCCAAGAAGTACAAATGATATTTTCATCATAGTGTAGGTTTCACTCTTAGGGTGGTTTCAGATGGCCATATGTACAACTATGCTCACTGCTATGATCAAGTTTTTTTTTTGTCAGCAGGCAGATAGGTCCTACCCTAGGGAAAGTCCTATCTTTTCTTGCCTATACAATTAACAGACGAGAAACCTGATGTAATCGAAACCACTGATATCAATTGAAATCAATGGTTTGATTTTGTCCTGTTTTGTGGCTATGATTATCACGGCTGCATAACGGGACCAAAACATGCCCATGCCCATGTGTTTAAGCCCTTAAAGTGACCCTCTGGGTCTGAAGAAACAAAGATGGCCACACCAGCTTTTCTTACTACCTGATGTAAACCGTGCACTAATATGCATCATTAGTCTAAGACACTACACCTGCTTTGATTGGCCAGTGCTTCCCACATGAGCAGTATATAGTGTCTTAGACTACCAATGCATACTGTGCACAATGTGCATCAGGTACTCAGAGAAATTGTGCTGCTATCTTTGCTTCTCCGGGCCCGAAGGGTTGCTCCATTTGTGGCTAACCAGCATTGATACCAAATAGTTACTAAACTATTGTACTGCCATGTTTAAGAAGCCTTAGATTACTTCAGCAGAAACCTGCAATAGAGATAAAGCAAGCTAAGTCACATACCCCTTAGCTAGGACTTTTCCTAAAAGGAGTTGTCTATGGAAAAATAGTATTTTGTAGATTAGTGCAGCCCATAATTATAAACTTTTTTTTTCATTTACAGTTATTACTAAATGCTTATATCCTCAGAAATAATATTAGAATAGTGCCAACTGCTGTTTGTATTCCGTGTTCCAAATTGGTTGAGTTCAGTTTAAGGCTACTTCACATGTGGCGTAATTACTGCAGGCGTTCTGCAATGGAAAACTTGCAAAAATTACGCTGCAAAACTACAGTGGACAAATCCAGACCTAAATCATGCTAATCTTGTGCAGAAGAAGAAGGAATTCCCTTGTAGGGGGAGAGAAGGGTTTTCCTGCAGGGGAGAAGGAATTCCCCAGGAACGGGGAGAAGGTCTTCTTCCCTTTCTCCCTGCCACTGGGGAATTCCTTCTTCTCTCCTGCAGGGGAACCACCCTCTTCACGCTACAGGAGAATTCCTTCTTCTGCAGGGGACCCCCGGCATATGCGCTACTAGGGAATTACTTCTTCTCCCCTGCAGGGAAAACTAGCACCTCGCTGCTTTGGAATTCCTTCTTCTCCCCTGCAGGGGAACCCCAGCATTTGTGCTGCTGAGGAATTCCTTTTTCTCCCCTGCAGGAGAACCCCTTCTCTCCCCACTGCTGTGGATATCCCTCCAGCCCCATGGAGAAGAGGGTTTCCCTGGGTCTTTCCTTCCCCTTCTCTCTCCTCACGCAGCTGCAGCACTTTTTTTCTAAAACACACAGCTCCCAATCATGTGAATGGGCAATTTTACCGCTAATTAAGCTTGTGACTTTTTAGCAGGAAATTGTCTATCCACACAATAGCGCTAACTGCAATTTTTTTTCTTTTTGAGACGCTCACTTCTACATGATTTTGTAGCCCATGTGAATGCGCCCTTCAGTACCTTTCACACAGGTTGGAATTACGCTGCAGGAATGCTTTTTATTCATATTAAGGTTAGTATTACTTTAAATACAATATATTGCATGTTTTTGACCAATTCAGAAATAAAATAAAATGAAAGAAGCAAGGATGAAACCAACCTTTAAAGGAAATGATGTGCTAAGTGCCAAAATTGGTAGCTAATTTTCACCTGCACCCGCGTTGACGTTTGCATTTTATAATGAATTCAAGTATTGAATACCGTCTAAATATTGCATGCCAATCTGTTTCTTGCATGCTAAAAAACTACTTGGCTTTTATTGCTTTAGCATTTAGATGTCATTTTTTGTACAATAAAAATTGCACAATTTTTCCATAAACCTTCTGCAATTTTCAACATCTCTGCTTCTGTCATTCAACAGGATCATTGCAGATCTAGTAGTTACCAGAGCTATGTCTTTTAATGAAGAATTTGTATTTGCCGGAATTAAACAATGAAAGTTCCTACTGAATGATGTCAAACAGAGATCTTGAAAACCATGAGAGAATCCAAAAATGTTGTATTACACAAAGAACAACATTTACTAAAACCGGAATACTCCTTGAAGAATTCGGAGGCTTACACACTCTCATCTTACTACTGTATGCCCGACTTGTTGATATTAATACATGTAATCTATTGAGCCACTTTCCACATAAGGTTATTTGTATTCTAATCAGTATTACCTTTCTACTTCTATTTACAGTTTGGTACTGATACTTATTGAAATTCAATGCTTCATGCATTTTGACCTTTCATGGAAAGCCTGCTTAACTGTCTGTGAACTGAGGGTGCATTAAGAAGGTAAATATACTCCACACTTGTTATTCAAAGAATTTAGATTTGAAAAGTCATTGTCAATAGGTTAATCCTGTTGTACAAGCAGCCTCTTCAGTTAAGAGGCATCTTGAGCAAACATGGGTCTACTTGTCAATCACTGAAGAATACCCAGCTTTAAGACCTGAAACTTCCTGCTACAATGTTTCCTTTATGTTAAACTAGTGTTCTGTTCACAATAATGTGAGTGATAATACAGTTGTGTATAAATCACCAGCTGAATCTAGATATTATTTCTTTTTAGAGTTTGGTAATAAGTATTTATTTTGAACTAGGAAAGCTAGACTATTTTATTTTAGTGACTGCAGAACTATTTCATTAACATCATGCCTGATGATCCACTAATCCTGTTTATGAGCCGTAGGAAAAGTGCAGTGGTAATTAGCATGGTAAATGTCCTAATAAGCCTAAGAGTATACTTCAAAGGTGAGGACAGTGCCTAGTAGAAAAAATATGATGCCTAATGAAGAAACAAAGGCACCATAATCGCAGAAATAGTCTAGGAAGAGATGAGGGCGATACCCTGTCCTGCTAGGAAAGCGGTTCTCAAGTAGGGTCAGTATCTGCTTTAGAATTGCATATATCACCATACGATACGATAAACCCAGCAATATCTGCCGGTGATATCAAGCTAAATGCCCAGAATACCCCCTTCCTATACTCAGTATTCAATACTATTGCAGAATACACTGCAAAGAGGTCAGTATAGGAATGACCAATATTCAAATAAATGCGAACTAATGCTAGTAAGCATAAAGAAATATGTAGGTAAGAGAACCCAAAATAATAAAATCAAAGCCTAGCAGCATCTCCAGCCTTGAAGGTAGGGGGTCTTCTGGGCATTTAACTTGATATCACCGGCAGATGTTGCTGGGTTTATCTGGTGCCTTTGTTTCTTCATTAGGCATCATATTTTTTTCTACTAGGCACTGTCCTCACCTTTGAAGTATACTCCTAGGCTTATTATGACATTTACCATGCTTATTACCACTTCACTTTTCCTGTGGTTCATTTTCTAATTAGGCTCCTGAAGAGTCGTGTTTACGACTAATCCTATTTACATTTGACTAAATTGTAAACATACATTATTCAATTATCTCGAAATTTAAAGGCCTCCTAAAGGGAGAAACCAGTCTGGAAGTGGGTTGGTCAATGATGCAATGATTAGACAAACCTGTCTGTAGGGCTTAAAGAGAATTCTATTACTACCAAGCTTGTATGGACTATATATGCTGTTGTGGTCTCTGACTGCAGCTCACACTGCAACCCTGCGCTCTACCTTAGCTGACTCTCCCACATCATGTAAACCCGTTCTTTCAAGTATCCCCACAGAACAAAGTCTGGGGCCATCAAATCAGGTGAAACAAATTCAGCATTTTTTGAAATTATTCTTTCACCGAAAATTTCTCGCAGGAGTTAGAATAATTGATTTCTCACTAGAATAGAAAAAATTAATGAGTTTTAGTCATTGCTAGGCATCATATATAGCCATTGTAATCTCCAAGTGATGCTCTAATTACAAAAAAAGAAAAGAAAAAAAGTATAAAAATGAAAAAGTTATGACTTTTTCAAACCCTTCAGTCTTTCAGTGGCCACCCTGTATATATCATGATATACACATTCACTTTCTACATCATTGTCCCCTAAGGAAGCTAGATTCTAGTGTTGACATGCATGGGGTAACGGGGCGTTGTGGTGCAGTTCCCTTGATGTACATGGCTGTCTTCCCACACTGATTATGTGTATGATGTTCCTTCATGCTTTGATAACATTCAGGTGTGTAACTATAGGGGATGCAGGGAATGTGTGGCAACTGGGGCCAGGAGCCTTAGGGAGCCTGTAAGGCCTCTCTTCTCCATATAGGGAACTTAGTACTATGAATAAAGCATTATACCCCGTTTCCCTGAAAATAAGACATACCCTGAAAATAAGACATAGCATGATTTTCCAGAATTTTTGAGGATGCAAAATGATTTTTCAGGCTTTTTGAGGATGCTTGAAATATAAACCCTACTCCAAAAATAAGCCCTGCTAACAGTTAATTAAAAAAAAGTCAATTTAAATAGTGTCCAGGCAGCTATACATGTAAAAAAGTTAAACCTTTTTGACCAAAAATTAATATAAGACACTGTCTTATTTTGGGGGAAACACGGTAGTTAGGGGCTCTGTTACAGATTTTGCATTAGGGCCCCGAATATTTAAGTTACACCTCTGATAACATTGCACCTTTTCCATATTGGACGTTTTCATTCATCTTGCATATTTAAATGCCTATTCCGTTTCATCTAGATTATGTGAACGGTTGCTTTACTTGGCTATATTAGACTCTGTAATATCAATTGGAAGATCATCTGTTGCTTCTAAAACAGCAATTTATTAATACTTTTGTACTAGCATGTTATAGGAACAAGCTGATATATTTTGCATTGCATAACTAATTATGGCATATCTCTGTATACAAGTCAGGGGATCGCTCCATGGGTCATGCTTTATCATATGCATAGTCCGAAACTGTTTATTGATTCCTGTTTTGGGAATTTTTAATTGTTTTTACTGTGTTTGTACTAAAAACCTTGATATCTTCTGCAATTACTATTTATTCTCAGTGTATTATTTTAGTATCATATGATTGTCACACATTAAATACTTACTAGTGTTTCATGCATAATTTGTGTTATCCATTGAACACTTGCTAATCATTGTTCATCTGCACATCAGCTGTGCCCACCTGCTTGGTTTTTGTTCATAGGTGTTAGGATGACGAAAGTGCGGCCTTGGATTGGCCATAGTGGTCACCTAACTTTTGCCGGACCGTAAACCAGGATTCTGATGCTGGAGCCGCAGGAACCAAATAGCTGCATCACAAGGGACTGAGGACAGGTGAATATGCTCTGGTATTTTTTTATTTTAGGCCAGGCCCAGCTGCTGGCAGAATTTTCCTGGCAGTTAAAAAAACTCCTTTTCGAAGTCTTGTAGAAGACTGTTGTAAAGTTGGCAGCCCAAAAATAGCATTTTATTTCCCAAGAACACTAAGGCCTCTTTCACATGACTGTTTTAAAGCTCCATAATATGGAACTCATAAAAATCTATGGGGCCATATAGTAACTCCATATCTCCCCATTTTAATTTGATAATATATCATAGGTAGAAATGAGCGAGCACCAAAATGCTCGGTTCCGCGTTATTCGAGTCAAGCTTTTCGGAAAATTCGAGAGCTCTACTCGAGTAACGAACCCCATTGACTACAATGGGAGACTCAACCCTTTTTTATGTGGGACGCCGGGTCCTGAGCTTTTTTTCTTTTTCTTACTTGGTTTGTGTGTTCTTTCTCTCTTTCTCTCTCTCTCTCTCTCCCCTTGCCTGACAGCCAAAAAATTTGCCATTGATGCTCGCTGCGTCGGGGCGGGGAGGGGCCAAAACAGGCATGTCACAGCATGGTGGAGCCAAAAACTGGGGCGGGGTTAAACACGGCTTGGTGCTCATTCGAATAACGAGCACCATTGAGTACGCTAATACTCGAACGAGCATCAAGCTCGGCAGAGTGCGTTCACTCAACTCTAATCATAGGTTATTATTAGAGATGAGCGAGCCTACTCGGCCACGCCCCTTTTTCGCCCGAGCACCGCGATTTTCGAGTACTTCCGTACTCGAGCGAAAAGATTCGGGGGGCGCCGTGGGTGAGTGGGGGGTTGCAGCGGGGAGTGGGGGGGAGAGGGAGAGAGTGAGGGCTCCATCTTTCTGCATAGAAGTCTATGGGAGGTGCCCAAGTGTGTAAGCAATACGCAAGAGGATGCATAATACACTGCGCAAAACCACAGGGAAAAGAACACATATGGACCTTATTAGGCTAAATAGCTTTTAAAATCACGGTCTTATGATCACGGCCTGCATGCACAAAAACGTACAGTACTATGCGCCCTAAGGGCGGCTTCACACAGGCATATGTGCAAATCCACTCACCTCAATGGAGCATATTTGCGCATGAATGAGGTTTGAAGAGGGCCATAATCAGCGTGTTGTGCATGTGTTTGCCCATATTAATGTAATTTTTGGGCATGCCGGGCCAGTTTAATTGAATGTCTATTATTGCCTAATAAGGGCCAGCGGTCTTCTTTTCCCGCGTTTTGCGCAGTGTTTTACCCTGCCCATGCAAACACAAAAAAATAGAGAAGGATCTTTTTTTTTTTTAATGCACGCATGTAATATGCACACAGATCATGCTTATGAGTAAGAAACCATTGAACTCAATGGGTTCTTTTCTATGTGGTTAGATTCAGCCCACGTGCTGTCCGTGTAATTCCTTGGGCATCACATGATCCCATTCTAATAATTATATGGCGGCTCAGGTCCGTCCTTGACTGCAGCAGCCTTTCACTAGCGTATTTCCTTTTACAAACCCAAACTCCATTTTTAGATTATGCGGTGAGGGTAAAAGACAATTTTTGCTCAATTATTAAATTAATTTAGCTTTAAAAATAATTAGATGCATTACGGTTTGAATTGCAGCGTGGTATAAAATCAATCAAGTAAATTACTCACACACATTCATAAAGGTATTCTTTTGTATCTTCTGATCAAACCTTCAATTTTAAAATAGATTGCAGGTAATTTATCATGTCTGTCTGTCTCAGTCACACTAAAGAGAATTTATTTTAATTTCATATGAAGCCCTTAGCAAAATGAATTTAGCAGTAATTGCAGCCTGTTAAATGCTGTGCAGAGGAAAGTTTCAGTATCCTCCTCACAATGATAAGAGCTGAATACTAAGTCACATCTGTACATTTTGCAGATATTTATTCTGAAACAATTGTGTTCATGGTTTCCATATCAATCCCCTCCAGTAGTAAAGGTGCCACCCCCTATCTGCTCGAGCACCAGGTGGGCCCAATTAACAAAGGAAAGGTCAACATAGTACCAGCTGTAGAACGCACATGGAAACCTTTCCAATGACAGATTCAGCAAAAGATGGTTCACATTTTTTTTTCTTATTTGGTACATTTCCTTCTGTTATGTATGAAAATAATAGATTCAGTGACAGATCAGATAGTTCTGTTTTTCCAACTAACTCAAACACAATAAGCTGTAAAAACAATTGCACAGATGACTTCCTACAGAATTGTACTTTTTGCCTCCTACAGAGGATAGCTATTTTGGAAATGATATATATTATTTTAAATTATGAATATAAATTAACACATGCCATCATTAACATAACAGAAAACTTTTTGTTTTCTTATGCAGACTAAAATATATGATATTTATATGGAATAACGTCTGTGGTGCCTATAAAGTGCTCACCCATTTTACAATACGATGTAACAACAATGAATTATTGAGAATGTATTAGCACTGTGTGTATGCATAGATGTATTATGTATGACCTATGAGGTGCCTTATGTATGATTTTCAATAAAGGGTGATTGCCCGAATCATCACTGGAAACCGCGTATTCGGGTGATAATTGTGCTATGTACACACAGCCACCAACACGGCACTGAGTGAGAAATGATATACTTGTCAGAGTTACTTGGTTTTTAGTACAACTTTAAACAGATTGACTATTGGGCTGTGTAAACAGGCAGTCATTTACTGTGAATGATTAAGGAGGGTGATCGGAATATTCTTAGGCCAGCTTCAACTCCATTCACAGAAAGACTATCACTACAATGTAAAGAACAGTAGCAATAGCCAGGCGGTAGTCCATGGGACGGCTGTCTGGTACCTATCTATCTGGCTAGTTATTAGTATTATTTATAGTACCAATGCCACTTACTAATGTAATATATAGTGAAAGGGATTGGAGATGGTCAAATTATTTCTGTGAAAATAGTTCAGCAGCTCGCCGAGGAGACATGTTTGCTTGTAGCTTTCACATATGAGCTGCACGAGATTTACAAACTTCAGCTGGTGGCTGAGGTGAAATCATGGCTTGTCGCTGTGTCATGTAAGCTGAATTAGCTTCACGGCAGCGTTGATCCTTTTTTGGTGACATGTTTGTATGACAGCGACGGGTAGTTTCAACACTGGACAACGGTTGATGATTAGATGAAGGCTGGACTAGTGTTGGCGGCATTAGCACTTGAGATGACATGATGTTACGTTCAGGAGATGTAAAGATAGCGGTGAAGGACTATGCTTCAATGTTGAGGGTCAATATGCACTGCCAGCTATGTATGTGGACATTTGTGAGGTGTTGTTAATTGGACTCTCCACTCAGGTGTGCAGCTGTTCCACAACCAGGTTAAAAACTGCCAGACTGAGTACTGCTGTATCCATAGCAACTGAGGCCACAGGGGTTTCCTGTCAGGGCATGGGAGCTTTCTGGCTATGCAGGTTTTTAATAACGTGAAGGACCTGTGATGACGTTATGTCATGTGATCAGGGGCAGAGCTCAGAGACCATGTGCCTGATCACATGAAGGTGACATTATCTCAGTCATGTGATCGGAGGCTGAGCATGTGAAGCACTCACACACTCACAGACCAGTGTTTGTTAGCACTTTGACAGGCACCACATGTAAAATTACTTTAGGTTTGAAGATAAGTCTACTCAGTGAGATATCAAAGATATGCAAATTAACAATTAAAAGGATTGTATCACTACAGATAATTCCTTTAATATGAGATACTATAAGTGCTGCTTACAAAACACATGCAAACTGCTGGATTTGTCAAGAAAAGTAGAAGTTGGCTTCTAATTTAACCCTTTCAAATCCACTGTCTGTCTAAAGACATTCTGATGGAAGGCTGTACAGCTCCAGTGTCAGAAGACATCTGGCAGGGTATTCTTACTGTAGATTACTGGCCGCTATGTTGTCGGGGGCCTCTCCAGCATGTCACATACCGCAGTACTGGCTCTAGCCAGCAGATGGCGTTATTGTATAATGGCAGAAAGAGAAAGCCCCCTAGGAAACTCTGAATCCAAAACTGGATTGCAAAGGGTTAAAATGAAATGTCTGCTATAGGGATAATGCAATATTACAAGAAAGCTTTTTGTTACAGACTCTCCACTCTGACTCATTGGGAAGAGAGTGGTACTCTGAATTTAGAGTTCCTACAAGGGCATGTAATACAATCATGTAAGGGGCAGACATGCTGCTTTTTTAACCTGTGTGACTATCTAAACTTTTTAACTTTTTTCATAAATCAATAGTACAAATGAGAATAAGAAACTTTGCAATATATCTTATAAGGGTAAAATGCTTCCTTTTTCACTTAGATATAACTTGTTACACACGACTTCATCAGTGTGGAATTTGTATTTTTTTAAATCTAATCTGTGTTTTGCTGTATATGGAAACGTAAAAAATTGAAATAGTGAAAGGAATGTAACTGCAATATGCTGTCAGCGCAGTTCTGTACACTACGTTTTTGGTTTTGTCATCTTTTGCTATAAAGGTTTAGTGGGCTGTTTACACGTGAGCACGCCACATACAGTTGTCCAGGAGAAAAACATGTTTTTTTTTTCCCTAAATGTACACCTGCTACCTTAGGTGTTTGCCCTTGAACCTTATTGATCGTCATTGCAAATGCTATTTTTAATGGGAATTGCAGCCTTTTAAATTGAAAAGGCAAATTTGCAGCTTTAATTTCTTTCACAGCTAAGGTAAGATAAAGGAGCCCTGTGATTGGTTGTTACTTGTTAAACTGCTGAGGTAAAATAAAAGCTGTGCTGTGATTGGTTGCTATGGGAAATACAGATTTTCTTTTAAAAATCTCAATCCATGTTAATGTGTCTTTCGTTCAAGTTTTAATCCCTGGTATCCCTGTTAGCTTAATAATCGCATACGTGCAGGAACGATGTCTGCCCTCACGTGTCTGCCCGTTTGTGTAGGCATAGCTTATGATGTGCTCCCGCTTCCCTTCCACCTCATGGCGTGGCGCCGGCAGTGGTGTGGAGCTGCGTCTGCAAATCAGCAAATAAATCTGTTTTGTCGTGCTCCCTAGAGAACTCTATAATTTTTCAGGATAAAATGTAGCCTATGTCCTTCTTCTTGGATACAAGCTATCTCCCTGCCAAATTTCATCAAAATAGCTTCAGTGGTTTAGCTGTGAAAAGGTAACAAACAGACAGACAGAGTTACTTTTGCATTTATAATATTAGTATGGATGAGAAAATCCAGCTCACCTGTATTCCTCCCCATCTCAATAGCGGAGCATGGATAGTTCCTGGCTCTAAATGTTAAAATGCAAAAGATCCAAAATCTAGCTCACGATATTGAACATATTGATCTCCTTTATTACGAAAGCTTTATTTAAAATGCAGGAATGCAGCATTTATGCCAATGCATTTCAAACGCATTTAGGCATTCTTAGTTATAGCTAAATATATGAACAAAAATGCCATCTTTAAATATTAAAATGTGATTCTTCCCAGCAAGAGAAAGCAAGTGATCTTGTAGATATGATACCTTTTAATGGCTAACAAAAATGCATGATGTTATAGCGAGCTTCCGAACCAATGTAGGGCTCTTCTTCAGGCTTAAATGGAATAGATCCGAAGAGGCATGCATATTTATACACACTTATGACACACATAATTATGACAAGGCACAGACATGGATGTGATTGGTTTGCACTTAAAATGAATTCTGCAACAGAAACCCAAACATTTTAAACTAGACACCTATAATGGAGTGAAAGTTTTATGGTCCCTGAATTACTGTTGGGGAGTCGCCAGGCCAGGAATACTGCAACAGGAATACAAACATTTTTAATTGGACACTGATAAGGGAGTGAAAGTTTGTGGTCCCCAAATTACTGTTGGGGGAAAAGGTGGGTGGTCACCAGGCCAGAAGTGTTATCTGTGCTATACAATTCTCATACCTCTCATTCACCCATAAATCCTCATGAATAATTTAGCCCTCTATTGAATGTGTCAAAAGTTGTTATACATTTATACTCCCAAATTCTTCTATGGCTTTGTGACTTGAAACCATCCTTCAATATCATAACTTTCATATCTCCTATGTCATGTCCATGATTGGAAAAGTGTTTGGCCACAAGTAATTTTGTCTTTCTCTGTTTAATCCTGTCTTAGAATATGATAAGGACAGTGCCTGGTGGACTGAATGGATACCCAGAAAATCTCTGGTCCTCTTATAATCCACAATGTGTGGAGAGCATCATATGCAGGTGAAACAAACAGCCCCCAATATACACGATGTTGGGGGTAAAAATGTGGTTGAAAGAGATCTTACTGTGCGCTCAAAGATAAGATTAGACCTCCTCCAGTGAAGGATAACATTTGTTGACTGATTCACGGTTATCACGGAATAAAGAAGATTTTTCCACTTCTGGGTGAGAATCTATCATCTTGATGGAGGATAACCTCTACATATTGATAGGCCATCTTGGGACCCTAAGGGAGGAGGAAACAACCCAATTTACGGGGGAACCTCCCCCTACAGAGTGAGTACCCCAATTTACCATCATTGCTCTCTTATCTTTGAGCGCACAGCAAGATCTGTTTTAACCATGTTTAATTATGTGGCAATGAGATCTCATCCTGGCTTTCAGTTTTTGCCCTGTTTCTCCAACATAAAGACCCCCATCAGGACATTTACTGCACAGGATCAGGTACACAACATTAGACATGGAATATGTGAATGTCCCAAGGATCTTATAGTCCTGCTGTGTGTTGGGGATTTGTATCCTGTCCGTGGTCAGTTAAATATTAAAACACAGGATCACATATTCTTTTTTTTTTTTTTTTTTTTTTTTTTTTTTTTTTTTATAAATCAAATTTTTTATTGCATTTTAATTATAACAACAATTCCGCAACAGTTATTGAGATGGGTTACAGTTTGCATTTTAGGTACAATCTTATCTGCTTTAACAAGGTCTTCGCGCATTGGGAAGTCCACTCAGAGGCTCTTGAAAGTTGGCTTGAAGCCGTTTGAAGTAACACTCCTCCCTACCGCGAAGGCTGCTCCGGACCCCCCTGGCAACAGGCAAGGGTGGTTCTGCTATGTAATATTCGCCAAAAAGGGAGAAAAAAAAAAAAAAAAACTCTTCCCATCTCATCACTAGCAGAGTCTTGAAACATTTAAACATGGAGGGGGGGGGGAAACGGGAGGGGAGCGGGGGGGAGGTAAGGGGGGGGGGGGGATCTCGGTACCCTTCAATGTGCTTAAGTCAGAATTGACCAGAGGAGAATCAGAGGCAGGTGAGAAATCCTGATATCCCGATATGGGCGGCTCACCCATAAGGGGTTGGCACAGGAGGGGTTCTTATAACGCGTCAACTATGCTGAAATTTGCATAATGAACATTGTATGTGTACCGTAGGTCTATTGAAATTAGCATCCCCTAATTGTTCGGAGCATTCGTTACCAAACAATCGCTCTCCAGGGAATCCAAGTATCTATAAATTTGTCATGTGCCCCTCTGGACCAAGCCGACAGTTCCTCTAAATTCGCTAGGGTATCCACCTTATCTCGCCATTGAGTTAGTGTAGGTGGATCTCTCTGTTTCCACTTTAATGGTATAAGGGATTTTGCAGTATCTATCAGCAGGGCAGTCAATTTATTCCGTAGTGGATGGAAAATCGGAGTCGGTCTCCACAGGAGAACCACCTCAGGGGAGAGAATCAGTCCCGGAGAGATTTGCCTCAGTACATCCCCCACCTCTCTCCAAAATTTAGTCAGAGCCGGGCACTCCCACCATATGTGGAGGAAGGACCCAGTTGCATCCCCACACCTCCAACATAAATCATGTGTGCTTAATT
Source organism: Eleutherodactylus coqui (assembly GCF_035609145.1). Taxonomy (NCBI): domain Eukaryota; kingdom Metazoa; phylum Chordata; class Amphibia; order Anura; family Eleutherodactylidae; genus Eleutherodactylus; species Eleutherodactylus coqui. Next base: position 108,674,725 of record NC_089846.1, on the reverse strand, counting down.
TATGATCATGCAACCACTGCGGGGTCCTATACCATCTTGCCAGAAGCTTATAGTGAGATTCCTGTGAGGTGACGCATGGTGATAGACCAAACGCGGTCTTAAGAATAAGCTTGGTCTCCTCTGGGGACAGAGAAATCCGGAGCTCCCTCTCCCACGAAACGAGGAAGGCAGGGCTCATGTCCCCTGGCGGGGAGACAAAGTGTTTCCGTATATAAGAGACCTTTCTGGTTTGGGCATTGTCCCCCGCTAAGGCTGTCTCAAACGTTGTTAGGGGCCTGGTGGTTTTGTGGTCTTTTAGAAAGTTGTTTATAACTTTTAATAAGTGAATCGAGTTGAGGAAAGACAGGGGATATTCAGGTAAAAGATCCTCTAGCGATGGAAGAGGGTATTTGTACGCTAAGTCAACTACATCTTGGATTCTTTTGTCTGCCAGTGGTTTCCAGATTCTAGCTGTATGTGGGTCCAGAGAAAGACCCATATATCTGTGCAAGACAGATAAGGGTGCGCATGGGGACGGGCTTGGAGCCAGCGTAGGCCCCAAGGCAGCCCAAGCATTCATTAGTCCCTTTGTAAGGGGATTAGTATTCTGTATCCTCTTATGTTTCTCCTGCGGAACCCAAAGTTCCTCCACCATATTAGAGCCATGGGCTCCTTTAGCTAGGGACTGGAGCAGGGGGTCCCTAACTGGGTGTGTTAGTTCCAGCCAGTGATTTAGTTGTGCAGCCAAATAAAACTGTTTAGGGCACGGTAGGTCCACTCCTCCCTCCGAGCGCCTTCTGATTAGCAGACAATGCGCCAGCCTCGGCCGCCTCCCCATCCACAGATATCTTGTGAAAATGGTACGTAGAGACTTGAAGAAACTCGATGGAATAAACACTGGGAGTAATCTGATTTTATAAAGTATGATAGGAATAATGTAGGACTTCAGAATGTTTTTTCTGCCTAACCAGGATAAAAAAGGGAGGTCATAGGTTCTGACTAGATTCTTAATCTTTCCCAATAAGGGGAGGAAATTTGTTGTATACAGGTCTTCTGCTTTTTTAGTAATTTTGACCCCCAAGTACTCAATTGACGAGTCAGCCCAGGTAAAGGGAGATTTACTTATGATCGCTCTAAGTCTATTAGGTGGGATAGAAATGTTTAGTGCCGTTGATTTGGATAGGTTAATTTTGAAATTGGATATCAGCCCAAAATCCTCCAGCAGCCGTACTAGATGGGGAAGACCCGTCTCTGGGTTCGCCACTAGGAATGTTATGTCATCCGCGTATGCAGACGCAGAGAGGGTCCTTCCTCCTACTCTCAGTCCCTGTATCAGGGGGTCTAGTCTTATTTTTTGGAGGAAGGGTTCGAGGGCAAGGATGAACAGCGAAGGGGACAGGGGACATCCCTGTCTCGTTCCATTACCTATGTTGAACGGGGAGGAGAGGGAATCGTTAATTTTAAGCCTGGCATGGGGCAAGGCATAGAGGGAGAATATCGCTGTAACAAATTCTGGGGGGAAGTTGAAATTTAGAAGGACCTGCTCCATGTAGACCCAGTTTATGCGGTCAAACGCTTTTTCGGCGTCTGTACCCACAAAAGCTAATGGGATATTTTTGCTTTGGGCGTATCTTGCGGCATGTAGCAGTCGGAGACAACCGTCCCTACCCTCTCTCCCCCTGACAAACCCCGACTGTTCTAAGTTAATCAGTTTGATGATAACTTTTTCTATTCTTTTCGTTAGAATTTTCGCCCAGAATTTCATATCGAGGTTTATCAGGGAGATCGGGCGGTAGCTGCCGCAGGACTCCGGGTCCTTGCTTTCTTTGTGTACTAAAGTAATGTGCGCTTCCTGCGCCTGTCTCGGTAGGGGGGTGCCCTGCAACAATGCATTAAAGAGGTCCTTTAGATGGGGTATAAGGGTGCTTTTAAATGTTTTAAAGTAGCTTAATGAAAGTCCATCAGGACCTGGGCTCTTTCCGGGTGGGGCACTGTCTATAAGATCCTCTATTTCTTGGTCAGTGACCGGTGTCATGAATGCCTCTAGGTCCTCCTCTTCTATTTTTGGGAGGTCTAGGTCTCTGAGGAACTGGTTAATCTGCTCCTTGGCATTGAGAGTAGCTTCTTGAGTTAGAGGTTCTCTGAGATTATAGAGAGATGCGTAGAAGCTTCGGAATTCGTTCGCTATATCGGTTGTGGAGGAAACCCGTTGTCCGCAAGAGGTTTTGATGCACTTTATGTGATTCCTGGCTTTTGCTTTTTTGATGAGAGCAGACGTGTATCTGCTCCCTCTGTTACCCTGCGCGTACGTGATGTGTTTTAAATAAAGGTGTTTTTTATTAAATTTAGACTCCAGTATGAGTTTAAGTTCTTTCCGGAGCACAGTTAGTTCTTCCATGGAGGTCTTGCTGATCGAGAGCTTAGAGACTCGCTCTAACTTAGCAATTTGGAGGAGTTTGTTGTCTATTTCTTTTTGCTGTCTCTTTTTGGCTCTGGATCCCGCAGCAATTAGAAGGCCTCTGACAAACGCCTTATGGGCCTCCCAAACCAGAGGAACTGGTAGTTCGTCTGATTTGTTTAACTGGAAATATTCCTCTAATGATGTTTTCAGCTGTGTCCTCTCTTCCTCATTATCTAAGAGGGAGGGGTTGAGTCTCCAGCGCCATTCTCTGGGGGACTGAGGAGGCAGGCAGAGGTTTATGTGGACCGGCGCATGATCCGTGACTAAGATGGGATCAATAGTCGCGTTTGCTACCTGTTGTAACAGGGAAGAAGATATAAAGATATAATCGAGGCGCTGGAAGGAGGAGTGGACCCCTGAGAAAAATGTGTAGTCTTTAATATTAGTATTGAAGCTTCTCCAACCATCCACGACACCTGTCTCCACCAGGGAGCGTTTTAATTTATTCAACTTTTTTTGAGATATTCGGGATTTACCCTCTGAAGAGTCCAATAGGGGGCACATCGTAAGGTTAAGGTCCCCTCCTAGTATTATCTGACCACTGGCAAAATGTCTTAAGGCTTCTACTTGTTTCAGCAGCCATGGTATCTGGTTGGTGTTTGGAGCGTAAAGATTTGCTAAAGTTACTTTATTATTGTTCAGAACGCCCTTTAAGAATAGAGCCCTGCCTTCCTCGTCAGCATAACGCCCCTCACAGGTGAAGGTAAGAGATTTATGTAGCAAGATGGTAACACCCTTTGAGGCAGACGATGGGTGCGTATTGTGATACGCAAGGGGGAACTGTTTCCCCGGCAAGGACAGGCACCTGTCTCCCCTGAAGTGGGTCTCCTGCAAGAAAACAACCCCCGATCCATACCTTTTCAGAAGTACTGCAATATGATGTCTCTTAGCTGGGGAGTTGAGGCCGTTCACGTTTAGAGTGGTGATTCGGATTATCTCATCCATAGCGTCTATGAAGAAGAGCTGACCTTTTCTCTTTCTCTAGTCGAATGTGAGAGATGGAAGATGATAAGAAAAAGCGTCAAACACCAATAATCTATACCAATCTGTCAATTCCAGAGATTGAAGGCGTATCAAGATCGGGTGGTGGATAGGGAAAACGCAAAGGAGGGCGAGAGACGGAAGGGGGTGTAAGGGGAGGTAGTACAAACAAACAGTAAACAAAGCAGAAAATACGAACAGTAAATACGTATCAGGGGGATACGTAGATGTGTTGTGAAACTGTCCCCCGGGTCGGCAGCCCTGGTTCCAACCCTGGATCAAACCAGCCACGGGAGACAGAAAAAAAAAAGAAGGGGGGGGGCGAGTTGTCTAAGCCTCCAACACTGAGGGATAGGCAACTAAGAAATCCGCCTGATCCGTCAGGCGCCCCCCGGGTCCACACGTCAAAAACTGTAAAAAAAAAAAAAAAAAAAGAAAAGAAAAACAAAAAACAAAAAACTTAAAGCTATACACATTTCAGCTTTTAGGAGAGAAACATTTTGTAAACAAGAGGTAAACCGATGCATATAGTTATTCTAAGTGCTCTAAGGTAGTTTACATCATAACAAATACAAACTTGCGTCACTTGTTTGCATAAACCGCAGATAAAGTGAAGGAGAAGAAGAAGAGGGCTTCCAGCCGGGGAGCCCACGAGCATCACAGGGGAGGATACATTTCGCGGGAAAGTCCTCCGGCATCCTCTCGGGACCAACTAAAATCAGGTCAGCTGGTCTGGGATCGGGATACAGCCACCTCTCATGATGTCAAGTGTCCAGGGTAGCAGTGGGATCTTTTGCCTTTTTCTTTTTCGCTTTCGGCGACTTAGGGTTGCTTGCGACCTGCCACGGCTCCGAAAGTGGTAGACTAGGTAATTTAGGGAATTCAGGCAGAGGCATCCAAGAGGGCAAATCTATCGGCTCAAGCTCTAAATTCTCCCAGCAGCTCTGTAGATCTTCTGGGGAGCGAACTAACAACCTTCTCCCTTTACCGGCTATGCTTATGCCGAAAGGGAACAACCACGAATAGCGAATGTTCTTTGCTCTTAAAACATCCAAGAGCGGGCGAAACAATCGGCGCTTCGCTAATGTCGTCGGGGAGAGGTCCTGGAAGATTTGAAAGTGTGCTTCTCCGTACTTAAGTTCCTTGTTAGTTCTTGCCGTTTTTAGAATCAGAACAGTGTCTTGGAAAGAAAGCAATTTACATATAATGTCCCGTGGGGGCTCAGAGGGGGCAGGTGTCGGTCTGAGAGCCCTGTGGATTCTCTCTATTTTTATTGAATTGGCTCTCTCTGCGCCCAGTAGCTGCTGAAAGATTTCAGAGGCTACCTTAGTAAGTGTCTCAGCAGCCCAGGACTCCGGCAGGCCCTTGAACCTCAAGTTACACCTCCTATTACGATTCTCAAGATCTTCTTGTGCTATGAGCGCTCGGTTGATACTGTCATGATGTTCCCGTAGAATTTTCTCCAAAGCGATCGCATGAGTGGAGACGGAGGTCGTTACTGACTCCAGCTCCTCCACTCTGCGCCCCATCTGCTTGACATCCTCTTTAATTTCAGTGAGGTCAGCGATTATAGGGTTTAGAGCACTAGCAAGTAGCTCTCTCATAAATCCCCTCGAAACCCCACATGAGTCCTCTTCATCTGAGGAGATCTCTCCCCCTCCGGTCTTACTGTTTGATGCAGCAGCTTCTGCCGCCGGCGCTAACTTGACTGGCGGGTGCGGAGAGCGGGAGCCGCGCTCCTTCAGGTAGCGCTGCATGCCGGCTTGATTTTTTACTGTTCGGGGTGTGCAGGGTTGGTCTCCGATCCTCTCCTTCGTAGCTCTCCTCATTGTTTGCTCCTGGAAGCTTGCAGATAGACCCTCTAGGGCGCCATGCGGAGGGAGCTCCGGGCTTAAGCGGCCATCTTGCTCCGCGTCAGGCTCCGCCCCTCCTCTGCGGGGAGTTTGGTGTGTGGATGAGCGGTATGAGAGAGGGGGGGGGGGGACGTCTCCCTATACAGCTCTATGTTCTTGTAGTAGGTGCTGAGCTGATGTGGGGGTCTCCCCTTATGCTTAAGGGTCTTTTGGTCTCTTCAGTTGGGTTTTGTGGCACTGTAGGTGCCGGCCCCCTCTCCTTTGGTGGCTCTCAGTGTTGTTGTAGGGGGGCGAGGGGGGGGGGGGGTAGTGTGTCCCCCTGTGGCTCTTCTGCAGCCTGTAGTCTGGGGTCCGCAGCCTGCTGTGTGTTGCTTGTGGTGGGGTCTGAGTGCCTCTGGGCAGGTGTTGTCCCCCCTTCTGTGGATCAGGGGTCCCCCCTGATGTTTGCTGGGGTTCAATGGCCCTGCACTTGCGGCCCCCCCCTCTCGGGTGTCTCTCACCTCCGCTCCTCTGCAGCCTCAGGAGGGCAGGCCTTGGTCTCCTCTGGCTCTGGGCCGGGTGCTGCTGTGGTCCGCTGTGTATTCTGGCCGCTGGAAACGGCCGCGCGCGATCGCCTCCGCAACTTCCGGTCCGGCGGGCCTGTAATTTAGCCCGGGGATTCTCCTGGAGGAGTAGGCCGCGATTCGGCAGATGCGGCCAGAGAGCTCCGGGTGGTCTCTATCGGGAGCTCTCCCTCCCGCGGTGTCAGCGGTATGCTCCTGGCCCTCGGATTGCACCTGAGTCGGGTGCAATCTCACTTGGCAGCACGTCCAGCTCAGGAGCCTCCGAGATGGCGCCCGTTGCCGCTGCTGGCTAGGCCACGCCCCAGGATCACATATTCAATGAGTGTGGATCACCAGTAAAACCCCTACCGGAGGAATCTGCACAATATTCACACTCAGGCATCAAAACTACACATGCATCAAAAGAAAAGCAAAAGTGTTATTCTCAAAATGACTAAATATGTAATAAATAGTAGGCCACTGAATCCAAGATGGCTCCCCTTTGGAAATAAATAGTAGGCCAGATCACAATGAGCCATATCACTTCATCTCATCTCCTATCATATGGATGCATTCACACAATATATACTTAGGTCATATGATGATGCATGTGTATGGGCATGATCGCAGCCACATGAATCTATTAGCCTCTATTACGTGAAGGATTGATCTTTTTTAAATAGTCAGTCATTTGAAAACTTCAAACACTTTACCCATAATGCACTTTATAACATCTTTACCATCTACTATGTTTAAAGGGGTTGTCCGGCCATAAACATTAGATCTCATTACTTCTATTTGCCCAATACAATGCACTTTGTAATATACATTGTGCATTGTAAATTAGGCAAACAGAAGTTATTCACTTACCTTTTAGGGTGCCCCCCCCCCCCGTGTTGCTCCTCGGTTGCCATTGGTTCCGACAAGTCTCTTGTCCTCTTCTTGTCGGGATGACGGGGACGCGCTTCTCCAGCACAGCTCTGCGCATGTGCAGAAGAACTTCAGCCGCTGGGAAGCTCAGTTCTGCCTGCAGGGGAGGCGTGGCTGCTGGCTCTTCATCTCCAAGGTAAGAATGAGTGGAGGGGCGGCTCTCATGGGGGGGGCGGGGGGGGGGAGGATGGATGGATGTGTGCAAGTGGTGTCCGGGGACCCAGCTGACAGAAGTCGTGGGGGGAGGGAGTGCAGTGATGTGTGCTAGTGTAATGTCAGGAGGCCCGGCTGTCAGATGTCCGGGGGGGGGGGTGCAGTGATGTGTGTGTGCTAGTGTAATGTCAGGAGACCCGGCTGTCAGAAGTCCCAGGGGGGGGGGGTGCAGTGATGTGTGTGTGCTAGTGTGGTGTCAGGAGACCCGGCTGTCAGAAGACGCGCGGGGGGGGGGGGGGTGCGGTCACATAGACTTGTAGCGGTGGAGTGTGCGGTCACATAGACTTGTAGCGGTGGAGTGTGCGGTCACATAGACTTGTAGCGGTGGAGTGTGCGGTCACATAGACTTGTAGCGGTGGAGTGTGCGGTCACATAGACTTGTAGCGGTGGGGTGTGCGGTCACATAGACTTGTAGCGGTGGCGTGTGCGGTCACATAGACTTGTAGCGGTGGGGTGTGCGGTCACATAGACTTGTAGCGGTGGGGTGTGCGGTCACATAGACTTGTAGCGGTGGAGTGTGCGGTCACATAGACTTGTAGCGGTGGGGTGTGCGGTCACATAGACTTGTAGCGGTGGCGTGTGCGGTCACATAGACTTGTAGCGGTGGGGTGTGCGGTCACATAGACTTGTAGCGGTGGGGTGTGCGGTCACATAGACTTGTAGCGGTGGAGTGTGCGGTCACATAGACTTGTCGCGGTGGGGTGTGCGGTCACATAGACTTGCAGCGGTGGAGTGTGTGGTCACATAGACTTGTAGCGGTGGAGTGTGCGGTCACATGGACTTGTAGCAGTGGGGTGTCCCGTCACATAGATTTGTAGCTGTGGGGGGGGGGGTCTGTCACAGTAATTTGTCACGTGGGGTTGGAGGGGGGCTGTGACAGTAATTTGCCGTGCTGGGGGGGGGGGGGGAGGTAGCGTGGGGCTGTCACAGTAATTTTTCACACGGTATAATCCTGCCTGTGCAGGGAGGGGAGGAGCTGAGCTGTGTCTGTTGTGAATGGTGGATCCTGTGTTATCTATATATAGGTATCACTGTACTTGTAGGGGGGAGGGGCAGGGGGTGCTGTTAGTGTACTTGTGTGTGGGCACTGTAAAGGGGGACTCTGTCGGGGAGGTCACAGGGGGGGGGGCACTGTATAGGGATGCTGTGGATGGGGGGACTGTGGGGGGCATGTGGAGGGGGGCTACTTTGGAGTACACTGGGGGGACTTTGGGGGGGGTGGCATATGTATGGGGGGTACTGTGGAGGGCACTGTGGGGGGGAATACTGGGGGGGCACTGTTGAGGTGGGACTGTGGAGAATGCTGTGGTTGGGGGAATGAGGGGGGCTACTTTGGAGGGCACTGTAGGGGTGACACTGGGGGGCACTGTGGGGGGGCATGTGTAGGGGGTACTGTAGAGGGCACTGTTTGTGGCACTGTAGGGGTGGACTGTGGGGGATCATTAGAGGGGCACTGTGGGGGGAGTCATTGTGAGGGGGGGGGGGTCGCTGTGGGAGGGGCACTATTGGGGCATGTGTGTGTGGGGAAATGTTTTGTTTTACTTTACTTTAGCACGGTGGGGGGGGGGGGGGGCAGTAGGTAGCCTTGCAGTGGGGGGCTGCAGGAGAGTTCTCTCTCGGCTCTCCCCAGCCCCTCTCCATTCACTATACACAGTGCTGATGTTTACACTCATGCCAGGATTTTATCCTGAACCATGAGTGTATAATGCAGTCTCCCCTGGCCACACCCCCTCTGATTATAGTATGCAGCAGGGGGTGGGGCCTGGGCGGGGAGAGACTGTAGAGCAGTGCAATAGAGGTGGGCGTGTCGTGGGCGGGGCTAGGACGTGAGCTGAGGGAGGCCATGAAATCCTGCCTTTTCATGCCTCTTACTGCCATCGGGAGCGCGCACACAGAAGAGGGAGAGCGCAGAGCATTGTGGGAAGGCAGCACAGAGGCGCCATCTTTGAAAGCTGCAGTGAAGATCAGATTCTAAGGTAAGAAACTGACATTCCAGCTGATCTGCCGGCCGGTTTGAGCCCCTGTATGCTGTGTGTTACCATCCTTACTGAAAGGGAAGCAGCAGCAATATAAAAATTTTTTACCCTGTGTGGCCGGACAACCCCTTTAATATATTTTTGTTACAGTCTTACATGTTTCGGAGCACATGTATGCCTCTAAACTATATTATGCAATGAATTTCTAACTTTGACGTTGCAAACTGTTTAAAAAAATCTGTTTAGCTGTAAGAACACAGAAGACAGAAACTAATTGCTTGTTTGAATGCTGCTGATAGGTCAATATTTCCTAATTATTTATAAACTGAAGTAGTTCCAAATGCTTTTCAAGTCTTTCAGAATCTTTTACTTTTGTTTGTCCAACCTTTGAATTACACGCTAAATTGAACGCATTTTAAATGTGTGACAGTAAGCAATTCTTTAATGATACATTTATGTTATTTAAACAGCTAAATCAAAATATTGAAATCAAAGGTAAGGTTACTAAATTTGACTTTTAGGCCTCATTTCCACGGCATGCGCAGATTCTGCACACGGATTTCCTCAGCGGAAGACCTGCGTGCCAGTATGTAAATTATTTTTATAAATGTTTGCCGGTGATCGTGGATACATTTTTGTTTTCCGCACGGATGTATGTGGATCATCTGCGCAGACAAAATCCACAACCCCACCTTCCAACCATTTCCCACCTCCTTAATTGATTTTGATGATGAGCGAGCATACTTGCTAAGGGCAATTGCTCGAGTGAGCATTGCCCTTAGCGAGTACCTGCCCACTCGAGAGAAAAGGTTCGGCAGTCGGCGGCGTGCAGGGAGCAGCGGGGGAGAGCAGGGAGGAACGGAGGGGAGATCTCTCTCCCACTCTCCCCCCCCCCCCCGCTCCCCCTGCTCACTGCCGCAACTCACCTGTCACCTTACTTGCTAACGGCAATGCTTGCTCGAGCAATAGCCCTTAGCGAGTATGCTCGCTCATCTCTAATTGATTTTAATCTTCAAATGCAATTGTATTTGCGGATGCACTGCGGATTGTCCGTACCCTATTGAGCCTGTCCGCACAGAATCCGCACTGAAATGGGGCATGCTGCGATTTGTTTTCCACACCAAATGGTCCACAAGTCAAATCCGCATACTTAAATTCAGTTGCGGATGCCAATGCTTCCCTATGGGCACTTGTTCCACTGAATTGTGGAACTTCTGCGCGGGTGACCCATGCGAATTTCACAAATCAAATCCCCTGTGGACATTGGGCCTTACTGGTTAATAATGTGTGTGCTTTCATTAGGGAAAAAAATTGGTTTTTTTTTTTTAGTTTTCCAGTGATATGAAATGTTTGGATTTTTGCAGAAAGAGTTTTTTAGCTTTTATTTTATTTTATTTTTTTTCGGAGGGTGGCGGAGGGAATGAAAAAACAGCAACTTTAACATATCTTGGTGTGTGTGTGTGTGTGGGGGGGGTTGTTCACTGTTTACCATGTGAAAGGAACAACAGTCTAACTTTATTCTATTTCTCTGCAAAAGAAAACTGTATGCGGGCTTTCTTTTGCAGATTGTGTTCAAGTTTTTTTTTGCTACAATTTGAGGCCTTAGTCACATGGGCGTTTTTTCGCGCGATTTGCGCATTGCATGACGGATGCGCAAATCGCGTGACCGGCGCCGAAAAATCGGCCGAAAAAACGCCCGAAAATCTGCTCCTAGCCGCATTTCATTAGAAACGGGCCGGAGCTGTCCAGCGCATTGCATTCAATGGAGTCTGCAATACAGCCGGCTCCATTGAAAGCAATGCGCTGCGGGCGAGCCCGGGATGAATTGTCGGGAAGGGCTTAAAGGGGTTGTCCCGCGCCGAAACGGGTTTGTTTTTTTTTCAATAGCCCCCCCGTTCGGCGCGAGACAAACCCGATGCAGGGACCTAAAGAAAAATCCGCACAGCGCTTACCTGAATCCCCGCGCTCCGGTGACTTCTTACTTACCGGCTGAAGATGGCCGCCGGCATCTTCTCCCTCCGTGGACCGCAGGGCTTCTGTGCGGTCCATTGCCGATTCCAGCCTCCTGATTGGCTGGAAGCGGCACGTGACGGGGCGGAGCTACACGGAGCCCCATTGAGAACAGAAGAAGACCCGGACTGCGCAAGCGCGGCTAATTTGGCCATTAGATGGCGAAAATTAGTCGGCTCCATGGGAACGAGGACACTAGCAACGGAGCAGGTAATTGAAAAACTTCTTATAACTTCTGTATGGCTCATAATTAATGCACAATGTACATTACAAAGTGCATTAATATGGCCATACAAAAGTGTATAGACCCACTTGCTGCCGCGGGACAACCCCTTTAAGCCCTTCCCGACAATTCATCCAGCGCTGTCCGGCAGCCCATTGCTTTCAATGGAGACGGTTGTATTGCCGGCTCCATTGAATTCAATGGGCAAAAATCGTTCTTCTCTGCCACAGCTGTTACAGCTGTGGCAGAGGAGAATGATTTGTGTTCTATATGTTCTCAATGGGGTCGGCGCTGCTGCCGCCGGCCCCATTGAGCGCATATACAGAAGAGAACAGGAATCGCAGATCGCACATTGGTGCGATCTGCGATTTCTGTTCTATAATTTATCGGACGAGCGCATAAAAAGCGCTCATGTGTCCGATACCATTGCAAAGCAATGGTTTTATAAAATCGCCGGACGCATGCACATGCGCAAATCGCGGCTAAAAACGCCCGTCTGACTAAGCCCTTAGGGTGCATATAGTTTGCCTAATTTTTATGACATTCTTCTTGGGGGATACTGAAACCCTGCAGTTACATTTGGGGTTTTTTTTTTGCCTTTTTTTCACCATTTTACCTAAAAGGCAAATGCTTATGGCAGACCTGGGGGTGTTTGCTTAACCTCCACTGCCATAGTAAGGCATTGGCCCATGCAATCACATTTCGGAAGCATGCTTGAGAAAAGTGCCAAAATGCTTTGCAACACCTGTCAGCCATCATCTTTTCCAGTTGCAGTGGAATTTGTATGGTTTTCTTTGTTTTTATTTGTTTCATAATACATTATTTGGATAAAGAAAAAGCAAAGCTAAGGATTATACCTTCTTGATTGGATGGAGACCTCCTGGGAACCTGTTGACTAAAGATTTTATCTTCACTATCTGTAATGACTGGCACGTTACATCTTTGAGGTGTCTCTGTTTTGGGGGACCCCTCCTGAAGTAAGTGACTGTCATTTTCTACAACTGTTTAGAACTGACCCCATTGTGTTTTTTTTTCCTCAGTGCTACACTGAAGTTATTTTAGTCTTTTTCCCAGATACTCATTCTAGAGTATCTGGTGCTTTGGGGGGTCCACAGCTCTCCACGTATGTGTGGATTTTTAGGTTACACTTGTATACAAAATTCCTGTCAGTTTTTTGTATCTGTTAATTTTTCCAAAGTGCTCTCCTTTTTACTTTTTTCATTTTGGAGGCTAATGAGTTGTGAATCTAAGGACTGTATCATAGGGACAGGGTTCCTTTTTTCAGCCCTTAGACGCTACAGTTAAATATGACTAAGGCATCTAAGGGGTTATAATTAGAGATGAGCGAACGTGCTCGGCCCCGCCCCTTTTTCGCCCGAATACCGCGATTTTCGAGTACTTCCGTACTCGGGCGAAAAAATTCGGGGGGCGCCGTGGCGGCGCGGGGGGTTGCAGCGGGGAGTGGGGGGGAGAGGGAGAGAGGGCTCCCCCCTGTTCCCCGCTGCTACCCCCCGCACCGCCGCGCCTCTCCCCGCCCCCCGGCGCCCCCCGAATCTTTACGCGCGAGTACTGAAGTACTCGAAAATGGCGGTACTCGGGTGCGTAAGTACTCATTACGAGTACGTTCGCTCATCTCTAGTTATAATGATCAGAGACCAATGTTAGTTGTCTGTGCCGGATTCTTAAACTATTGCATCCGGCACTGACTGGTGACAAGTAACATTGGTCTCTGATCATTATAACCCCTTAGATGCTATAGTTATATTTAACTGTAGCGTCTAAGGGCTGAACAAGGAGCAAAGAAAACAGGAGTGCAGCATACATAGTACTGCTATCTTCTTCTGAAACACCTTAGTAGGAAGGTATCACTTCAGAAGAAGTACCCTGAACAGCCACCATAAAAACACTATAGAGAAGTCATTAACAGATTAAGGAATTTATATAAGCTGCTGTTTCTAGATGAGGTTGAAAACTTCATGCTTTCCGGTCACTTTATGCTTTCTAAACCTGCCAAACACCATGATGATTTTTGTAGATAGCATTATCTATTTCTATGTAGTAGGCATTTCCTCTAGACTTTCTCCTCTTTAATCGCATTAATAGTCACATACATCATGTATTTGTGCATGATGAGTGTTTCTTATTTAAAGAATTTCTTCTGGCTTTGGGCACCACTTTGGTTCCTGGGCATCAGGCTCTGTTCATTGCTCGGTTTGTAAAGATTATCTGTTACTTTCCTACTTGACTTATCATGCTTACATGTACCTTAATGAACAAATGAGAGCTTCCTTTACCATTTGTCTTTTTCACCACAGTTGTGCCTAACCTTTTGGTACAGTTTTCGTAACTTGCAGCCAACCCTCTATCAACTCATGCTTTTGATTAGTATTCATGAAGCCTTTTTCCAGCATATTCCTTTTGTGAGAGGGTTTAGGATTAGAGATGAGCGAACCTACTCGGACACGCCCCTTTTTCGCCCGAGCGCCGCGATTTTCGAGTACTTCCGTACTTGGGTGAAAAGATTCGGGGGGCGCCGTGGGTGAGTGGGGGGGGGGGTTTGGAGTGGGGGGGAGAGGGAGAGAGAGAGAGCTCCCCCCTGTTCCCCACTGCTACCCCCCGCTCGACCACGCCTCCCCCCGCCCCCCGGGGCCCCCTGAATCTTTTCACCCGAGTACGGAAGTACTCGAAAATCACAGTGCTCAATCGAGTAATTACTCGAAAAGAGTATACTCGCTCATCTCTATTCAGGATGACTAGCATATAGTCCCATATAAATTCATATCGCTATCCCAAAGCCAAATTCAATAGCAACTTAATTGACTCCTCGGTTAGTAATACACGTTGTAAACTTTATTAATGTTTAGAAGTTTTCAAGAAGATCTCTACTTGACATACAGCTTTCTCCACAACACACCTGATTGTCTCTCACACTCTGAAGTTTCTTTTATGCATATTGTGCTTATTTCCCTGCTGCTCAGTCGCCTATCTGCTTCTGATCAGATACCATCTTGATTGCCATGTCCTGGAAGCCAAATTACATGACATTTTTAAGGGTAGTGATGAGAAATCTTTTGAAAAGTTGGATCCAGCCAGTTTAACGAACTTTTTGAAAAAGTTTGGTTTTATTCGAATTAGTATGAATAAAACTAAACTGGAAGCTCACCTAAACCCCTAAAACTGGTGTATAACACTGTATAAGAGCCACAAAAGCCTGTATTACACGCTGAGAGTGTCATACAGGTTTTTTATGGCTCTTGGACAGTGTTATACACCAGTGTTGAGGACTAATGTTGAGCATATCGAACCAGTAGAATCCTATTTCGGGTAGAACCTTGCTGAAAGCTTGGTCCATGGCAAACTGAACTTTTAGCAAAGTTTAATGTGAAACAGGATTCTACTGGCTTTCTTTACTCAACACTATCAAATGAATTAACGGAACACATGGTAAACTTTAATTTTGGTTGGGATTTCCCTTCAACAAAAGTCTGTTCAATATGTTTGTTAGAATATTTTTGGCCAGTGGGAAACATCCAGGCAACTAAAAAGGGAGCTTCCTTTATGGATGCCATAATCAAAATTAAAGAGTCGCCCCAGTTATTTTTTTTTTATTAATTCTACTCATCCCTGTTAAAATGCCAGGTTTTTGTCATGTTTAAAAATCCAACAAAGATGAATCATTTCAGATTTATTTTCACCATTAATGTGACCCATTATCTGTACAATTCCATAAGTTATACATCTTGTACATAGTGATAAGGACCATGTTGGTATAACAGGGGTATCTCCTGTATCTACTTATATCTCTACAGCTGTTACATGTTATACATCTCTCTGTATGTAGTGATACGGAGCATGCTGGTATAACCTGAGTATACTAGCATTTATTAAAAGTGCATGTAGTTTCTTAAAAATGCGTGTGGTTTTTGAATACTGCATGCAGTTCTGTAATGTGTTTTTTTAAATTGTGGTTCAAGAATGCAACAAAAAACATGAATACAGCCTGAGGGTCTATTAACGTGAAAACAAATTTTCACGTAGTCCAGGAAATGAGTGAGGTTTGAAAAGCTCATGCCAAGAGGCAAAATCACGTATGTAAATTTGTTTTGCAGAGGTATGCAGCACAATTTAGGTATCAATATGGGTACAGGTGGGGAGGGGCCCAAGCTTAACTTTTGCACCAGGGCCTCTGACCCTTTAGTTATGCCCCTGAATACATCATTGGATTGATAGCACAAAATAGTTGAAGAAAAAGCAGGGACATGACTCTGCATCAAGACAGTGCATGATAAACATCAGACAAGAGGCTGTACTGTGTGAAAGTGACTGCAGCATATGTTTTAAAGCTGGTTTTACCGAATAAAAACTGAGAAATATTGATGACAAACACCTGTGAATGTGCATGTCCATTTAAGGGTTTTGCCTTATTCCCAGCCTTTTGATTTATACCAGTTAATGTTCTGACAGGACAAATAGTCATGCACCACATGACTTTTTTCTTTTGGAGGAAGCTGAAGGAGACAGTTCATACTATACTTGGGAACAACATCATCACCATGCATCAAAGACTAATGGGCACAATTGGACAATTGACGCCAGGTTAATTTATTGCTGCTGAGCACCAATGCATTCTATGTACACAGATTTTCATTGCGGCAGAAGGTAGAAACATTGGGAACTTATTGATGGAAACTATTTGCTTTTCCTATACTTAAACTGTGCAGTTAGAATTGAAAATGTGTTTTACAATTAAAGGAAACCTGTCACATCCCCATAGCACCATAAACTAAAGGTGCATTTAGATACAAAGATGATCGCTCCAAATATGGCTTTTGAGCGATCCTTTTGCATAAACTACTAGTTGGTACTTATGCCTATTAGTACCAATTAGTAACCTGTGAGCCGCCAGGAGCTGAATTTATTCAGGGGACAGCCCGCTGTTCTCTGAATAAATTTCTTTTGTTCTGCAGGTGGGGCTGACAGCTGAGAATAGCTGAGAATATGTAATCAGCTGTTATCAGCGATCCTCGGGCAGAGCACAACATGCGGTCCGTCTTATCAGCTGTTCTGCTGAACGACGGATTTCAAGCTGAACTGAAGTCTGTCATTTGGCAGAAAACTGAAAGATGGGCACATTTACATGCAACGATTATCACTCAAAAGATGGCTTTTGAGCAAATTTTTAACGAGAATTGTTGTATCTAAATGGGCCCTAAGTCATACTGCTATTAGGTAGGGTGAGAGGGAGCCAGATGATGTATTTTTTATACTCACCCGCTCCCACAATCCAGTGCTGTCAGCATCTGAAGTCAGCGAGCAGTACAAAGTCCAGTCCACATGCTCTCTGAAAAGAGTCAGATTTTCAAGCTGCATGCCATCCTGAAAGGAAGACACCACTGGATCGAGGGAGCAGGTTAGTATAAAAAACACATCACCCAGCTCCCTCTTACCTCCCCAAACAGCACTATAACTTATGTCTTGCATTTATTTTCTATTATTTACATGCAGTGGGGCTTTAAAACGCCAGGGGGAGCCTAGGGTGGCAGTACCAATGTGATTCACTTTTTGAGGTGCAGGGCAACCCACCGAACTATTATGGAATTGTTAAAAGGTTGCTGGTCTGCATGGTGAACTACATGTATCAGAAGGTCTGGCACTTTGTATCCACTCTGTGTGGGAGTATACCCCAAGCAGGTACCCCCCTCTATATTAAGAGGCTGTGTGAGTGGCTGTTTCATCGGTGTCCCTTACAGGTGTAATTAGCTTCCTCATTTGGTTGTCTGCTTCCTGCATGGTTAGAGGATGCAGCTATATGCCCTCCTTAGTCAGTAAGTATATGGCCATTTTCTGTGATTGTTTTTATGTTTCTATATTTCCCCTTCTGTGATATATTTATATTAGTGTAGGGACTCGCAACAGGCAAGGAACCTTGATGCAGTTAGTGAGTTGATGTATCTTGGCCAAAATCCAACTAATGCCTTGCATTTATTATCTATCATTCGCATGCAGTGTAGCTTTAAAATGCCAGGGAAAGCCCAGGGTGGCAGTACCAATGTGGTTCACTTTTTGAGCTGCAGGGCAACCCGCCGAACTATTATGGCATCGTTAATAGGTTGCTGGTCTGCATGGGGCACTATATGTATCAAAATGGTCTGGCACTTTGTATCCACTCTGTGTGAGAGTATACACCAAGCAGCTACCCCCCTCTATATCAAAAGGCTGTGTGAGGTGGCTGTTTCATCGGTGTCCCTCACAGGTGTAATTAGCTCCCTCATTTGGTAGTCTGTTACCTGCATGATGGGAAGATACAGCTGCCCTCCTTAATCAGTAAGTATATGGCCATTTTCTGTGATTGTTTTTATAACTTAGCTATGCGGGCCTGACAAGTTCTGTTTTAATTGGTTTTCACACTGTCTTCTATACATATACTTTCCCACCCTTGCACATCAGCAATGTGGTAAAACCTATCTCGCTATTTACCCTGTCATTATATAACTGAGACATTCTGTTAATTGAAAACATAGAATTTTCTAATATATTTTGTGTAGGAATTTTTATGATTTCAAAATATTTGCTTTCTAAAATGCAATAAAAGTCTTAATTGTTTACTTTCATAGCTTGAAAATCTGTCCTGCTCATGTGCGATCACACGTGTGCATGGCTCATTACAAGACACTGCTGCGATAAACTGTGCTGCAATGACCTATGTGATAATCACATGAATTAATAGTTTTTCAGCCTCCTGAAATCAAAGAATGTTCTCATCTAATGAGTAGAAGCAAAGATCTTGAAACTATGAGAAATGGCTGCATATAGTATATTAGAAAATTGCCTAACTTTACAATGAGTAAACTTTATTTTCAGAAAACCACCTGAAATGACCTTTATTTGTAAATTTGCATATTACATAAACTTTTGAGATAACTATGTATACACTTGTCCCAAAACAAAGTTGAGCATGCCTTGTATAAATTGCTTGTGTTCCATTCATTGCAGAATGTAATGATGGATAACATAACAGTCCGTGCAAGAACTGAAACGGCAAACATAAAATAATGAAGCATAGTATATTTCACGAGGTCCATGACTTCTGACATATTTGTTCTCCTCTATGCAGTATAAGACTGATTGGTTCATTATGTTGTGTTTATGTGTCAGACCTTTAGCCTTCCTTATAAATGAATTAGCTGTTTAGTTAGAATAGCAATCTAAACAAAACATACTGTAGGTAATCAGGTGCTATATCTCATTCTTCAGGTTCGTTTAGTGAAGGTCATATTTCTATGCAAATTCAACATGGCACTTGCTCTTGAATTAGGCCGTAGTTTGGAATATCATATTCAAGCCAGTTGCCGGTTATAAATTTATGATGGCGTGTACTGGAAACAATATATATTATGAATACTCGAACATTAAAATTGAATTGTATTGTCTTAATAGGACACTTTCTTATGTAGTTACTTACAAAGTGATTTATAAGCTGTATGCCTACATGCTTTATAGAAGTCTAAAAAGGAACTGCTCGGTTCATTAATAGAAAAGTGATGCTGAAGACTGGATCTTCGCCTCAAACTGACAGCAATTGTTACATGTCCTCGAATAATCTTGCATGTGCTAATGTGGTGTGTTGGAATGTAAAAATCAATTATAAGGCCGGCTTCACATGGCTGCAGGCGTATTTACACGCACATTTGTGGTATGTATTTGCGTGATCAGCTTTGCGTCTGTCCATGGTTTACTGTATTTTTTGCAAAAAATGCACAAGCATGCTCCCATTCATTTCAATGGGCAATTAAGTTAAATTAGTTTAATATTTGCTATGTTCGGGAGTAAATAAAACATGCTGTATTTGAACGAACCCATTGGAATCAACAACTTCTATTCACTGCATATTACGTATGCAAATTTTGTGCATGTAACTTGCTGGGCAAATGTGTTTTTTGTGAATAAGCCCTAAGTGTGCCTGACTGAAGAGTATTGCTACTTACCTACATTTTTAAAACTTTTTGGTTGTTGTCTGGTGAAAGGGGCGATCCCACAGCTTAAAATTGCTGAGAAGGAAATATGACTGCTGCAGCCAATCACTGGCTATGGAAGGTCACTTCTGTGGCTAGTGATTGGCTGCAGCAATCATATGTCCTGGTCAGCAGCCACTAGAAAGTACAGACTGGTTATGAAGCAATTTCTAATCATGGGAAAACCCCTTTTGGGCTCCTACCCACTTGCGTTTTTTTTACGCAAATGTCAATGGGACTTTCTAATGTTAAAAACGCATTGCACAAAAATCGCTAAACTTGTGATGCATTTTTAACATTAGAAAGTCCCATTGACATCCGCATTAAAAAAAAACACAGCGTTGATGGCTAATGTCCATGGCTGGATTTCTGCCGCATTTCAGGTGATGGCAATCTGTGACGTTATGCCGCAGCTATTAGGTTCAGTTGAACCTAATAGCCCAATGTTCACACTGTGGAATTCTTCCACGGAATTCCGCAGCGTGAAAGAAACCACCATGCTCTAAATGCTGTGGGAATACACACAGCCGGCTTCCATTGTAGCACACTGGAAGTATTGTGTGATAACATGTCCCTGCCCACTGCCGGTCACATCATCCCACACTGTGCGTCGGCTTGCCAGGTAGCAGGCGCACAGCAGATCCAGAGAGGTAAGTATGGGGTCTTTGGGGGGGGCACCGCAACGGAGTCCACTGCGATAATCCACTGGCGGAATCCATTACGGATGTGGGCATGAGGTCTAACGCAGCGTAGCACACTGGAAGTATTGTGTGATAACATGTCCCTGCCCACTGCCGGTCACATCATCCCACACTGTGCGTCGGCTTGCCAGGTAGCAGGCGCACAGCAGATCCAGAGAGGTAAGTATGGGGTCTTTGGGGGGGGCACAGCAATGGAGTCCACTGCCATAATTCACTGGCGGAATCCATCACGGAGGTGGGCATGAGGCCTAACGCAGCGTTAAAAAAATTTTTTGCTCCCCCTATCTTATATCAGCGCCAAACCCCATGCATATAACAGCCTATATGAACAAGTGCTTCATTTTGATATAGCTTACGTTTTCCTTGGTCTCTACCAAGCTTCCTTTTGCTTTCTCACTATGCTATCTCTTAAAGGGGTTCTGGCACTACAAAAAACAATCAATACTTACTAGGGATCAGCGAATGTACTCGTTTTGAGTAATTACTCGATCGAGCACCGCGATTTTCGAGTACTTCAGTACTCAGGTGAAAAGATTCGGGGGGCGCCGGGGGGCGGGGGGAGGCGTGGCGGCGTGGGGGTAGCAGCGGGGAACAGGGGGGAGCCCTCTCTCTCTCCCTCTCCCCCCGCACTCCCCGCTGATACGCCCCACTCACCCACGACGCCCCCCGAATCTTTTCGCCCGAGTACGGAAGTACTCAAAAATCGCGGTACACGGGTGAAAAAGGGGCGTGGCTGAGTACGCTCGCTCATCTCTAAATTACTTACCTATTCCTTCCCAGGCAGCCTACTTACCACATCTTCTTCTCGTTGATTTTTTCCTGGCTCTTGCAGTCTCCCCGGGTCACCTCATCTCCAGCCGGCTGATTTTTCTGCTTCTGGTGATGAAGCATACATTAGCTGCATTCTTGTTCCTGCCGGGCAATGTATGCTATGTCACTTGTGATGTAGCATTCATAGCCTAGCAGGGAGTGCTGGTCTATTGCTGAGACTGCGCATGCACACTGTCTCTTTGCAATAGTATATGAACTCTCGCTGCAAAAGATCGGCATTCCTTGTTAGGCAGAGAACGTTACATCGCTAGTGACGTAGCGTACATTGCCCGGCAGGAAGAAGAATATGAGGAATGGACGCTATATAACAAGAAAAGAAGGTTCTGGACAGTTTGTGGTGAGGTGACCCAGGGGACTAGAAAAGATCAGTGAGGAGAAGCCTGTGAAGGAATAGATGAGCATTGATTTTTTTTTTTAATTGCAAAACCCCTATAGCACTTTTTGACCTTATCTGAACACCCTCTTTGCTGTGTGTTTTATTACAGTTGTTTGAATTATATTTGAATATTTTCTATGTAATAATCAAAATACTAACAATGACTATTACGTCCGTCCGTGAGTGAGTGGGTTTGTGAGTAACTTATATGCTCCGCCCCTGATGGCATGACGGTAACATCATCACAGGCCCTGTATGCACATGGCTGCTGTCCTAATAATTACTAGTAATAATAATAAGGATGACAGGCACAATAAATGTCTTATCCATTTGCCACAGTTTTTCTTAGTATATGTATGTTGAATGTTGTGAGTGTTTGGAATGGATTGTGTATATCTATGATGTATGTGGTGTTGTTACATTTGTCATGAGTGTGATGTCTGGTCTGTTGTGGTGGATTGTTCTGTCTGTGATTATGGCTGCCGTAGTACAATTTGTGCTTATTGTTTTCTAGGGTGTCTGTGGAGTGTATTTGTAGTTTGCACCATGAATATCTGATAGTTTGTTCTCTCTGTGGATTATATTTGCTATTTGATTATGTCTGTGTAAATAATACATCATATAAGGCTGGGTTCACATGGCGTGGAAATCTTGTGGAATGCAGTGGGACCACATGGGAATCCCGTGAGATTTCCATGGTGGAAGTTTGGCGTGGGATTTGAAGCATCCTTATTCCACTGTGGAAATCTCTCTCCATAGAGAGAAGCGAGATGGCAGTGGAAACTTTGCTAAAATTGACATGCCGCATGTCAGTTTCCACATGGCTTGTCCGCAGAGAACTGTCGGCAGCGTGGGAATGATATTTTTGCTAAATCTCTTCCACTTTGCTGGTTAGTCTTAGTTTTAAAAATCTGCATGGAAATTCTGCGGCAATTCTGCATCATGTGAACCCAGGCTAATACATAATCTGTCTGTGCCAAGAGCAACTGGAGGTGATGCGTTGAATTGTTTCTGCCACAATGTGGCATTTTCTGCACATCTCACCAGTAAGTGTTGTGTCTTTTAGGATGTATTTTCTGTAGGTTTCTGTGTTTATGACTTGCTCCTGTACAGCAATCATGAACCCCTCTATTTCTCCAAAGAGGTGACCGCGAGGCAGCTAGCAGTTTGACCTTGGAGCTCCTTCTTGACCCCTGATTGCTTAAAAGTGTCGTGTTTTTCATTTGTTGCACAGAGTCTAGATGACAGGAATATCTGTTTAGTGCTGTGTTGTTTCTGTCTGCTGGAGTTACTGCTTTATGCAGCTCGGATGTTTCTTTGTTTTCTGTAAAAGAACTCTCGCAGTGTCTGTATTTGTTTGTAGTGTAAGTTTATTATTATTATTTGGCCATTCTTCTGGTGTTTCTGTATTGTTTGACCTCCATGGCATTTAAACAAAATATACAGCTTTTTTATGTCACCTTCTGTTCTCCGTTCTCCATTCTTTTTGTATTGTGCTTTCGTTTTGTATGGTACATTATTCTTGTTTCAATTCATTACTAGCAATCCATTGTAAACAAGAGGAAAGTTTATTCTTCATTACACCTCAGAAACCTAATATAAAGTATTTTCTAGTCTATTGTCTTCTTTTTGTCTAGTACAAGTGAAAAACATCATTTTTGTGTCAATGTCATGGCACAGATTAGAGATGGACAATATAGAAATTCAAGCCATATGTCTCTAACAGTCTCCTATAGAGTCATATAACTCAATAGCTGATTCATTAGCTCAGTGCCTTATATACAACTAACATACAGTAGGAGCTTATCTTAAAAGTGACAGTGACCCCCTAACCTACTGGGCTGTTGTATGGGTGCACAGGTTGCACATATAGCTTATCTTTCCATGTATGGGTAACTTACAACCTTCTTAGGAAAGTTACCTTTACAGAGGTTGACAATTGCCTGAATAATCACTCAAATGGGTGATTATGGGTGACTGTCAGCCCATTTACACACAGCCCCCAACAGGGCACTGAGCAAGAAATCACTTTGTAATCATTAGTCATTAGCGTTTAAGTAAGCTGAAGTAGAGCAACAACTGAGTAACTTCTCGCTTAGTGTAAACAGGAATCACTTAATCTTTGAGACTGCCTGTTTGCAGTTAATGGAGGTGCACAGCTAGAAGAGATCCCCAATCCACTTTGCCTCCATTCTCTGAATAACTATTGCTCCTATGTGGAGGCACAGGAGCTATAGTCTCTGGGACAGTCGTACTGTGTAACGGTACCTTTAGTTTTAATTTACTAAGCACTTATATAATTCAGTCATTATAATTCAAAAATAACCAAATCTCAAGCAATACACCAGCTTTGATATAAATATGACTCCAACTAATAGTGTTTAGTAATTAGTATAATGGCTTTGTCAATTAAATTATGAAGAAGAGCAGATGAGAGAGTGCTATGCATCTCAGCTATGGATCATAGAAGCACTTAATTATTAAATACCATTTGCGGCATATACTGACTATATCACTTACATCAGTAGATCAATGCAATTCACAATTCAAGTTGAATCTTGCAAAAATATAGAAAAAACTTTTTCTTTAACACATTATACGCTAGATTTCTGCAAATGCAATATATTTCCCCCTTTTTTTCCAAACATAACTCCACTGAAATCCTATAATCTGACATCTTTGATTCAAAATTTTAGATTCTGGGTTGTTGGACTTTAACTGATCAAAATAAAAAACAAAGTTTGGTTAAAGTTTTGGGTAAGATTGATTTGTGTTGAAAAGTCCATTGCTCTGTGCCCTGTCAGACCTTATGTAGACTGCAATCATTCAAAGAGCCCAAAGGGATTTCTGGCCTATAATTTATAATCCCTAAAAGAGGTCTGTACGATAGCAAAAGTGAATGAATGAATTAATGAATGAATGGGACATCCGACACTGCATTGTGTTGCTATATATGTGAACTGTTTTAATTATTTGTGTTTAATTATATGCTATAGTTTGAGAGAGAATGTAGCACATTTAATTTTAGTTTCCTTAATTATAGAAATTACTGAAAAGCAGTGGAGAGCCTTAAAATGGTAATTTACTACTGGGGAAGTCCCTAATAAGGCCTTAGTCACACGGGCGTTTTTTCCCGCGATTTGCGGATCGCATGACGGATGAGCATCCGCAAATCGCGTGATCGGGGCCGAAAAATCGGACGAAAATACTGCTCCTAGCTGCGTTTCAATACAAACGGGCCGGAGCTGTCCAGCACATTGAATTCAATGGAGCCGGCAATACAGCCGGCTCCATTGATAGCAATGCGCTGTGGGCGATCGCGAGATGAATTGTCGGGAAGGGCTTAAATATATTCATGAATGGGTGAGTGAGTGCTGCCTCTGATTGGCTCAGCGCTGAGCCAATCAGAGGCAGCACTCACTCACCCATTCGTGAATTCATGAATGGGTGTGAGTGAGAGCTACCTCTGATTGGTCAGGCTGTGACCAATCAGAGGCAGCTCATTCAGCAGGCGGGGATTTTAAATCCCCGGCTTCTGAATACTAGAGAGAGCAGTTCAGGACAACTGCCGCCGTCCGCGGCTGAACTCCGTCTGCCGTGACAAGGTGATTATATATATATTTTTTATTTTTACACATTTCTGGATGAATTGCAGGGAAGGGCTTATATATTTAAGCCCTTCCCGACAATTCATCCCGCGATCGCCGGCAGCCCATTGCTTTCAATGGAGCCAGCTGTAATGCCGGCTCCATTGAATTCAATGGGCAAACATCGTTCTTCTCTGCCACAGCTGTTACAGCTGTGGCAGAGAAGAATGATTTGTCTACTATATGTTCTCAATGGGGTCGGCGCTGCTGCCGCCGGCCCCATTGAGCGCATATAGAGAAGAGAACAGGAATCGCAGATCGCAGATAGGTGCGATCTGCGATTTCTGTTCTATAATTTATCGGACGAGCGCATAAAAAGCGCTCATGCGTCCAATACTATTGCAAAGCAATGGTTTTATAAATTCGGCCGACGCATGCGCATGCGCAAATCGCGCGAAAAAACGCCCGTGTGACTAAGGCCTAAAATGTAACTTACATTATGTAATAAATATTAAAATAATGGGCAGATGAAAGAAACAATATATGTCAAATTTAACTATTACACCACACCAATCCTGGACCTAATGTACTAAATTGTCCAGAGATGGAGGGTGAAAAGATACACACGGAATGTTCTCACCTCAGTCAGACTGACCCGGAGGCAGGGATGACTGACACACACGAAATACAAAGAGTGCATCAAAGTAAACTCTGTCCCCTAATGAGAGAGGAGAAAAGACTCAGATCAGGAGCAAAAAAAAGTAACGCTCCTTTTATTTAAGAGTAGATCCCCAAGGAAATATAATAATATTAAACCCTTTCCCCAACAAGGAACAACTGTGCAGAGTATGATAGACACATTGCATATAAAAAGGGAAACCATTGACTAAACTGATAGGCACACCAAAGGTTTGACATAACACATAGGTCAGACAGCCCATATAAAATGCCAAAAACCTGATACTATCTTATATGAAAGTACAAGAAGAACGACCAGCTAAGGTGGGATGTTGATAAAAGCTCACTAGAGATGAGGGAACGTACTAGTTTCGAGTAATTACTCGATCGAGCACCGCGATTTTCGAGTACTTCAGTACTCGGGTGAAAAGATTTGGGGGGCGCCGAGGGGCGGGGGGAGGCATGGCGGCGCGGGGGGTAGCAGCGGGGAACAGGGGGGAGCTCCCTCTCTCTCCCTCTCCCCCCCACTCCCCGCTGCAACCCCCCACTTACCCACGGCGCCCCCCGAATCTTTTCGCCCGAGTACGGAAGTACTTGAAAATAGCGGTACTCGGGCGAAAAAGGGGCGTGGCTGAGTACGCTCGCTCATCTCTAGAGCTCACATTCACTCACTGCAACTGGGTTGGACCGCATGTAATACAATATCTCACTGATAAAGCATTTTAAAAAAAAAGTTATAACTGCCAGCCACACACTGCAAACTACACAGGCAGCAATGGGTTAACTAATAGCTGATCTGTGAAAGTGTCATGAACAGCTCAACGTGTTTCTTCTTCTAAAAGATCATCAGCAGCAATACAAATTAAAGTTAACCTTGAAAGATTGCAAATTAGGCTGTAAAACAGCAGTAAAAAGATAGATGAATCTTGTCATTTGTATAGCGCCAACTTATTCCACAGCACTAATTATTTATTTATTAACCCCCCTCCTACCAAGCTGGGTGCTCATTTTACTGACCTCTTAAGGATGAAAGGCTGAGTCAACCTTGAGCCGGCTACCTGAACCAAGCAGGAATTGAACTTGCAACCTTCAGGTCGTGTGTGAGGACTTAGGACTGCAGTTCTGCTGACTTAACTCTCTGTGCCATACAAGGCTCATGCAGTGGATTCGTTATCAGTGGATAATGAAAATCACAGAGATGTTCTACCACCTCCAGCCCTAGTGATGGACTGGTGGTGACGATGGGGTACAGCCAGAACCATTCACTAAAAGTCCGGTTTAACACCCACAATGGGGCACCTACTCAGGGGGTTAGTATCACTTGTCCAATGCCAGCTCTATCAATGGATGCAACCCACCAACCATTCAGCAAAGGAGAAATCCCCTATTTGGACAATGCATGCTGAAACAGAGGCGTACCCACTCACTGTAGTTAAAGAGCCTCCACACATGCACAGAGCCAGAAGCACCCACCCACAGCAAGTAACACCGATGGGGAAACCTGCGCATGCACAGGAGAGAATCTCCTCTCATGGTGGATGGCATAAACCACTGAGAGGAATGGCAAAAGACCAATAAGAGATGGACATGGAAAAGACATAACTATATTATGTGCATTAGGGACCAGCTACAGATGAATATACTGTTCTAATAATCATAGGCAGATAGCTAGTATTTCAATTACATTTACAGGTGCACTACTAATTGCATCATGCAAATACAGTATTCAGTTGTCAGTAAACACAAGAGCATCTGATGTTATACTTAAGTGAATGAAAGCAGTTTTGAAAAGTTTTGTGTTCATTAAAAAGTACAATTTATAAGTTCAAGAAAATGACAACAATATTCTCACATTACTGACAACAGGTTATTAAGGGATATAAGAATGGAGTTATAACACTCCTATCCATCATCCGAGACAAATAACAGAATAAAACAAATAGCCAAGGCGATAGATAGATAGATAGATAGATAGATAGATAGATAGATAGATAGATAGATAGATAGATAGATAGATAGATAGATAGATATGAGATAGATAGATAGATAGATAGATAGATAGATAGATAGATAGATAGATAGATAGATAGATATGAGATAGATATGAACACTCAGAACAAGACTGGTGAATAAGCCCCAATTGTCCATGGACCAAAGATCATCAAAGAAACAAAGTGAAGGATAACATTTTATTTAGACCACTTGGTTGACAACGGTCAAGCCTAAACATCCACAGTGTCTCATTTTGTAACAGTCTCTTGTCCACATCTCCCTTTCTACCATTTGGATGTATCACCTCAATACCCTGAATTTTAAGCAGGGACACATTACTGTTGTGATAGGTATTCATGTGTAATACAAGAGTGATAGGTTTTTCACGCAAAATATTCCCTGTATGAGCCGAGATTCGCCTCCTGACTTGCTGAGTTGTTTTACCCCCATAAGTACATAAACAGGAGCAAGTGACCAGATGGGTGATATTATTTACAATTAATAAACTCTTTATTGTCGTATTTTTTACTTGTTGTAGCACTAAAAAAAGATTTCTCTTGCAGATGTATTGGCAGGCTTTGCATTCAGAACAAGGAAACGTCCCTAATGCATATTCAACCAACATTCTGTGATTGGATTAGTACCAAGATGTCTATGTACTAATCTATCACATGAGTTTTTCCTCCTTCTGAAAGTGATGGATGGGTGTGATGCTAAAACCTCAGCAAAATCCTCATCCTCACATAGGATGTACCAGAATTGTCCCAGAATCTTATACATATCATTGGACTGTGCATCATAGGTTCCAATAACACTTATGACTCCATCCGCTTATGACTCCATTCTCCAGCTGACGGGTTCACGGAAACAAAAAAGGTTCCCTCACTTGATTGTAATAAGCTTTGTTGAACACCTCCTTCATCTAGTCACTCTGTCTAAAACAATTTTCCATACCATGAGCTGTAATCTTAAAATCGACCTCTTCTGAACACTTCCTCCTGAGGCGAAGGAACTGTTCTTCCAAGATACCCCTCCTAAGGGAAGCAGGGTGGAAACTATTGCAACTTAGTAAGCTATTAGTAGCTGTTGGTTTAAGATAAATAGTTGCAACCAGCTTCTCTCTATACTTTTACTGATGGATAGGTCCAAAAAGGAAAAAAGGTGTTCCTGAATATCAGAGGTAAAACAAAAACCAAGAGCGTTATTGTTACGATGGTCTACAAACTCCATAAAGGAGGCACAAATTGTGGATCCATTAAATACAGATGTCACCAATATATTGTAACCAAAGCAAAATATCCATTTTTAGACACATCTGAAAAAATGCATTTCACTTCCCACCAACCCAAGTACAGGTTAGCATATGTAGGGGCACATGGGCTCCTCAAGGCAGTACCCCTAAGCATGTGGTAGAGTCCACCATCAAATGAAAAGAAATTGTATTCTACAATAAATAAAAAAACAGCTTTATAATGAATGTGTTATGTTCTCTTCGAGAAAGTGCTTATTTTTACCTTACTTTCTTGGAGATCTATTCTTAACACGGTGATAGCAAAATCCATTGAGGAGTTTAAGAGGGGACTAGACGTCTTTCTCAAGCGGAAGGATATTACGGGATATAGACATTAGGTGACCAGCGGGTTGTAGTTCCGGGTCTTACAGTCAGGTAGGAACGATTAAAGGTTGATCCAGGGATTATTCTGATTGCCATGATGGAGTTGGGAAGGAATTTTCCCCCAAATGGGCAAATTGGCTTTTGCCTCTTGGGGTTTTTGCCTTCCTCTGTATCACCTAGGGGGTTAAGATAGGCTAAACTAGATGGACATTGTCTTGTCTTGACATGGACTACTATGTTACTATGATACTATGTTAAAGGGGTTGTCTCGCGAAAGCAAGTGGGGTTAAGTATTTCTGTATGGCCATATTAATGCACTTTGTAATATACATCGTGCATTAAATATGAGCCATACAGAAGTTATTCACTTACCTTCCCTACGCTGGCGTCCCTGTCTCCATGGCTCCATCTAATTTCAGCGTCTAATCTCCCGATTAGACGCGCTTGCGCAGATGGGTCTTTTCCCTTCGGCTCGGTCTGGCAGCAACGTTCTGGCTCCGCCCCCTTGCATGCGTCATCACGTAGCTCCGCCCCCGCCACATGTGCCGATTCCAGCCAATCAGGAGGCTGGAATCGGCACATGTGATGGGGCGGAGCTACGCGATGACGCATAGAAGGGGGCGGAGCCAGAATGCCGCTCGTGCTGGACTGAAGAGATGGGAGAAGACCCTTCTGCGCAAGCGTGTCTAATCGGGAGATTAGACGCTGAAATTAGACGGAGCCATGGAGACGGGGACACCAGCGCAGGGAAGGTAAGTGAATAACTTCTGTATGGCTCATATTTAATGCACGATGTATATTACAAAGTGCATTAATATGGCCATACAGAAGTACCTAACCCCACTTGCTTTCGCGAGACAACCCCTTTAACCTAAACAAAAAGAGCGTTATGTTATTTTGCACCTTATTCGACTCTTTTCTCCTCTCTCATTAGGGGGCAGAGTTTATTTTGATGCACTCTTTGTATTTTGTGTGTGTCAGTCTTCTCTGTCTCTGTCTGACAAAAACATTTCAAATGTATATTTTCCATCTGCATCTCTGGACAATTTAGTGCATAAGGTCTAGAATTGGACTGGGGTTATAGTTAAATTTGACACGCAGTATATTGTTTCTTTCATCTGCCCATTATTTTAATATTTGTTACATAATGAAATTTACCATTTGCCCCAGTATATTCAGCTAAGCAAAGCAAAATATTCTACAAGAATAACTTTTTCTTTAAAACAAATCCAGTAAATCCAACTCCATAAGAGTGTGCTTTATTCAACTGAATTCAATTAAAATCTTCATGAAATAATACAGTCCACACTGGATAATATACTCATGCTTACGCTTTTTTCTTTTCTGTTTGCCTATACCATTTCATAGTTTTATTTATGGTTCACATAATTAGAATTGCCTACAAAAATTTGAAAAAACTTCTATATAGAAAATGCTAAAACAAAAATAGAACCTTCACAAATATATTTTGTTAATATGTCAATCTTTTCATAATTATTCCATAATATTCATAATGTTTTATCAAAATATGAATGTAGAATCCAAAATCTAATTTATTTTAATCACGCTGTGGTAAATTGCAATTAATTCATTATTCTGTGATTAACAAAACATAAGCACGCAATTATTAATATGATTATTCTTCACATGCTAAAATTTCTGTTTCCACACATTTCAACTATTACTTACACTTTGGTGCACAAGTTTTATTTCTGCTTTTATCAAGTTGTCAGGAAGCAAGTGAGAAAACATGGTCAAATTATATAGCTGCAAACTGTACAATATCATCATCATAAGTAATAAATAACCAAACATCCACAATTATAGCAATTATAGAAGAATAAACAATATTTTTTAAAAAGCTGAATTTAATGAGTTAATTGTTGTCAGCTCTTCTGCTATGTTTATTTTAGTGCAAATGGAAATTTGGGGGGCTCAAGGGCCCACTGGGGTTAAATTGTTGTAACCAATCCCACCACAGCCTTTGTCATTAGCTGAAACCCACAACAGTGTATTGCTGCATGGTAGCGCACACCATTTGCAGCAAGTGTTATTCGTGACCCTGATATTGTGCATAATCAGGATGGCAGGATACTGTTCCTCTTAGACTAGTCTTGTCTATTGTATTACACTCACTCACACTACATCAAGACTCTAATAGTTTTTAGGGCTCCTACACACTTGTGTTTTTTTAATGCAAATGTCAATGGGACTTTTTAATGTTAAAAATGCATCGCAAGTTTGTGCTTTGCGATTTTTGTGCAATACGTTTTTAACAGTAGAAAGTCCCATTGACATTCACGTTAAAAAAATGCAGCATTGGGGCGTGGCCTGACTGCAGGAGAAGACAGAGGTCTTGAGCTAAGCTCTGTTCTGAACCAGCCTAAAAACCTACTTTAAAGCTCACCAGCAGCGATCCTAAAGAAAAAAAAACTTGCAAGACAGGATGCCAAAACGGAGGGCATTTTAAACCACCTCCACAGAGAGTCTCAGATTTTTTCCCGGTGAGGATTGAAGATCGGGAGTGGGATGCAGGCTCCCAGAGACCTCCTCCTCCTGCCATTTCCACAGCCAGTACAGAGGGAAGCAGGAGTCTCCCTGCGGATAATACCAGCGCTGAAGGTCCTGCTGCTGACAACTACTCACCGCGGAACACAGCACAGAGGATCCCGCTTCTAGGAGGGGTGAGTGAGGGGAGAGGAGAAGGGGACAGAGTACAGCCAAGCATCTCCAGCATGTCACTTGAGCGCTCCTCATTCTCCCCGACCTCCCTGTCTCCCATACTGCCGGCAGTGAACCCATCAACCAGCCCAATAAGGATGAGGGCAGGAAACACCCCAAAACAGAGGAGACAGGAGACGGAATATGTAGAGAATAGAGAGAGGGAGCCTCCCAAGGAAAGAGGGCTGACATGGGATCATTCCCAAACCAAGCAGCACAGCAAAATGGCCACATCTCCATGTTCTAGCTCCCCCTCCCAACCCCCATCCCCTTCTATGAGCCCAGAAAAGCAAAAGCCTAGGCTTTCTACACCTCCCTCCTTTCAAAACAGATTTGAGGATGTAGAAGAAGATTTAATTATAAATGTCCAGCATCTAATACTCCAGCTTCAGAGGACTTTATCAAAAATATGATCCTGGCTCTGAGAGGGTCACTACAGAGCGACATAAAGCATATTACTTCCACTTTTTCTAACTCCCCACAAGAGCTAGGAGAATGCATTGAACATGTTGAATCTAAAATGGCAGAATTCACTTCTTCACACAATAACTTAATTGATGCTTACTATGCCCTAGAAGAAGAGGTCACTTCTATTAAACTCAAACTGGCAGAGTTGGAGGACAGGAACAGGAGGAATAATATTAAACTCAGAGGAGTTCCGGAAAACATTAGTCAGTCTCATCTGAAGGACTTCCTCTCTAAATATATGGCGTGTCTTCTGCCAAATAGCACTGAACAAGATCGCATAGTGGATAGGGTGCATAGACTGCCTAAACCGAAATTCCTCTCTGAGGCCACTCCGCGAGATGTCATTGCAAGAGTTCATTTTTTCCACATTAAAGAGGCGTTAATGCAGGCGGCAAGAAAATCAACCACACTACCAAGTCCGTATTCTAACATCCATCTTTATGCGGACCTCTCGGCATATACAATCCAAAATGGGAAAGCCTTCTCTCCCATCACCACGTCATTGAGAGCGGCTAATGTTCCTTACAGATGGGGCTTCCCCACAAAATTATTGGTTCACAAGGATAACGTGCTACACATCATAACAACACCAACAGAGGGAGAAAAAAATGCTAACAAAATGGGGAATCCAGATGTTGGAAAAGCAACAGGTTGCAAAACTGTCACAGCACATAAAGCCACCTGGTTCCTGGTCTTCTGCCCCTTCCACTTGACATTCATTAAACTCTAGTTTCACAGTGTGATGAAAACTCTTTGCTGCTGGTATATGACCTAAACAGCTGATAGAAAAGGCTGATGGCTCTCAGGCGAACATTTCTATTCCCCCAAGAAGATGCAGGTTTTACTACCTGTTCTATTATCTGTTTGGTTCTTGTTTTTTGTTTCTCTGTTTTGCAGGTGCAGTGTCTGAAATCTTCCAAGCACAAGGACTCTAAATAAGAGATCTGCTACCTGGTATTTACCTGTTGTTTAAATTCTTGCATTTGATAACTATGTCGCTAAAGTACTAATTCAGGACATAATTGTATTTTTTCACACATACTATGGTGATTAACATTCTATCACAGAATGCTAAGGGGCTGAACGCCCCATTTAAAAGAGCGATGACTTGGAAGGAAGCGAGGGAGGCGGGTGTAGATGTGTTGTGCGTGCAAGAGACTCATTTTGCAGAGTCAGCATGCCCAAAATTTTCCAATAAAAAATTTCCCCAAATATTTAAGGCATGTGCAAAAAAGAAACAAGCGGGGGTCTTAATTGCTTTTAGTGAAAATACTAATTTTGAGCTGCTTGAACAAGATATTGATCCAAAGGGTAGATACATAATGCTAGTAGGTAATTTAAATGGACATATAATTACCCTAGTAAATATTTATGCTCCCAACAGTGCACAGATTTCATTTTTGAACAAAATAATAAGGAAACTTGGGAAAATACAAAAGGAAAATTGCTAATTTGCAGAGATTTCAACATTATTCCGGATAAAGAAATTGACTCCACAGCTAGTACTAGAACAGCTCCCACACTAAACCCATGGTTACATAAGGAAAACTTATATGATTCATTTAGATGCCTGAATTCCTCATCTAAAGAGTATACATACCATTCCCCACACCACAAAACATTTTCCCGGATAGACCTCTTTTTGGCTGACAGGTGGACCCTCCCGCTAATCCAAGCGTCTGACATAGGCCTAACCACTTGGTCAGATCACTCACTTATAATATTGAAACTGAACTTAGGCATCCCACACACCAATACAAAAATTTGGCGCAATAATCTAACCTTGTTTAGGTCTCCCAAAAATCAAAAGACAATTAGTGAGACTATAAAAGAGTACTTTGATATAAACTCAAGTCCAGAAATAGGGAATTAGGGTGCGTTCAGACGAGCGTGTTTTGGTGCGTGCGTCCGCACGCACAAAAACACGCTTGTATTTACAGCACTGCATTCCCTATGGTGTGTGCACATGTCCGTACTTTGCAGGTGCATGCCTGCAAAGATAGGACATGCGTGCACCATAGGGAATGCACGCATTGTTTTCAATGGAGCCGCGGCTGCTGCCGGCGGCTCCATTGAAAACAATGACCTGCTGGCTCCCTGCATTCCTTTTCAGGGAAGGACTTTACATATAAGCCCTTCCCTGAAAAAGAAAGATTTTAGTGTAAAAAAAAATAAAAATGCAGGCATTCTCTTCAATGGAGCCGCTTCTGCTGCCGGCGGCTCCATTGAAGACAACGGTCTGCTGGCACCACCAAATTGTTTTTCAGGGAAGAGCTTTACATATGGGCTCTTAACTGAAAAGGAAAAATTTTGGTGAGAAAAAAAAAATGCAGCCATTCACTTCAATGGAGCCGCTGCTGCTGGCGGCGGCTCCATTGAAGACAATGGTCTGTGGCACACCTGAATTGTTTTTCATGGAAGGGCTTTACATATAAGCCCTTCCCTGGAAATGAATTAAAAGTGATTTAAAAAACAAAAAAAATAGATACTCACCTCCCTTCAGCTGCCGGGGCACAGCCGCGTCTTCTCCTACTGTCCCCTGCACTGTGGTGCTGAACTGCTGATCTATCAGCAGCTGGGGATTTAAAATCCCCGTCTGCTGAAAGAGCTGAATTTGATTGGTTGAGGTGCTCAGCCAATCACAGGCAGCTCTCCCCGAATGAATGACAGGTGAGAGCTGCCTGTGATTGGCAGAGCACCTCAGCCAATTACATTCTGCTCTTTCAGCAGGCGGGGATTTTAAATCCCCGGCTGCTGATAGATCAGCAGTTCAGTAACACAGTGCAGGGGACAGCAGAAGAAGACGCGGCTGTGCCCCGGCAGCTGAAGGGTGGTGAATACCTATTTTTTTAATTTTTTTTTACTATTTTATTATGAAGCCCTTCCCTGCAAAGCCACTAACAGCTGCCGGGGCTCAGCGGGGACTTCTGCAGCTGTCCCCGGCTCTGTAGCGCTACTGAGCTATCAGCAGCTGGGGATTTAAAATCCCCTCCTGCTGGTAGCTCTGATTGTGATTGGCTGAAGCAATTCAGCCAACCACAATCAGGGCTACCAGTAGGCGGGGATTTTAAATCCCCGGCTGCTGATAGCTCAGAACTACAGAGCCTGGGACAGCGCTAGAAGTCGAGGCTGAGCCCCGGCAGCTGAATGGAGGTGAGAATTGTTTTTTTTATTTTTTTGCACTATTTTAAATGGCTTTTCAGGGAAGGGCTTATGAAGCCCTTCCCGGAAAAGCCATTGACAGGATGCTGGCAGCAGGATTCTCTACCGCAGCTGTTATGTGTGACAGCTGCGGTTGAGAATTGAAGAATTCCTTTTGCTGCATCTGCCACAGATGTGGCAGATGTAGCAGCAGGGAATTCTTTTAACTAGCGGGGGTGAAGGATACATCTGCCGCATGCGGCAGATGTGTTCTTCATGCCCTCGGGGGTCACAGCAGCGGCAGAGAGGTAAGTTTTTTGAAATTCTTTTTTTGCTTTGCACTAAAATGTTTCTTTTTCAGGGAAGGGCTTATATGTAAAGCCCTTCCCTGGAAAAGAATGCAGGGGACCGGTAGAGCATTGTTTTCAATGGAGCCGCCGGCAGCAGCCGCGGCTCCATTGACAACAAGCACGCAGCTGTGTCCATGCGTGCTTTTGCTCGTACCTAGGTGCGGACGTATGTACGCACCTAAGTACGCACCAAAATACGCTCGTCTGAATGCACCCTCACACTCTATGAAATGCACATAAAGCAGTCATCAGAGGAGTAATGATAAAACTCAGAGCACAGTATAGGAAAAATAAAACAAAGCATATTGATGAACTTCTGGTCAAAATAAAAAGATTGGAACGAGATATTCAAAACCCACGTTAATCAATCCTCAGGAACATTTGATGACACTTAGGCGAACCCTAGGGTCAGCACTGATTGAAGACTTCGACAGCAGTTCTATCTACTGGTGGGTCAATTTTTATTCAAACATAGATAAACCACCAAACTAATGGCTAATCGGGTAAAACCAAAACGGGTGAAAACTAAAATCCCATACATAGTTAAAACAGGTGGCTCCTCAACAAAAATATCACACCCCCCAAAAATAGCAGAGGAATTCAGGATTTTCTACACTATATAGAACTATATAACCTGAAAGACAATCCATCTGTTTCCCAGCCTAACTCTACCATTATCTACGAATTTTTAAGTAAAATGACTCTACCTACTCTAGGTAATAAATCACAAGAATTAGACAAACCCATCTCACTCTCAGAGGTAATGAAAGCCATTGATGGATTAAAAAATTTTGATGGGTTCTCAAACGAATATTATAAAATATTTTCCCTAAATCTTTCACCATACCTTGTTAAATTATTTAATGATACAATGACAGATGGAGTCTTACCAGCAGAGATGCTACAAGCGATCATTGTCACTATACCCAAACCGGGTAAGCCTCCTACCAATCCGGCCAACTTTAGACCAATATCCCTTCTTAATTCAGACATAAAAATCTACTCAAAAATTCTAGCTGCAAGACTACTAGAGGTCTTACCGGAAGTGATTCACAAAGACCAAGTGGGTTTTACTAAAGGGAGACAAGCAGCAGATGGAACGAGAAGAGCATTGAACCTGATATCATTGTTAGAGTCAAGACGGACACCTTCTCTCCTCCTAGCTCTGGATGCAGAGAAGGCGTTTGATAGATTACATTGGGGGTTAGCGTTTGCTGCTGTTGAAAAATTTGGAGTGGGGACCGCATTCCTACAAGCTATTCGAGCCTTGTACTCCTCACCATCTGCTAGGGTCCTGGTAGATGGAGTTTTATCCACACCATTTAATATAACGAATGGAATGCGCTAAGGATGTCCCCTTTCACCATTATTATTTATTATGATCATGGAACCCTTGGCAGAATTAATTAGAATCACATCAGAGATAAGAGGTATACCCCTGGGGTTTCGACAACATAAAATTGGGCTCTTTTCAGACGACGTTCTGCTATTTTTAACTGACCCACTAAGTTCCTTGAGAAAAGTATCAGAGAATATATCATTATTTAGTAAGGCATCCTATTATAACTTAAATATAGATAAATCACAAATTCTGGGAATCAATGTAGATAGACAATTAAAGTTAAACATTCAGAGAGAATTCTCCTTTAGGTGGCATTCCGAAATTCCATACTTGGGCATAAAACTATGCTTTCCTTTATCTAAAATTGTATAGGTAAATCTGGGCCCTTTGCATCTCACTATTCAGAAAGAACTAGAGAAATTGGAGCATTCCTGGTTAGGGAAAATTGTCCTATATATGATGTTAATACTACTGAAAATTCTATTTTTTTTCCGCACCCTAACTTACCCAATTTCACAAGCTACTATATCAGGGTTTCAAAAACAGCTAATGAGATATATTTGAAAGAACAAGAAACCAAGAGTTGCAGCCCAGATCTTATACCAGCATCGCAAACAGGGTGGAATGGGAGTTCCAAATTTACATTCATACTATCAAGCGACAATTCTCAATCAAACTAGCTCTTGGCTATGAGAATCAGGGGCTACAACATGGAGCCTATTAGAAAAGCATTAAACAAGAATAGGTCTCTGAATTCTCTCCTTAAAGCATTCACGATTGGAACTCTCTACCTGAAAATATCTCCTTTACCAAGTATGCAGGACATGTCTCCACCTATGCTCGCAACGCTACAGGCGTGGAATGCATATAAATACAAATTTAAAAACCGCTCCTTGCAGATAACAGCTCTACACAGGAGTCTAGAACAAGAAATTTCTATAATGTATTATCGGGAGATATGGGTGTTTCAAAAAGAGTACACCTGGTGAACTGGGAAACAGACTTGAGACGGAAGTTCTCCCAACCTCAGTGGTTGAAATCTTTTGAGTGGGCTAACAAATCCACTCTAGCAGCGAGATTATTGCAAACTCACTATAAAATATTAACAGGATGGTATTTTACCCCTACCAAATTAGCGAGAAGCTTCCCCCTGTTAAGTAAGGAGTGCTGGAGGAACTGTGGACAGGAAGGAACATTGCTACACATTTTTTGGGACTGCCCGTTGGTCTTAGCTTAATGCAGAGAGATATTTGCTCTCATCCCAAAAATAACGGGCATCCATGTGAAAAGCAGTCCACAAATAGCGCTTCTGATTTTGGAATGTGACCTTATACCCAGACTACAAAAGTTTCCCTGCGCAGCATTCAGCTGCCCTCATGCCACATGCTCGCTTCATAGCCACACTACCCTCATGTCAATTTATAAGTGCGTACTGGATGAGGAGCAACTGAGGCACACACTGCAGAGGGTTGGCTGGGCCAGGCAGCGACACTGTTTGAAAGTGTGGGCAATAGCCCACAATGCTGTTGAGAATTGATGATAAATTGACGTTCGATCATCATTCCAATCCCGTGCCACCTCCATCACAAAATTGTCAGGAGCCGCAAACGTGGGCATAAAGGGGACTCAGGTGCCAGCACTTCTACACATCTCCACAATGCAGCAGAACTCTGTGTGGGAAGCACGTGAGCGGGCCCAGGGTCAGGCTCGGTCCCAGCCTCCACCTTGTGTGACCCAAGGTGTCGCGAGTAACATAGCAATGCGAAATTCATGTGTCCCCACACAATTCATTCTGTGTAGGTGTCAGATAGCTCAACACCGCAATGGGAAGTCTTTGAGTTCCTTGGGCTTGCTGATGGAAGAGTTTCACTCCGCCAAGGACCTTGGCCCACATTTCTACCCTAGTCAGTCAATGTATTTGTGCCAGACCGGTAAAACACCGCAATGGGAAGTCTTTGTGCACCCAAAGCATAGGTGAGCCCAAGGAACTTAAAGATGGTATTACGCCTAAAGTAATCACAGCTCCCAAACATGGCAGAGTTTCACCCCACCAAGGACCTCAGTGTACTTTTCTACCCTAGTCAGTCTGTGTATTTGTGCCAGACAGGTAAACCACCGCAATGGGAAGTCATTGTGCACTCACAGCATAGGCAAGCCCAAGGAACTCAAGCATGGTATTACACACGAGGAAATCAGAGTACCCAAACATGGCAGAGTTTCACCCTACTAAGGGCCTTAGCCTCGGTCCACATTTCTGCCCTAGTCAGTCAGTGTGTTTGTGCCAGACAGGTAAAACAATGCAATGGAAAGTCTTTGTGCACCACAGCATAGGCGAGCCCAAGGAACTTAAAGATGGTATTACGCCTAAAGAAATCACAGCGCCCAAACACGGCAGAGTTTCACCCTGCTTAGGGCCTCGGCCTACTTTTCTGCCCTAGTCAGTCAGTGTATTTGTGTCAGACAGGTAAAACACCACAATGGGAAGTCTTTGTGCACTCACAGCATAGGCGAGCCCAAGGAACTCAAGTATGGTATTACACATGAGGAAATCAGAGTGCCCAAACATGGCAGAGTTTCACCGTGCCAAGGACCTCCACCTCGCCTCACACCCTTAGTAATCGTGGGCATAAAGCGGACTCAGATGCTAGTGCAGCTGTGAACATTTCATTAATGCAGTAACGCTCCTTTTGTTTGGCCCAAACCAGTGTCTTAGATAACCGTGGTAACACGAGAGAAAATACATGTTGCCCAGTGCATATCCCCTGACCCCAAGCAGGAGGAGGAGGTGACATAACAAGGCTAAGAAACCATGACCGAGGTAGGACCCGCAATAGTCTGTATGGGAAGTATGCGAGCGGGCCTTGGGTCAGGCTCGGGCCCAGCCTCCACCTTGTGTGACCAAGGTGCCGCGAGTTACATAGCAATGGGAAATCCATGTGTCCACACACTATTCATTCTGTGTAGGTGTCAGATAGCTCAACACCGCAAGGGGAAGTCTTTGAGTTCCTTGGCCTCGACTATGCTGTCAATGCACAAAGATAGTATTAAACAGGAAGAAATCAGAGTGCCCAAACATGGCAGAGTTTCACCCCGCCAAGGACCTCAGCCTCGGCCCACATTTCTGCCCTAGTCAGTCAGTGTATTTGTGCCAGATAGGTAAAACACCGTGATGGGAATTCTTTGTGCACCCACAGTATAGGCAGACCCCTGTAACATTTCTGTAGCAAGAGTATAGACGGACCCCAGTAACATTTCTGTAGTAAAAGTATAGGTGGACCCCAGTAACATTCCTGTAGCAGACGTATAGGCAGACCCCTGTAACATTTCTGTAGCAAGAGTGTAGAAGAAATATAGGCAGACCCCTGTAACATTTCTGTAGCTGAAGTATAGGCAGACCCCTGTAACATTTCTGCAGTAAACGTATAGGCAGACCACAGTATCATTCCAGTAGCAGAAGTATAGGTGGACCCCAGTAACATTTCTGTAGCAAAAGTATAGGCAGACCCCAGTAACATTTCTGTAGCAGAAGTATAGGCAGGCACAAAGATAGTATTAAACAGGAAGAAATCAGAGTGCCCAAACATGGCAGAGTTTCACCCTGCTAAGAGTCTCTGCCTACATTTCTGCCCTAGTCAGTCAATGTATTTGTGTCAGACAGGTAAAACAGCGCTATGGGAAGTCTTTGTGCACTCACAGCATAGGCGAGCCCAAGGAACGCAAAGATTAGTATTACACATGAGGAAATCAGAGTTCCCAAACATGGCAGAGTTTCACCATGCCAAGGACCTCCACCTCTCCTCACACCCTTAGTAATTGTGGGCATAAAGCGGACTCAGATGCTAGTGCAGCTGTGAACATTTCATTAATGCAGTAACGCTCCTTTTGTTTGGCCCAAACCAGTGTCTCAGATAACTGTGGTAACACGAGAGAAAATACATGTTGCCCAGTGCATATCCCCTGACCCCAAGTAGGAGGAGGAGGTGGCATAACAAGGCCAAGGAACCATGACCGAGGTAGGACCCGCAATAGTCTGTGTGGGAAGTATGCGAGCGGGCCTTGGGTCAGGCTCGGGCCCAGCCTCCACCTTGTGTGACCAAGGTGCCGCGAGTTACATAGCAATGGGAAATCCATGTGTCCACACACTATTCATTCTGTGTAGGTGTCAGATAGCTCAACACCGCAAGGGGAAGTCTTTGAGTTCCTTGGCCTCGACTATGCTGTCAATGCACAAAGATAGTATTAAACAGGAAGAAATCAGAGTGCCCAAACATGGCAGAGTTTCACCCCGCCAAGGACCTCAGCCTCGGCCCACATTTCTGCCCTAGTCAGTCAGTGTATTTGTGCCAGATAGGTAAAACATCGCGATGGGAATTCTTTGTGCACCCACAGTATAGGCAGACCCCTGTAACATTTCTGTAGCAAGAGTATTGACGGACCCCAGTAACATTTCTGTAGTAAAAGTATAGGCGGACCCCAGTAACATTCCTGTAGCAGAAGTATAGGCAGACCCCTGTAACATTCCTGTAGCAGAAGTATAGGCAGACCCAAGTAACATTTCTGTATTAAAAGTATAGGCAGACCCCAGTAACATTCCTGTAGCAGAAGTATAGGCAGACCCCTGTGTTATTCCTGTAGCAGAAGTATAGGCAGACCCAAGTAACATTTCTGTAGTAAAAGTATAGGCTGACCCCAGTAACATTCCTGTAGCTGAAATATAGGCAGACCCCTGTAACATTTCTGTAGCTGAGATATTGGCAGACACCTGTAACATTTCTGTAGCAGAAGTATAAGCAGACCCCTGTAACATTTCTGTAGCAAGAGTGTAGGCGAAGCCCTGAAACATTGGTGTACCAAAAGTATAGGCGGACCCCAGTAACATTTCTGTAGCAAAAGTATAGGCAGACCCCAGTAACATTTCTGTAGCAGAAGTATAGACAGACCCCTGTAACATTCCTGTAGCAGAAGTATAGGCAGACCCCAGTAACATTTCTGTAGCCTCTGCACGGAGGCTTGCCGCGAAGGGGTACTTTGGGAAACAGTTGGGGGATTCTTCACTTTGGCCCTGCCTCTACCCCTGGCCACTCCACTGCCTCTTCCAACCGGTCCTGCTGCTGCACTTGCCTCCCACTCTGAAGCCCTGTCCTCAGTAGGCTTAGCAAACCAGGTGGGGTCAGTCACCTCATCGTCCAGCTGCTCTTCCTCCGAATCCTCTGTGCGCTCCTCCCTCGGACTTACTGCCCTTACTACTACCTCACTGATAGACAACTGTGTCTCATCGTCTTCGTCCTCCTCACCCACTGAAAGCTCTTGAGACAGTTGCCGGAAGTCCCCAGCCTCATCCCCCTGACCCCAGGAACTTTCCAAAGGTTGGGCATCGGTCACGACAAACTCCTCCGGTGGGAGAGGAACCAGTTTTTCCCACTCATGGCAGGGACCCGAGAACAGTTCCTGGGAGTCTTCCTGCTCAGAATATGTCATTTTCATGAAGTTAGTGGGCTGGGAGAAAGGAGGAGCAGCAGCCAGAGGATTCAGAGTTGCAATCCCTAGGCCGGGAGTAGTGGACTGCGTAGAAGACTGGGTGATCGATACATTGGTGGACACATTTTTTGCCATCCACAACAGGGCCTGCTCACACTGCTATGTTTGCAATAAAGGTCTACCACATGGAACCGTAAATTGTGGTATGAAGCTGGGGACCCCAGAAACTTGCCTCTCTCCTAATCACACAGCAGCTGGCTGTGATTCACCACGACCAGGAACTCGGCATGTGCCCACACCCTCACTTGGAGGTCGGCGTCCGCGTCCACGTCCTCAACCCTTACCCCTACTCCTCATTATGGTGGATTAAGAATAAATTACGCCACTGTACAGCACTGGCAACTGTGGCTTAATTCACCGCACACAGAGACTTCTTGATAGTGGAGGTTCTATGCTTTGACTTGAGAGAATTAATCCGCTGTCTTGCGCTGATACCTAGGGGTAATTTACCGCTTGCAGAGACTTGTAGATAAAAGAGGCTGTGTGGAGTGGGAGAAGACTCTAAAGCCAGTGGATAGTGTTGGTAACTGCGGCTATCTCAATCCCACCAAGGAAATGGTATTGTGAGATGCTCTGCACAGCGGCAGAACTGAAATACTTTGCAGTAGCCCAGGAAATATTACATTACTGTTTAGCGGTGAGAGCTCTGTCTAATGCACTGCAGACACAGACGGTATAAATGAAGTCGTTCGCAGTGGGCTAGGAAATTTTAGAGAGCAATTTCACGGTGAGAGCTGGTTGTACGGCACTGCAGGCTGAGAAAACTATTACTGAAAGGCTGCGAACAGGCCTAGATGCGTAATACAAAAATGGATGCACTACAACTCCCAGCAAGCCACAAGTATAATGCACACAGTCAGATGTAGCCCTAAGAAGGACTGTTGGGGTACTTGAAGACAGGATCCTACTCTAACACTTTCCCTATATAAGCTGCTCTTTTCCTAAACCCTGCATAATACACTGCAGACTGAGAACGCTATAGCTGAAATGGCCTGCACAGCCTGAGATGAAAAAAAAAATGGTGCACTACTGCTCCCAGCCAGCCACAACAGTAATGCACACTATGAAGAGTGAGTAGCCCTAAGAAGGACCGTTGGGGTTCTTGAAGACTAGATCCTACTCTAACACTTTCCCTATATCAGCAGCAGCACTTTCCCTAACCTCTGCCAGCATGCGTCTGAGGCGAGTCGGGGGCGGGACCAGTTTAAGTACTTGGCGGTCACCTACTGTGCGTTGGAATAGGGCTGGCACGTCACAGCAGGAAGTGGTAATGCCTTCCCCACATGTCTATTGGCTAGAAAATGGCGCTAAACATGCGGGGAAGGAAATGCAATTGACTCGGGTACCGCATGGTGTTCGTCTCGAGTAACGAGCATCTCGAGTACCCTAATGCTCGAACGAGCATCAAGCTCGGACGAATGTGTCTCCGCTCATCTCTAGTTTTTAACATTAGAAAGTCCCATTGACATTTTTGTTAACAAAACGCAGCGTTAACGTCGTGGCATACACCCGTGAATTTACGCCGCAGGAGTACCGTGATTAAAAACAAAAAGTGCCTGCTGGTGATCGCAAAATTCCATACTCTCCATTAATGCTATATTGATGGAGACCTCTCACAACGTAAATCTACGGCAAATAGAACATGCCACAATTTATTTCCCACTGCGGAACCAAACAAGGCAGAATTCTCAGACAAAATTGCTGCAGAATTTTTATTTTATGTGGAACCCAAGTATTTACCAAAATAGCCATGTTAGGAGAGCGGAAAGTTTGTTTTTAACCCCTTAAACCTCCGATTGGAAGCAGCAACAGTCAGTTTGGCAAACAATCCACTTCACACGCCTGAGTACATAGCATAAAAGTAGAGATGAGCGAGCACCCAAGTGCTCGGGTCCGCGTTATACGGGTCGAGCTTTTCGTAAAATTTGAGAGCTCTACTCAAGTAACGAACCCCATTTTGCGCGATCGCGATTTTAACATTACAAGTCCCATAGACCCCTGCAGAAAATAAACGCTGCAAATTTCGCAGTGAAAAAAAACTGTAGTGGGTAGTCACCCTTAGGCCTTAGTCAGACGGGCGTTTTTTCGCGCGATTTGCGGATCGCATGACGGATGCGCATCCGCAAATCGCGTGACCGGTGCCCGAAAATCGCCCGAAAATCTGCTCCTAGCCGCGTTTCATTAGAAACGGGCCGGAGCTGTCCAGCGCATTGCATTCAATGGAGCCAGCAATACAGCCCGCTCCATTGAAAGCAATGCGCTGCGGGCGAGTGTGGGATGCGCTGAGCCAATCAGGGGGCAGGTCTGACTCACACCCCCTTCACACCCACTGCAGGCCGGACGCACGGAACTCTGGCTGCCTGGAGCAGGTGAGTATATATATATTTTTTATTTTAACACATTTCTGGATGAATTGCAGGGAAGGGCTTATATATTTAAGCCCTTCCTGACAATTCATC
Source organism: Eleutherodactylus coqui (assembly GCF_035609145.1). Lineage (NCBI taxonomy): Eukaryota > Metazoa > Chordata > Amphibia > Anura > Eleutherodactylidae > Eleutherodactylus > Eleutherodactylus coqui. The sequence goes on along the minus strand of NC_089846.1, from coordinate 108,629,746 downwards.
CCGCGCACGCCGGCAGCCCATTGCTTTCAATGGAGTCAGCTGTATTGCCGGCTCCATTGAATTCAATGGGCAAACATCTTTCTTCTCTGCCACAGCTGTTACAGCTGTGGCAGAGAAGAAGGATTTGTCTTCTATATGTTCTCAATGGGGTCGGCGCTGCTGCCGCCGGCCCCATTGAGCGCATATAGAGAAGAGAACAGGAATCGCAGATCGCAGATAGGTGCGATCTGCGATTTCTGTTCTATAATTTATCGGACGAGCGCATAAAAAGTGCTCATGTGTCCGATACCATTGCAAAGCAATGGTTTTATAAAATCGCCGGACGCATGCGCAAATCGCGGCAAAAAACGGCCATCTGACTAGGGCCTTATACTATTTTAGTAGAGTGGAAAAGACTCATTAACTGGCTCCCAGGCATGGAAGACTGAAGGCCTCTGACTGTACTGGCTACCCAACACTAGCACAAAATTGTAGCTGTGGGCTTACAAATGAACCCCATATGCTATAAAGCATCTAAGTGATTAAACAGGTGAGATCAGAGTTTCTTCTGTAGCCATTGTAGTAGTATGCTGTTTATTATGACACAATGCAAGAATCTCTTCCTGTTTGAAAGGGATTTAAGAAAAAATATATATAGGAATACATTTTTGGCAGCCTAAGGGTGCATTCAGACGACCGTATATCGGCTGGGTTTTCACGCCCAGACGATGTATGGCGTCTCTCTCTGCAGGGGGAGGAGGCTGAAAGAGGCGGGAGCAGTGCTCTGAGCTCCCACCCCCTCTCTGCCTCCTTTCCACCTCCCTGCACTATTTTCAACGAGGAGAGGCGGGGTGGAGCTAATTCTCTGAACTTAGTCCCAGCGCTTAGCTCCGCCCCCACCCCTCCCATTGCAAATAGTGGAGAGGGGTGGGGAAGTGGGCGGGACCTCAGTTCCTGCTCCTGGCTCTATTATCCCCCCCACCCCTCTGCAGACAAGGACACCGTATATCGGCTCGGCGTGAAAACCGAGCCGATATACGGTCGTCTAAATAAGCCCTTAAAGAGATATTTTAATATCTTAGAAGAAAAATATTTTCTACTGCCCTGTTCTGACTGACACAACTTTAAAATCTTTTTAGTCCATAGAATTGTGTAGGGCTTGTTTTTTGCAGAATTGTCACCTGTGGAAATGGGATGACAAAGGAGTCCAATTCCAATGTTTTATATATATATGTGTGTGTGTGTGTAATTTTTTTTTTTTTTACGACGTTCACTGTACAGTATAAATAAGCTATTTGATAGAACAGACCTTTACAAATTGATGATACCAAATATGTTTAGCGGGACTTGCACTTGTGAATGTTAGATTGCTTATACCATATACTGCAATACCTCAGTATTGCAGTGTTCTGCAGGCATTGTATCAAAATGATCAAAATGAGCTGCAGGCACATATTATTAGGCAGAAATACATGCCAGTTCTGGGGGTCTACAGAAAGCCTCCAGCTGACACCTGGGCAGCACTTTGCAATCTCATTATGGGGGGCAATTCGGGACCTCCAATCACAAAGTGAGCCATTTAAATGCTTCTCTCAGGGGCATTTAAAGTATTAGGAGCCATGATCAGTTTGAATAATGATTGCAGCTGTTGCAGCAGGGTGTCAGCTGTATAAAATCTGTTGACACTGCCAGTCCATGAGCTTGTACCTAGAATATATATATATCCTGGGGCTCTAAGGGGTTTAATGTTATTATTGCACCCACAACATATTAGGGTTGTCAGATTTCTAATGATGCTTTGTCTGGACTTAAAGGAAGCTATACATACATACACAACTCCATCAGTGTGTACAATGTTGGCATACGATGCTTTAAAGTCCACATTTTCAATGGCAGAACTTTGCAGCATATATTTTAGAGGTTATTCTATTTTCAAACTTCTTTCTCTAAGTGAAAACCAAGTAGCTGTATGCCATTTGAATGCGTCTAGAAAATATTCTATAACACTGTAATCCTGGAAAGTTATAATTTTTGTCAGACATTCAGTGTTGACTTTCCACTTTCCGGCACAAGGTACTAGAGAGGCAAACTAGCATTTAATGTAGCCAAAGACCTGCCAATCACAGAAATGTCATGCACACAAAAGTGTAGGTGCTGTGTGATTTATCTGCTCTGACAAAAACACTTTGACTTAAAATACCTTTTTCCCCACATCTTTCAGTTGTGTTATACAAATAATTCTTGTCTGATGACAGACTTCCCATGTTCTACCCTATAATTTTCATCCAGGGGGAGGTATCACAACCATAACTTCACAGCAAGTCCTGAGCCTATGAGTGCTTGTAATTTTGAAATACCTGCTGTGCATACAGAGTTAAAACAAATGAAAATCTATTGATAAAAGTCTATTGATTTATACAACAGAGACCCCCGGCTGTGCTTTTTTAATATTCATTTTTAGAAAAGAAAAACAAAGTGTTTTGTTAGTGTTAAAACTATGCATAAAAATAAATTAAAATATCAAGTATTATGTGTTAAAGCTTGAGGAATGACTGACATACTGTGCTTGTGTAGAATGTTAAAGACTTTACCTTACAACAAAAAATTGCAGCTTGGCTTGTTTTTTTTCTTCAACGTTGCAGTTGATCATTACTTTTGTCGAATTCATCTTAAGTTCATCAGTTAGAGCAGTGACTCCCAACTGGGGTTCCGCTGCACCCTGGTGTGCTGTGAAAACCTGCAAGGAGTGCCGCGATGTCAGGGACAGATTGGCCGTTCAGTCCACCGGGAAAAATTCTAGCGGGCCAATTACATCTTGGGGCCTCCCGCAGCAACTAACACTGCAGTAGCATCTATAGTGGCCTCCTATTTACAAGGTGGTTGGGTGGGGCTACAAAGTAAAAAAATAAAATACCCTTCTTTGCTTACCCTCCAGTTTGGTCCTGCCTGATTTTCAGTTGGGTGGTCATATGGTATGTGACCACTGTGGCTAATTGGACACAGTGGTCAAGTGTGAGCATGCAACCTCAAGTCACGAAGGACTGAAGTGGGAGGAAAAACCATCGACGCGGAGCAGTATAGGTAGCACATGGGGTGAGCATATTGGTTTTTTAATTCTTATATGGCATAATAGTGACCAGAATGCACTATTGATGAACAGCAAGGGGTAGCATTATTACTGACAGGGGAAACAAGAAGGAGTGTTTTTACTTATGGAGGGCTATAAGGGGCAGCATTATTACTGATATGGCAACAGTGGGAGCACTAATTCTGATAGGGCATCAAAGGCGATCGTTATGACTGACAGGGGGAACAAATGACAGCATTATTAATGTTGAGGCAATAATGTGGATTATTATTACTGACAGGGGGAATGAAGGGCAGCATTATTAATGACAGTGCAACAAGGTGCAGCATTTTTAATAATGGGGCAATAAGGGGGGCATTTTTAGTGATGGGTCAACAAAAGGGAGAATTTTTAATGATTGGGCCATAAAGGGAAGCATTATTCCTGATGAGGCCATAAAAGGGGGACATTTTTACTACTAGGGACACTAAGAGAAGGTGCTATAACTTTACGGTCACTGGAATAACAGAGGTAAAATCATATATTGTATTAAGCTACTCACGTAGCCATGCCCCCTTACCACATCCCCTTTTAGGAGTGGTGTCCTGTGATAAAACACATTTTCACAGTAGTGCCCCAAGGCTGAAAAAGGTTGGAAAACATTGAGTTGGGATCTTTTCTCATAGACAGATGATCTCCCTATGGTAACAAGCATTGACTGTCAATGAACATGGAAGGCTGTGAAAGGGATCAACAGAGGTGGAGGATGGGGTATGCCCCTATCTACAGAGGAAGCTACTACCAATGGTGCAACCGGTGAGGCTATGGCTGGAGCTACTGAAGCTGCAACTGTCTAAGCAGGGGTGTGACTACTAAAAAGGAGGATTGTGGTGGATGACTTAGTTGACAAACATTTGGATCAGGTGTGCAGTAAGTTTAAACAGAGGGGTTATCTCGATGACCTGGTCTATGAGGCCAGAACCAGGGCGATACAGATTGATCATAATGCGCTACTTATTCCCAAATTAACAAACTCCAGACAAGAACGTATCCCTTTTCTTTCTACTTACGGGCCAACAAGTGGGAAGATCAAACACATTATTATAAAACATTGGTCTATGCTGTCATTATGTTGCCCGACTGTCAAGGAGTTTGGAGTTCGTCCTATCATGTCCTATAGGAGTGGACCAAATCTCCGGGACAAGCTTGTCCATAACATCCACCATGATAGTCATTCAGGCGGCAGGGTGACAACCTCTATTAAAATGGAAACTATCCATGCTAGGGTGTGCATCATGCAACAATCTAGTTAGGGAGATAATTTTTTACATACCCAAACAGGTTAAAAATATCGGATAAACAGAAGGTACACGTGTAATTTTTGGTATATCATATATCTGATCTCATGCCCCTGTGGCTGGGTCTACATTGATGAAACTACAACAGAAGTTAAAAGTAGGATTGTGGGCCACAAAAGCACCATCAGGAAGCAAAAATTAGATCTGCCTGTAGCAAAACATTTTTTTGAAGCAGGTCACACCATCAGTCAACTGAAATACTGTGTGATTTATTCTGTACCACAATCAGTCAGGGGAGGTGATAGGGAGAGAAGGGATGAGGCGGCTGGAGATGAGATAGATCTTTGGATTGGACACACTCCATCCCAGGGGTCTCAACCTTGATTACAACCCTCTACCCTTTACCCGATGACTGTGGCCTAGATTTTTACAGCTGTGGGTTGATTCTGTTTCATTTTTAATTGTCTGTCTTTGTGTATTTATTATGCAATTTTTTTATACATTGATGTTTGTTTTTGATATTTACTAGAGATGAGCGAATGTACTCGTCCGAGCTTGATGCTCGTTCGAGTATTAGCGTGTTTGAGATGCTCGTTACTCGAGGCGAGCACCACGCGATGTTCGAGTTACTTTCACTTTCATCTCTGAGACATTAGCGCGCTTTTCTGGCCAATAGAAAGACAGGGAAGGCATTACAACTTCCTCCTGTGATGTTCCAGCCCTATCCCACCCCCCTGCAGTGAGTGGCTGGGGAGATCAGGTGTCACCTGAGTATTTCAATCTGCCCCGCCCACGGCTCGCCACAGATACATTCTGACATAGATCAGGGAAAGTGCTACTGATGCTGCTATAGGGAGAGCGTTAGGAGTTATTTTAGGCTTGAAGAACCCCAACGGTCCTTCTTAGGGCCACATCTGACCGTGTGCAGTACTGTTGAGGCTGCTTTTAGCAGTGTTGCACTTTTTTTTTTTTTTGTATATCAAGCGTGCAGAGCATTGCGTCCGCAGTCTGCAGTCATTGTACATAGTATAGGGCCAGTACTGGTGAGGCAGGGACAGTGGGAAAGGTGAAAGACATATGCTGTCTATATAGGCAGTGGGCTTTTTCAAACAAATTTGGGAAAAATACTATCTTTGGGCTGCCTGTGACTGTCCTCAGTGTACTGCATGTCTGCTGGGGGTAGTAGTCCTAATTAATACGCGGCTAAGTGTTACAGCAGGCTTGCGCAAAACTGTTTCCTGGCTCTGCGTTGCCCGTTACATCACCGCCGTCACCCCGTCCAGAGGGAAACAGTCTGCAGTAATTTTACATAGTATAGTGCCAGTACTGGTGAGGCAGAGACAGTGGGAAAGGTGAAAGAGATATACTGTCTATATAGGCAGTGGGCTTTTTCAAACAAATTTGGGGAAAATACTATCTTTGGGCTGTCTGTGACCGTCCTCAGTGTACTGCGTGTCTGCTGGGGATAGTAGTCCTAATTAATACGCAGCTAAGTGTTACAGCAGGCTTGCGCAAAACTGTTTCCTGGCTCTGCGTTGCCCGTTACATCACCGCCGTCATCCCATCCACAGGGAAACAGTATACATATATACGCTGCCTACAGTATCTGTCTGCTGTCTCAACTCAACCTTTCAAAAAATAGAAGCAAAACACTTAAGGCCTACTAGTGGCATTTGGCCACTTGACTGCTTCAGCGCTGTGAATTCCAATAGCTCAGTCATACGCACCTACGTCTCACTACAGGCTTGCGCAAAATTCTTTCCTGGCTCTGCTGTGCGTTCCGTAAGCGAAGTCAGCCTCCAACCACAGGCCTATAAGCGGCACATTTAATTACAGCGTTCTGTTTCTGCACTACTGGTAATACACCATGCTGAGGGGTAGGGGTAGGCCTAGAGGACGTGGACGCGGGCGAGGACACGGAGGCCCAAGTCAAGGTGTGGGCACAGGCCGAGCTCCTGATCCAGGTGTATCGCAGCCGACTGCTGCGGGATTAGGAGAGAGGCACGTTTCTGGCATCCCAAGATTAATCTCACAATTAATGGGTCCATACGGTAGACCTTTATTAGGTCCTGTCGTGGATGGCAGAAAGTGCATCCAGCAATCTATCGACCACCCAGAGTTCTACGCCGTCCACTGCTGCAACTCTGAATCCTCTGGCTGCTGCTCCTCCTTCCTCCCAGCCTCCTCACTCCATTAAAATGACACATTCTGAGGAGCAGGCAGACTCCCAGGAACTGTTTTCGGGCCCCTGCCCAGAATGGGCAGCAATGGTTCCTATCCCACCGGAGGAGTTTGTCGTGACCGATGCCCAACCTTTGGAAAGTTGCCGGGGTCCGGGGGATGAGGCTGGGGACTTCCGGCAACTGTCTCAAGAGCTTTCAGTGGGTGAGGAGGACGACGACGATGAGACACAGTTGTCTATCACTCAGGTAGTAGTAATTGCAGTAAGTCCGAGGGAGGAGCGCACAGAGGATTCGGAGGAAGAGCAGCAGGACGATGAGGTGACTGACCCCATCTGGTTTGCTAAGCCTACTGAGGACAGGTCTTCAGAGGGGGAGACAAGTGCAGCAGTAGGGCAGGTTGGAAGAGGCAGTGCGGTGGCCAGGGGTAGAGGCAGGGCCAGACCGAATAATCCACCAACTGTTTCCCAAAGCGCCCCCTCGCGCCATGCCACCCTGCAGAGGCCGAGGTGCTCAAAGGTCTGGCAGTTTTTCACTGAGAGTGCAGACGACCGACGAACAGTGGTGTGCAACCTTTCTCGCGCCAAGATCAGCCAGGGAGCCACCACCACCAGCCTCACCACCACCAGCATGCGCAGGCATATGATGGCCAAGCACCCCACAAGGTGGGACGAAGGCCGTTCACCGCCTCCGGTTTGCACCGCTGCCTCTCCCCCTGTGCCCCAACCTGCCACTGAGATCCAACCCCCCTCTCAGGACACAGACACGACCATCTCCCGGCCTGCACCCACACCCTCACCTCCACTGTCCTCGGCCCCATCCAGCAATGTCTCTCAGCGCACTGTCCAGCCGTCGCTAGCGCAAGTGTTTGAGCGCAAGCGCAAGTACGCTGCCACGCACCCGCACGCTCAAGCGTTAAACGTGCACATAGCCAAATTGATCAGCCTGGAGATGCTGCCGTATAGGCTTGTGGAAACGGAGGCTTTCAAAAACATGATGGCGGCGGCGGCCCCGCGCTATTCAGTTCCCAGTCGCCACTACTTTTCCTGATGTGCCGTCCCAGCCCTGCATGACCACGTCTCCCGCAACATTGTACGCGCCCTCACCAACGCGGTTACTGCCAAGGTCCACTTAACAACGGACACGTGGACAAGCACAGGCGGGCAGGGCCACTATATCTCCCTGACGGCACATTGGGTGAATTTAGTGGAGGCTGGGACCGAGTCAGAGCCTGGGACCGCTAATGTCCTACCCACCCCCAGAATTGCGGGCCCCAGCTCGGTGCTGGTATCTGCGGCGGTGTATGCTTCCTGCACTAAACCAACCTCCTCCTCCTACGCAACCTCTGTCTCGCAATCAAGATGTGTCAGCAGCAGCACGTCGCCAGCAGTCGGTGTCGCGCGGCGTGGCAGTACAGCGGTGGCCAAGCGTCAGCAGGCCGTGCTGAAACTACTCAGCTTAGGACAGAAGAGGCAGGCACACGGCCCACGAACTGCTGCAGGGTCTGACAGAGCAGACCGACCGCTGGCTTTCGCCGCTGAGGCTCCAACCGGGCATGGTCGTGTGTGACAACGGCCGTAACCTGGTGGCGGCTCTGCAGCTCGGCAGCCTCACGCACGTGCCATGCCTGGCCCACGTCTTTAATTTGGTGGTTCAGCGCTTTCTGAAAAGCTACCCACACTTGTCAGACCTGCTCGGAAAGGTGCGCCAGGTCAGCGCGCAAGTCCAACACGGACGCTGCCACCCTGCAACATCGGTTTAATCTGCCAGTGCACCGACTGCTGTGCGACGTGCCCACACGGTGGAACTCTACGCTCCACATGTTGGCCAGGCTCTATGAGCAGCGTAGAGCTATAGTGGAATACCAACTCCAACATGGGCGGCGTAGTGGGAGTCAGCCTCCTCAATTCTTTACAGAAGAGTGGGCCTGGTTGGCAGACATCTGCCAGGTCCTTGGAAACTTTGAGGAGTCTACCCAGATGGTGAGCGGCAATGCTGCAATCACTGTAAAAGGATGGTGAGGGAGTACGTAGCCGATGGCACGACCGTCCTCCGTGACGCCTCTGCCCCCTACAACTACTGGGTGTCGAAGCTGGACACGTGGCCTGAACTCGCGCTGTATGCCCTGGAGGTGCTTGCTTGTCCTGCGGCTAGCGTCTTGTCAGAGAGGGTGTTTAGTGCGGCTGGGGGAATCATCACAGATAAGCGTACCCGCCTGTCAACCGACAGTGCCGACAGGCTTACAATCATAAAGATGAACAAAGCCTGGATTTCCCCAGACTTCTCTTCTCCACCAGCGGACAGCAGCAATACCTAAATAATACGTAGGCTGCACCCGCGGATGGAAGCATCGTTCTCTATCACCATAAAAAACGTGGACCTTTTAGCTTCATCAATCTGTGTATTATATTCATCCTCCTCCTCCTGCTCCTCCTCCTGAAACCTCACGTAATCACGCCGAACGGGCAATTTTTCTGAGTCCCACAAGGCTCACTCATATAACTTTTGTAAACAATGTTTATACGTTTCAATTCTCAATTCAATAAAGCGTTGAAACTTGCACCTGAACCAATTTTTATTTTAACTGGGCCGCCTACAGTCCTAGTTACAAATTAAGCCACATTAACCAAAGCGATTAATGGGTTTCACCTGCCCTCTTGGTTGGGCATGGGCAATTTTTCTGAAGTACATTTGTACTGTTGGTACACCACTTTTTTTGGGCCCTCGCCTACATTGTAATCCTAGTAATTTTTAGCCCACCTGCATTAAAGCTGACGTTACCTCAGCTGTGCTGAGCACTGCAATGGGATATATTTATGTACCGCCGGTGGGTTCCATGGAGCCACCCATGCTGTCGGTCCACACAGAGTTGTAACTGCATGTGTCCACTTCTAAAGAACCCCAGTCTGACTGGGGCATGCAGTGTGGGCCGAAGCCCACCTGCATTAAACCTGACGTTACCTCAGCTGTGATGGGCAATGCAATGGGATATATTTATGTACCGCCGGTGGCTTCCTGGGACCCACCCATGCTGTCGGTCCACACGGATTTGTGACTGCATGTGTCCACTTCTAAAGAACCCCAGTCTGACTGGGGCATGCAGTGTGGGCCAAAGCCCACCTGCATTAAACCTGACGTTACCTCAGCTGTGATGGGCAATGCAATGGGATTTATTTATGTACAGCCGGTGGGTTCCAGGGAGCCACCCATGCTGTGGGTTCACACGGAATTCCCATTGCGGAGTTGTACCTGCCTGTGACTATTTATAAAAAAACCCCGGTCTGACTGGGGCATGCAGACACCTTGACAGAATGAATAGTGTGTGGCACATGGGTTCCCCATTGCTATGCCCACGTGTGCAGCTCCTGATGGAGGTGGCACAGGATTGGATTTCTCATTGCTTCTGTACAGTATGATGGGCTATCGCCCCGCCCCTTTTAAAGAGGGTCGCTGCCTGGCCGTGCCAACCCTCTGCAGTGTGTGCCTGTGGTTCCTCCTCATGGCAGACGCGCTTATAAATAGACATGAGGGTGGTGTGGCATGAGGGCAGCTGAAGGCTGCGCAGGGACACTTTGGTGTGCGCTGTGGACACTGGGTCATGCGGGGGGATTGGGCAGCATGTAACCCAGGAGAAGTGGCAGTGGAGTGTCATGCAGGCAGTGATTGTGCTTTGTTGGAGGTAGTGTGGTGCTTAGCTAAGGTATGCTTTGCTAATGAGGGTTTTTCAGAAGTAAAAATTGTTGGGAGGGGGGGGCACTCTTGCCGCTATTGTGGCTTAATAGTGGGACCTGGAAACTTGAGATGCAGCCCAACATGTAGCCCCTCGCCTGCTCTATCCGTTGCTGTGTCGTTCCCATCACTTTCTTGAATTGCCCAGATTTTCACAAATGGAAACCTTAGCGAGCATCGGCGATATACAAAAACGCTCGAGTCGCCCATTGACTTCAATGGGGTTCGTTACTCGAAACGAACCCTCGAGCATCGCGAAAATTTCATCTCGAGTAACGAGCACCCGAGCATTTTGGTTCTCGCTCATCTCTAATATTTACGCAATGTCTTTATATTTATATTTGTAGGGATATCTTGCACTGGCGAGACTTTAAATGGCGTTATCACACTCCCATTTGCATGCACTGATGTGGTGGGTCACATTGCATACTTATGCCATGCCATGGCTGTGATGACTAAATGGCACAGTTATTGAATCTTTAAAAAATAATATAACAATAAATTAATTTTTTACTTTGACAATAACGGTGTGTGGATCTTATCTATAGGAGGTTTTCAGGGGTGTGTGAGCACGCCCCTCCTTAGTGTGGGTAGGCTGATACTCTACATTAGGTTTATGCATTGTGCCAATGGTAATTTGCCATATTCTACTCTATGGTCATGTTGAGCCCTTTTTGAATATACAGGTATGATAGCGGTTGGATCCTTTATGATCTCAATATATAGAGATTAGGACTATAGTGATTAGAGGTTCCCAATAGGCTGGAAGGGTGGTGCCATATGAACTTACATTGAGCAACCACCATTTGGATTTGATCTGAGTTGGTGGATGAATAGTTACGATGTTTGGCAAACTTAATAGGTGTTCCTCTATTTCTCCCTATTATATCCTTTTGGGACATACCTACCTACATAAACACCACAAAAAATTAGTGTATGGGGTATAATATTGAATTAACAACATAGACATTTGGTAGGATGAGGTGATATATGTCATTCTCCCTTGACCACACTCTGTGTGATAGTCTCTTTTTTCTTTATGAATATAGATAAACGTATGTGGCTGGGTCCTCTCTTAACCACGGTGCTGTAGTGTGCAGGTGCTATACAGAACTCTGGGAGAATTCTCTTATGATACCTCTGTGGTCTTCCGCACATGCGCCGTAACTTGCTATATACGAGATGCTGCGGCTACCATTGTAACGTTGGGGAGGCTTTCTGCCTCGCTAGAGTAGCAACTAATCCTGCGCATGCGCGGTGTGTATTTCGATGGAGTTGAACTCTCGCGCGACTCTTGGTGAGCTACCGCATGTGCGCTGCAACCTGTCAGGCACAGGACACTGTAAGCGCCATAGCAACGTCGCTGAGGCCGATAGCTTTGCGAGCTTGTCAGTGCATCTCTCGCATGCGCAATGCAGAGAACCACACGCCGGATACGCCAATTTCATGGATATATCACGGACATATGGGGATCTGCAATGGTACTTGATATTCTATCTATTTTCAATTACATTCTGGTGCCTTCCAGCCCAGGACTCCCTATGATTGGTAGGTGTATCACATCTGGGTGGGTGACTCAGTATTTTGGTGATGGTGTGTGATTGCTGCTGACTATATATATATATATATATATATATATATATATATATATATATATATGTGTGTGTATATGTGGCTATGCTTTTCCATGTATGCTTGATAAAGATCGAGAGTAGCAGTTGTAACATTGCAGAATATGCTGTGGCTTTGTGGTTTACAATAAAGGAACTGCATGTGAAGAGGCAGGTGTGGGTATTTACTCTGGATTCATTAGCACCTTAAAGTTGCTGCTTCAACCAATATATTTTGGGACTGAGCATTTGTGGATCCTTTCATCTGGATCTTGTCTGAAGCATGCAACTATTACTTTGTGCAGCTCACACAGATGGATTATGTTAGTTGTGCTGCTGTCATAGGACTTTACACATTTATGAAAATTTGGCAGAGTAGTACCAAATATAAATCTTAATAAAATGATGACTAAAAAACATAAAATAACATTTGTAGTTTAAAACTCTGTTCACACCTCTATTACTCAGTCCGGTTCCTGCTGTTCTTTGACGGTCAGGCTAACATAGCAGACTGGCCTATTCTTTACTTTTCAAAAACAGATATTCACTGTAAGGGCTTATTCAGACGACCGTATATCGGCCGTGTATTCACGCCGGCCGATATACGGTGTCCCTGTCTGCAAGGGGAGGAGGCTGGAAGAGCCAGGAGCAGTGCACTGAGCTCCCGCCCCCTCTCTGCCTCCTCTCCACCCCCTCTCCGCCCCTCTGCACTATTTGCAATTAGAGGAGGTGGAACTGAGGTGGGGCTAAGTTTTGGGAATTAGCTCCACCCTGTCCCGCCTCCTCTCATTGCAAATAGTGCAGAGGGGCGGAGAGTGGGTGGGAGCTCAGCGCACTGCTCCCGACTCTTCCTGCCTCCTCCCCCTGCAGACAGGGATGCCGTATATCGGCCGGCATGAATACGCGGCCAATATACGGTCGTCTGAATAAGCCCTTAGGTATATGATATTCATCATGCATCCCATAAAAATAGAAGACATGAGCATGAACATAATACAACAAAAGCATTCTTTGTAACCCTATACAACTGAACTAGTGGTTGAAATGTTAGAATACAAGGTTAGTATATACTGAATGGACACTTTTCTAGACACGTCTACACTTTCATGATAGGGGCTTCTTTTTATAAAACTTAGACTTCAGCATAAAATAAAGTGAGCAGGCTTTCCATGGATCAGTTTTAGTATATATCTGTATTAGAATTGGAAAAACTGAACCATTTGAGCCACAATTTGATTTAGGCATCATGACTGGCGCTAGACTAGTTGGGGTCAGTACTTCCAAAACTTCCAGCTTTGTGGGATTTTCTCATGGAACAGTGTTAAGAATATACCAAGAATGGTGTGATTGAGGAAGAACATTCAGCAAGAGAATTCTGTGGATGCAGACAACTTATCAACGTAAAGAGTCAGAGGAGGATGTCAAGAACTGTTCTGATTAACAAGAACTGCATAGTCAAGCAAATTGCAGCCAAATACAACACAGGTGCTTCAACTAAGTATCTGAAAGCAGAAATCATTGTTCGTTAACACAGATGGCTATGACAGCAGACAACCAGTTCCAGTGCAATTACTATCTATGAGAAACATAAAAGCAAGACCCCAAAGGGGCATAAAAATCGGATCACTGAGCAGTGGAAAAACATTGTCTGGTCAGATGAATTCAGCTTTCTGTTGTTCCATGCTGATGTCAAGGTCAAGATTTGGCACAAGCAGCATTTCACCGCCTAATTTGCTGCAACTGCAAGAAGCTTAATATCCACATGGGCAAATATTTCAGTTGAATGATTTCAAAACACCTAGTGAAGTCTGTTTCATGAAGAATTGCTACTAGATGGGTCTAAAAAAGAGGCACTTCAGTGTATAAGGAATTGTTGCCAAGTATTGCAGATGACTTCTAGGTTACGAGTCAGGAAAAGTTATTTGTTAGTTATGATCAGTTTCCAGATCTACGATAGATAGATAGATAGACTGTCTGTAATCATTGCAGGGTGAAACTAGCATTAGGTCGTAGGTGAAAGACTATAGAGATATTTATTACTGAAAACAAAAGCAAAAGTTTAAGGGATACATTTACTGCAACTGTATGGAAACGTATAAATTGCTATTAGAATGATGTAATAGTTCTTAAAGTGGTTAATAAAAACTCAGCAGGACATCCTAAGATATCCATGCATGGTCAGTTGTGCATTGTTTGAGCATCTAAAATCTATGGCAGGTCGGAAAGTGGTTAAAGTAGACTATATGGCCAAATGTATGCTGAAATCTCTCCTAATTATTAGGTTCAGATGTTTTGGCTGGATGCATTGCAAACAGGGGCATAAAATCAAGCAGACAATCTCTTTAGACAAACATTGGTAGCAATATAGGTCATGCTGAAGAGATTAGTGTAACGGCTCAGTCAGACGGGCGTTTTATGTGCGTATGTTACCTGCATTTGCAATCTGCATCTATATAGAACCAATACTTTTCAATCGCAGCGGTCATATGCCCAATATTTACCTACGCACAAAAATGCACAGCGGTAAATATAAGGCAGCGGATTTTAAAACGCAGGTAACTGTGCCATCCGTTCTTGTGCTCAATGTGGCCAGCGGCAACAGCGCTGACCCCATTGAGAACATACAGTGAAGATCGCGATCTTCTGGCACAGCTGTGACAGCTGTGGCAGAGGAGCGCAATGTTCTCCTATTGAATTCCCTGTGACATCTGCAGCAGGGGATTCCTTGGATGTGAAACCCCTGCCTGCTGAAAGCCCTTCAGAGCAGTGCAGGAGAAGACCCGGCTGGATGTGCCTGAGCCTCGGCAACTGCGGAGAGGTGAGTATATATTTTTTTTTTATCTTTTACACTTTTTAGGGATGATTTTCAGGGAAGGGCTTATATTTAAAGCCCTTCCCCGAAAATCACTGCAGGGCTTGCTGTAGCGCCGACTCCATTGAATTGAATGGGATAAAACTGAGGTCCTCTGCCACAACTGTGACAGCTGTGGCAGATGATTTCTTCATCTCCACGGGGAGTCCCATTTTCACTAGACACTGTGACAATGCTGTCACAGTGTTCAGTGACAAAGGGACTCCTCATGGAGATGAAAAAATCCTCTGCCACAACTGTCACAACTGTAGCAGAAGATCGCGATGTTCTCTGTATGTCACTGGGGCCACTGCTGCTGCCGCTGGCCCCATTGATCAAAGGTGAAACCCCTGGATGCTGTCGCATCCAGGGGTTTCACATCCAAGGAGTCCCCTGCTGCAGCTGTCACAGCCACAGCAGGGTATAGCAGGCAGTGCACTTTATGTGCGGAAAACGCAGCGAAGTGCGTTTTTTTTTTCTGTGTGATGCCCTTTTCGGTCAGATAAATTTGTGTGTTTATGTTCTGCGCACAAAAATTTGCAAGTTAAAACGCCCATCTGACTGAGCCTTAAGGGTGTCGGCTGGATGATAAATTGCAGAACTCCTCTTCATCCTAGGCAATAATAGTATCTCCCAGTACCAAGTACTAGAGATTAGTGAACTGGAAAAGTTTAGTTCAGCTGGTTCATCAAACTTTTGTAAAAGGTTTGATGTGGTCCAAATTGCTGCAAATCAAACTAGAAGTTCACCAAAAAGTTATAACCCTCTGAGTATGTTCAGTGTTCAGGCCTAGTGTTGAGTGAACCAAACTAGTAGAACCCTGTTTTGGGTAGGACTTTGCTGAAAGCTTAGTTTGCGTTTATGCTGATTCAAACTTTGGCAAAGTTCGACCCAAAACAGGGTTCTACTGGTTCAGTTTACACAACACTAACTAGAACTTACAGTAGGGCCAACCAGTGTATCTACTGTATAAATGCAGTGAAAACAAATACAACTCGGGACTTATCATTGGATGAGAAAAGAAGAAGGTAATACGGTGAGGTTGAAAATCAATATAAGGATACTAATATTGGAACAGGTGGCATGGAACCAAAATAATGATTACTACATAGATGAATTACTAAAGTCAAGCTCACAACATTAAAACAAGAATAGAAATAAGCATATGTTTGCCTTTGTGTGAACAAAAGCCCAAAAATAAAAGTCACATGTCAGTGCAGGCTGCTACAGAGGAGCTGTGGCAGCTGTATTTAAATTCAAAGTGGTACGAAGGCTATGCACTGTCTGAGGAGCCATGGGCCAGCAGGGATCCCTGATTGGCCATCCAAACCAACAATATTATAATCTGCTAATGGCACCAGCATGGCACTGTGGAGAGAGCAACAGCTGCGCCCAGTGAAGGCAGCACCATGTTAGATCCCAGTTAGCACGGGTCATAAGAACAGCTCTACAGTGATACTTCAGAGGACCGGCCTTGGGGGCAGGCCCTCCACCCCCAGCCTAGCCCAGCTGTGGCAGCATTTCCACAAGAAATAGAACATATTGCAGATTTGGAGATCCACAGTATGCCTATCTTTTGCTGCAGATATTTTTTCCACGGTAAGGGAATAGGATTTGTTAAAAGCTTATTCACTTATATTGTACAGTACATTTCTGAGGATTTCGGTTCACATTCAGCAGCCAAAATTCCGAAGCAATTCTGCAATATGTGAACTTACGCTAAGGTAGTCTGCGGTCATCAAGATATTCAGTGCTGCAAAATTGCACATTAACTTTACGCCCCATACAATAATTCAGCTATAAAGATAAATGAAAATGTGCAACCAGAAAGACAAAAATCTTGATTTTCATGAAATCTAAAATAAAACAGATAATGTACAACTGTGATACAGAGAACTTTTATCTAATTTTAAAACATTGCAGAACAGGTATTACTACAATGTTGCCTGAGCGAGGTCACATTGTGCAAACGGAATAAGAGACAAAAAAGTGCAAGTGCTTTAAGGTCAAGTTCTAGCACAAAGTATGTTATACTTTGAAGGATAAAAGATGTTATCCATCATTATCTAGTTCAATTGGAAAGGCCCTCAGGCATCAGCCTCTGTAACTTAACTGATAGGTGCTGTCAGCCTACAGGAAAATTGTTTGTGTTTCAAAACTACATTGAGAAATGCGACCAAAATCCAAAGTCACAAAGATATGAAGTCAATGCAAGAAATTTGAGAATGCATATAAAAAATTGTTGTGTGGTCTCATTATTCTACCAATGTGATGTAAAATAAATGAATACATATATGTATCAAATTCAATAACACTAGGCTGTAAAATGTGTAACAATAGGGACATCTCATACAAGGATTTTGTTTCCTGATTATATTAAGGTCCTTTCATATAAAAACTTATTTTTTGGTCTACAGCAGACCTTGGTGTTTGACAAATGGGACAATAGTATTCTACAGCAGCAACATAGTTACACGCTCCCCAAGCTTCTAGCATGGATGAATGTCTAAATTTTAAGACAATGTAAGAAATTAATATAAAATTCTATAACCATTTGTAATATATAGTGAAATATTGTGAAAAGTGAATTTTTGGCTGCCAACTTAAATAGAAGTAGCAAAAGTAAAATATATTTTGTTTCTAGTTAAAAATAATTGTTACATTGCAATAATAAATCTAATAACTGAGGTCTGCAAGTGTTTATGGACATGGGTGCCAGTGAACTAACTGTAAGAATATAATTTTGTAATGTTTTTTATTGTACTTTTACATATACCTAAAGTTCCTTAAAAGAATATTGAGCACAAGATGTTACCTATGAGAAATTGAAGAGGCACACAATAATACAGCAAATGTCATTTTGCAGGCCAGCCATTTAAAGGGTGATCAAGAGGCTTTTATTTAGTGTATGCAATTTCTCTGAAAGGTTTTTAGGGTCACCCTTCATTTATTCTTTTCCTTTGAAAGTACTTTTTGAGTGCAAATTACTGCAACCAGAAGCCTTGAGCTGAAAGGCTATTATTCGCCATGTTCAGATTAAATTAATTTTGAACAGTTTAATGCAGCATGTCCAAGTTCTAAGTCCAAGTGGTGTCAAATGTATATCTTAGCTTTTTTAAGTTGCACCGTCAAGGACAGGGTGATTCACGGTAAATGTGCTCTTCCAATATAGTTTGCTAAGTATTATTTTCTTTCATTTGCAAATCATGAATCCAAAACTTATATTTTTTTTTAAAATTAGAATTCAAAGTATATATAATTGTACAGAAGTAGTAAAACATTAACATATTTCTCCCTTTGAATAGGATTCTAAGAGGAATTTTAAGGTACTTTAATTAAATAGGGCATTATTTTATTATTTAAAACTTTACATTATTTGATGTTTCAAAAGAAAGTATAATACAATTCTTCATTCTTATTTAGCAATGTAATGAAAGGTGCAAATCTGTGTTGTCAAAATTTGTAGTATTGCTAGTATAGTAATAAAAAAATGTCAAATTATGAAACAAGATAAAATAATAAAAAATAAACACAATTAAATATATACATTTAACTTGTGTTTATGTTTACCTCTGCACATCATTTATATTTATTAGAGATGAGCGAGCACCAAAATGCTCGAGTGCTCGTTACTCGAGTCGAACTTTCAGTGATGCTTAAGAGTTCGTTTCGTGTAACGAACCCCATTGAAGTCAATGGGCGACTCGAGCATTTTTGTATATGACTGGTGCTCCGCTAAGGTTTTCATTTGTGAAAATCTTAGCAAATCACCAAAGTCATGTAAAAAACACAGAAATGGATAGGGCAGGCGAGGAGCAACATGCAGGGCTGCATTTCAGGCTCCGAGGTCTCACTATTAAGCCACAATAGTGGCAAGAGTGAGACACCCCCCCCACCCCCGCACTGTCAGCATAAAGATCGTTCTCCACTGCCACAGCTGTAACAGCTGTGGCAGAGAAGAACAATGTTAGCCCATTGAATTCAATGGTATGGCAATACAGCCGGCTCCATTGAAAGCAATGGGCAGCCGGTGAGCGCGGGATGAATTTTCGGGAAGGGCTTAAAAATATAAGCCCTTACCTGAAAATCATCCTAAAATGTGTAAAAGTAAAAAAAAAATGTATACTCACCGTTCCGCTGCAGCCGGAGTTCAGCCGCATCTGGCCGGCAGTTCTCCTGAACTGCTTTCTGTAGTATTCAGCAGGTGGGGATTTAAAATCCCCGCCTGCTGAATGGGCTGCCTCTGATTGGTCACATCTCTCACCAATCAGAGGCAGCTCTCACTCACCCATTCATGAATTCAATTTTTTTTTATTTTTGCACATTTTAGGATGATTTTCAGGTAAGGGCTTATATTTTTAAGCCCTTCCCGAAAATTCATCCCGCGCTCGCCGGCAGCCCATTGCTTTCAATGGAACCGGCTGTATTGCCGACTCCATTGAATTCAATGGTCAGTGCTCGTTTAATCGAGATGAGTACTGCGTGGTGCTCGTCTCGAGTAACGAGCATCTCGAGCACCCTAATACTTGAACGAGCATCAAGTATGCTCGCTCATCTCTAATATTCATCAATATGAGCTATGTAATGTATTACCCTAGAAATCATTTAGGGTCCTTTATATGGGACAACTGTTGGGTGTGGGAAGACCTCAGGCCCGAATATGATTTTGTCTTGTCTACCACTTCTTGACACAGCTAAACAGAATTTTCTGGGCATACTGCTAGCAGTACAACTCAGCAAAAGTTACTAATTGCATATCCTGTTTAGCTGGAACAAACAACGAAATGTAACATTGGAATGTGAAAACCCAAGTTATTGTTCAATCAAAGATAACATCTCTAGCCAACAATGTATGCTTATGTAAAAACAAGTTCATCGGGCATAAAGCCCGCCCTGCATCATGTTACTATATAAGTTATGACATATGTAATAAAGGTAGATTGCTTTGCACATAGACCTGTCTGTGTCACTGCTTTCTCCTGGTCAATCCTACAAGCTATTTCAATTTGGAACCCAACAGCATATGAAGGAAACATTGAATTTCTCTAATATTATCTGGTGCCCAGAGGTGGGGCTCAAAGCCAAGAAAAAGAGGATCATCTGAGCCCCGAACCTCCAGACCTAGATGGGATGAAGAGCTACCTGGAACCACAGATTGACAAAACTGTACAGTAAAAGGTAAGACCCTATCTTACTATATAGGATCTGTGTTTCTATGCTGTAACCTTCCAGTCCGAGGTTAAGAAGTGCATGCCTTTTTTGTAAGTCTTTGAGCCATTTAAAAGAACCTACATGATAGCCTAAGATATGCTGTTCGGGTGGGAATAAGTGTGTTTGTTTGTTTGTAGGCATTAGTCTCTGAATAGTATTCTTACTGTGGTTTACCATACCGGAAATGGGAACAGGCAGGTCACAGGGATAAGTTTTTTAACCCCCTCACCAATCTTTGAAAGCATGGTATAGTACCGAGGAAGCCATAATTTCTGAGAACATCTCAGATGATATCCCCTTTGAGGAATAAGGGAAGTAGTTGAAACAGAAGAAAACAAGTGAGGATGTTTAAAGCAACCAAGTACAGTGATAGAGAGTTTTGTGCCTATTGTCTCTATGAATGTTTGTGCTGCATAAGTGAGTGATTGAGATCAGCTGACCTGATCTATGAAACCTGACCTCCGGGGTGCAAATATAAATCTTTGTGTCCCGTGTTAACAGGAACTGGATCAATAAGACTGCAAGGTAGTCCTTGCGAATAACAGGGCATTGATTCTGGACAGGGGCCTCTGCGGTTGCGCTGTGTGTCTCCGCTGCCAGTAGATTGTTTTATGTGTGTGAATGAATAAAAATAATAATCCTCCTGGTTTAAAATAAGCCGCCAGCCATGGGCAATACTGTTGGTAAAGAGGATAAGGTATGGAAGACTGCAAGGGAAATAGTGAAACAAAAAGAAGGCAGGGGTGCAGTAAGTAAAGGATGTGACTAATTGTTTAAGCAGGTGGGATATTGCGGAACAGGAGCACTAGACCAGCTGCATTGCGATAGGTTTGCAGAAAGTCATGCTGGATGGGTAAAAAATAATGGATTACGGGAAATGTTGAATAGTTGGCAGAAAGCAGGTAAAAATATAGAAGACGGTTTAACAGTGATAATAGTTGTGAACTTAAGTGGTGAATATAAGTATGTGGGTGGAAATAGGCATAAGTTGTATTATGTTTGTCATTGGGTAACCTATACTGGACAAAAGATAAAAAAGCACGATACATAAGAAAAATTGAAGGAGTCCCCTCTGTCCTTCTCTAACATAACGCAGGACAAAGAAGAGGGTGTAGAACAGTTCTATGCCCGACTCCAGCAATGATAGTCTGATCTAGGTTATAGTGGTATACAAGAAATGGTTGAACATGTACTTAGTATGGCCTTTGTAGAAGATTTACGGGAACCCCTAAAGTCTAAACTCATAGACAATAAGCCAGAGTCTGAATTTCCGGTCCTTTTACAGAGAGCAAAGGGCATTGAGTTGAATTTTTTTAAAAAAAGGACATAGCTCTGTTATGGTGATGCAGTACAACACAAAGGGAAGCAGAACAAGACAGGGGGCCCACCCTAAACATTATTTTAAGTGCCATTTCTGTGGTAAGCCTGGGCACTTTAAGCAGGAGTGTAGAAAATTCCTTCAACAGTAGGTTGCTGAGCAGCCCACAAATGCACAAGTCGCTAAAGGGAAAATGGAAAAACAAGACCAGTGGGATACTATTCAGCACATTTAGATCCTGTAGCTAGGGGTGCTCCTTCCTGTGTACAAGCCATGGCAGCTGTTCAAACCATGGTAGACAAAGCATCAGACATTGTGTTAGATTACCCCTGGTGGTAACCCCCACCCCACCCCATGATATCCAAGGTATACTGATACAAGTGCAACTAAAGCACCTTTCTCTAGCCAGGCAAATCAGATTACAATGTGCTCTTCTAATGCCATCTAACATTTCCTTTCAGAGATGTACTACATTGAACCGAGCTACTCTTCTTCCTATCGAGTATCCTGGTTCCAATGAGGGAGTAACTCAAGGGGAAAGGCGAGACAGCTTATTTTTGCAAATTACTGACCCTGATGAACTGCAAGCACATGATTGTTTAGCTGTAATGCAACAAGAAACAGCAGGATTTGAAAATGTGACAGAAACACCTTTAAATAACCCTCATTTTGAGCTTTTTGTAGATGGTTCCAGGTATCAGGGTGAGGATGGACGATTCCATACCGGATATGCAGTGGTCACACAACAAGATGTCCTAAAAGCAGAAGCATTGCCTCTGCATGTCTCAGAACAAGAAGGGGAACTAAAAGCCCTCACTGAGGCATGTAGAATAGCAGAAGGTAAGACGCCAAACTTTTACACTTATTCCCGGTATGCATTTGGCATAGCTCATGATTACGGTCTGATATGAAAGGCCAGACAGTTTCTCACAGCAGGACAGCCAATTAAGATTGGTGCAATGGTACAAAGTCTAATGAAAGCCCTTCTGTTACCAGTCAAAGTAGCGGTCCTCAAGGTGAAAGCACACACCAAAGCCGACACCAAAGAAGCAAAAGGCAATGCCATAGCAGACAGCGCAGCAACGACAGCAGCCCTCAAGCTGTGGAAGAAAGAAGAAAAGAAGATACTGACAGTACAAGTCAAAGACAATGATTTAGACACTGTTAAAAACTTGGACATTGATATGCTAAGGACTTTACAGTTACAAGCCAGAAAGGAAAAAAAGGATAAATGGACTAAGATGGGAGCAACAGAACAGGAAGTCATATGGCAAACAGTCAATAGAACTTGCCTACCATGGTCCCTGTACCCCATGATGTCCCAGCTGATACACGGAAAGACGCACCTATCAAAAGCAGAAATGATTTCAATGCTTGAGAAAGGATGGGTGGCTCCTGGATTCTCTGTAGCTGCTGCATCATTTGTCCAATCTTGCATGATCTGTCATAAGCAACCCAGGACAGAAGGTAAAGGTGCTACAAAAACACTTGCCTAGGCCACTGTACCCATTTCAGAGATTGCAAATTAATTACATTCAACTCCCATCTGTTGGGAAGTATGAATATGTGCTTGTTGCTGTTGATGTTTTTTCAGTTTGGGTTGAGGCTTACCCTGTTACCAAGGCAACCATGCAGGTAACAGCAGGTATGGGGTACCAGAAGGGATTGAGTCAGACAGAGATACGTGCTTCACAGGTGTAGGGGTTTTGAACTCTTAGAGATGATGAAGAATAAAATGGCTGGGGAAGGACAGGGTGCTTCTAAATTGATAAATGTTCAGACACAATGGAAGCCTTCCTTGTTCCTTCCCCAACACCTTATGCTCGGTTATGATAAAGATGTATTAACTCTTTTTAACTTGAGCTTTGCATTATAGTATAATTTATTTGCAAATGTAAGTGATTTTATAAAATACACACAATGTAGTCTGCAATATATGTATATGCTACATGAGAGAGACAAAGCGCAGTCAGACCTCATGACCAATAATAAAAGATTATGGAGAAATATATATCAAAAATATGATACCTAAGGGAGCATGGATACAGCCTAAAATAGATAGCGTAGAATGCAAAACTGAGTATTGTACATGCTCTATGATATATTTCCAGGTAAAAAGGACCGATCTGATGTGCAAGTTTATAGTTTTAACTGTGATATTTGGTCCACCACTATACCCCACACAATACTGCTTACCTTAATTTGAAGGTGTAATGGTGGATACAACTAATAAGACATAAAATAAACACCTGTGAAAAGACCTTAGATGGTTTAGTTTGTGGTCAGGGGACAGCACAATATGAGCCATGCTTGTCACAACATTCAGTCAGCATATACGACTGGACGGTGTTGCCAATTACTTATCACATGATGATAGAAATAGGACAACAATATATTTGTATGGTAACAAATCAGAAAAACACCACCTCCATGTCCAATTTGACTACACCCTTCTCAGGATGTTTACAGAATGTGTCCCTGTTATACTGGTTTGCAAAATTATTGTTACGATCGTGTGGGCAAACTAGGCACGGGGCCCACACGATCGTGACCAAAGGGGACTGGGTACGCACATGGGTCACACAGGTTTCAAGCAGCTGGCCCTGGCTATAGGGAGGATGGCAAGGTCCTACCTAAGCGGGGACATTGCCCCAATAAGGGCAGCCCAGCGGTCTTCGGATCTGGGCCCTAGCTGATCCTAGGAGCCACACACCAGAACAGGATACATTCACATGCCACATGACAGGGACTGAACAACAGGACACACAGAGCCAGAACACACAGCATACAGCAGCCACAATGCAAACACTAATAGCAGATGATAAACTGAATATAAATGTGAGGTGTTAGTTCGTACATTGGCCAATGAACTTAAGCTGCAAGCCCCGGCAAGGCCCCTGGTATCTTGCAGTCCCTACACTAGCAAAACACATCTACTAGAGGGCCCTAGGGGCCAACCTAGCGCAGACATAGCAAACAAACTCAGCAGACCAAACTGACACAAAATAAACATACAAACGGACATGAACCACAAGGCACAGATCACACAGCAAGCTGCAACAGAACACAGAACAAGTAACAGGACACATGTCACAGATACATCCAAACAGTACAAGACCAGCTTCAGACTGACCAGGAGCTGGGCTTATATGTAAGCCCAGACCTAGGAGATTGGCTAGCAGGAAGTACCACACCCAGCCAGCTCAATCAATTAACCCTGTGAGGGCTGTGCTGCTAGGAAGCTTAGAACTACAGATCCCAGCAGTACACGTAACAAGTATATACTTTCCTCCCTGATGCTGAAATAACGTTAAGATATTATTGGCATCCAGACATATTGCCGATGTCTATTATAACAATATTACTTCAGAAGGTAATAAACATTATGAGAAACACTGAGTACATGAAAAAGCATTTAGAAGTCATTAATCTTACATTGGTAGATTTGGAAAAAACAGACGATTTGGGTGGCAGATGAACTTATCAGCAGAGATACAAAGATACAGGTGGCTACAGGGCACCATTGGTATGATATATTTACAGGTTGGTTGCCCACAGCAGGAAAAGTTATGAATTTTGTATTGCATCCTTTTTTAATACTTTTTACTTTGTTTGTTATTTTGAGTGTTTGCAATTTCTGGATATTTTGCAATATGAGAAGACAAGCCAATAATTTGCTGCCCCTAAGATATAGTTAAAAAAGCCATCTTAAAGAGCCTTTTTGGTGGGAATCCAAGCAGGAAGAATTGAAATATATAATGGATAAGTCTGGCATAGGTGGAATAGTACCCTAGAATCTACCATCATCTTATGGATTCTTTCTCAATGGACAATTTTAAATAGGGGAGTTTTGAAGGCCTCAGGCACGAATATGATTTTGTCTTGTCTATCACTTCTTGACACAGCTAAACAGGATTTTCTAGGCATACTGCTAGCAGTACAACTCAGCAAAAATTACTAATCGCATATCCTGTTTAGCTGGAACTAACAACGGAATGTAACATTGGAATGTGAAAACCCAAGTTATTGTTCAATCTGAGATAACATCTCTAACCAACAATGTATGCTTATGTAAAAACAAGTTAATCTGGCATAAAGCCCGCCCTGCGTCATGTTACTATGTAAGTTGTGACATATGTAATAAAGGTAGATTGCTTTGCACATAGACATGTCTGTGTCTGCTTTTTCCCAGTCCTACAAGCTATTTCAATTTGGAACCCGACAGCATATGAAGGAAACAATTGAATTTCCCTAACAGGCACTTAAGCAGCCAACAGTTTTTCCAGTGACTATTATTGCTGAGCTTTCATACAGGAACGATAATCGCTCAGTGATTGGAGGCAGAGCATCGCTTACGGCCACCCACCTCCATTCGCAGTAATTAGGTAATTGTATATAGTTGAACAACTAACTGCTTATACAGGCCAATCGCTATTTGATTTTCATGGTTATTTAATCTAGTTAGTTCCATATGTGTTCTTTTTCCAGCAGAATTATGCATTGTTTCACGCATCTCCTTGCGTATTGCACGCAGATTTGCTCACCTCTCTTAGACTTCTATGGGGACCCGTAGTGCACAAATGTGAACAAACCTATTGAAGTCAATGCGTTATAATTACTGTGTATTGCGTGAGTAAAATTTTCAAATGCGTGCAAAAGCTTCCGTGTGAAGTCGTGCTAAATGAACAAATTATCATTTGTTATTCAGTCACTGGCAGCGCTTACACTGACTGATTATTGTTCACATTCACACGATCCAGCAGGGGACTGAAACAGTGTTTCATGCATCTACTTGTGTATTGAGTGCGTATTTGTGCACCACCATAGACTCCTATGGGGAACCTTGCACGCAAAAGTAGAGCCTGCTGTGGTGTTTTTTGTGCCACCGAAATGTGCAGGAAAAATACACGCATGTGAATGAACCCATTAAATCAATGGGTTCTATTCTCTGTGTATTGTGCATGTACATTTTGCACATTCAAATACCTACATGTGAAGCTGCCCTTAAAAATATGAATAAGGGCTCCTGCACATGAGCGAATGTGTAGATATGATTGCGAGAGAATTGCATGATTGCACTCTAAATGTACCACTATCACGTCTTTTAATGCTCGTGCCCGTACATTTTATTGTACATTTCTGCACTAGCGGGCCCCGTTCACATTGGCACAGGAGAAACCTGTGCTGGTTTTGAACCATCTCAGCAGCCTAATTAATCCCCAGTGTTAACAATTAACACAGAGAAATCGCCAGTTACTTGCACGATTCCGTGCAGACGGAGAGTGCATTTGCACAACCCCAATGGTCTCCTATTGAGCCTCAGGTGCACAAATAGAGCATGTCAAGTATTTTTTCGGCCTATGGAAATGCAGGCGCACAAACTCGAGAACCCATTGAAATCAGTGGGTTCTTTTGAATGCAGTTTGTTTGTGCAAAAACGTGTTCAAAATTGTCCATGTGAAGGAGCCCTAACTCTGCAATAATATTGCATTCATTATTTTGCATTGGCAAGGTATAGTCTTTTTTACAGTCCAGAGCTGTAGTCACGTGTTTGACTATTGCCTCACCACCTTTTGGCTAGTCATGTCCCATATTCTCCTGTGTTGAACTTTCTTTCATTGAAGAGGAGCAGTGTTAAAGTGGCAAGTAGGTAAGTGAAAACTGTACAAAACTCATGAAAGCACCAAGGAATA
The DNA here is from genome assembly GCF_035609145.1 of Eleutherodactylus coqui. Lineage (NCBI taxonomy): Eukaryota > Metazoa > Chordata > Amphibia > Anura > Eleutherodactylidae > Eleutherodactylus > Eleutherodactylus coqui. The sequence goes on along the minus strand of NC_089846.1, from coordinate 108,602,810 downwards.
GAACACATGGAGTCACTGTGGCCAATACTCTAAAAGAGGTTATCCAGTTGCAATTTAACTTTTTAAAATTTGAGTCAAATGGGTTAAAACAATAAAACAAGGGGTACTTGTCTGTCCTCAGTTATGATGATCCAGTGGTGCAGCCCTGTGATTCTCCCAGTCTCTGTTGACAGCAGAAGTCAGATGACTGCAACCTACCAATCAGAGACTGCAATGTCACTGCTCAATCTCCTATCATCAGCACTCACATCCTGGGTGTCATGATGCCAGGAGTTCCGAATGTTGATGCTGCAGCCTCTAATTGGCAGTCAGTGGTCGCTGGTCGCTTATTGTTTTAACCAATGTGGTATTGCAGAGTGACCTGTAGGGGGCCTTGGAGCACAGTTACTAAGTTTGTTTAGTTAACCTGCACCTGGAAGGTGCTTTCAAAGAAGCGGCTCAGGTGAAAGCAAAAAATTGCAGCTGTCTTAAAGGAGAATGAGCACCTTAAAAGAGTAGCTAAAACAGAAGCCAATCACAAGTTGTTGCTGGAACAGAAAACTGTTAAGTGTGAACAAGGCTTGATAGAATTGAGAGGTGGGAAAAAGAAATATGAGGGATATCTTTCAAAATCCCATGAAGAGTGGCATCAGGTGTCCCTCCCTCATAGGTGTAATTGGCTCCTTCATTTGGCAGTTTGCTACCTGGATGTTGAGGTGGTATACATGCTTGCCCTCCTGAGTCAGTAAGTATATGGCCGTTTTCAGTGATTGTTTGTTTGTTTTTATATTTCCCCTTTGTGATGTATTTATATTAGTGTAGAGACTCACAACACGCAAGGAGCCTTGACGCAGCATGTGAGCTAATTTATTTTGGCCAAAATCCAACTAATACCTTGCATTTATTATATATTATTCACATGCAGTGGAGCTTTTAAACTCCTGGGAGAGCCCAGGGTGGCACTGACAATGTGGTTCACTTATTGAGGTGCAGGGCAACCTGCCAAACTATTATGGCATCTTTAATAGGTTGCTGGTCTGCATGGTGCACTACATGTATCATGATTGTCTGGCATTTTGTATCTACTCTGTGTGGGAGTATAAACCAAGCAGCAACCCCCCTCTGTATTAGGAGGTTGTGTGAGTGACTGTTTCATCAGATGTCCCTCATAGTTGTAATTGGCTCCTTCATCTGGCAGTTTGCTACCTGCATGCTGAGGTGGTGCACGTTTGCCCTCCTGAGTCAGTAAGTATATGGCCGTTTTCAGTGATTGCCAGTGGAAAAGAGAGACCCCCGAGTCTGGAGTTTTGACCCCGGAGAGGCAAAAGCTGTGATACGGCCTATGGCCTGAATTAGGGAGGATATATGGTATTGCAGTGTCAAGAGTGGCCTGTAGGGGGCCTCAGAGCATAGTTACTAAGTTTGTTTAGTTAACCTACACCTGGATGGGTGCAGCTGCATAGCTTAAAGTTCCCCTCACTCACCAGCTCAGGGTACTTGAGCCTGTGGAGCATAGGTCCATTGAGGCCTGTGGGATGTGAGGCCCTGAGGTCTATGTAGACTTGGTGCTGGTCTATGAGGGACCTGGAAGCATGGAGAAGTTAAGGGGTAGTCGGCCCTTGCTCGATGCCTTTTCAGGTGAAGTATTGTTACATTTAAAATGATGTTGCTGTGTGCTCTGTGACCTACAATAGTGCAAAGTTGCATATGATAGGCTGGACTGCATTTGTATGCTGAATACGCTTGCTGTGCTGATGAAATAAACGCTGAAATAAACCAGCTTTTGAAATGTAACCTGTGTTTATGGATGTTATTGCTGTGCTGCCACAAGTAACCCCCACTTGCCACACCGATTTGACTCAAACTTTCAAGGCTGATATTATACTGGTCAGTTTACGGAATCTCACATTGTTGTCATTGGGCGCATACCAAGTTCTTTGTGTGTACTACTTCCGACCCAATATTAAACAGCTCCATACTTTGTTAATTCTGCGCAGTCTACCCTTGATGATATTTTAATGTAGAAATAGATTCATGAATGCTACCAGCTATGCCTGATAAGGTCATCCCAGTCTGTTTGGAAACCCATTATCCTACCAGAGTGAGACATCCAAAAGGATATGTAAAATTGTGACAATTTCCTTTTTTTCTTGTTATCACTGATCTGCAATTTTGCAACTTTTGTCTGTTTTTTTTAAATAAAGAGGTGTACCGCAATGGATTTTTCCACAGATTCCGAAAATGACCTTCAAAATTTCATATCACATCAGTTTTTTTCCCAAATCATGAAAATGTGAAAATGAAAAAAAAAAACATTATTTTTTTTAAGTAATTGATATATGACAATGTTTGTAACATGTGAAAATGTTCTCTGGAGGGATGGAATGAATCTGTAAGGAATATAAAAATGTAAATACATAGCTGATTATGAAAATTAAATTGATTTATCTGTATCACGTCAAGATTTGTCACACTCACAAAGCCTAAACATGAGTGAAAGTAATCTTGGCACGCCAGTATGACTCATACCTCACGCCACCTCTCCCTTCTTTCTTTATAGTGATTGTTCAATTGTTTCTTTGTGGTGTGTACAATGGCTTCACGTGGTTGTGTCAATCATCCAGACATATACGACAGGAAAACAGAGGCAAAATATTACGCCTTTCACGAAAAATGCTTATTTTCAATACTTTGGGATAAAACTAACAGATCAGAAAAAAGCGTGGGCTCTTCACAAAGTGTGCTGTATATGTGTGGAAGGGTTGAAGAACTGGAAAAGTGGAAAAAGGGAATCAATGCCGTTTGGCGTACTCATGGTGTGGCAGGAGCTAGGAAATCACAGTGACGACTGCTACTTCTGCACAGTGAAGATCATTGGCAATACCAGTGCCAGTAAGTGTAACATTGTGTATCCCAGTATGCCATTTGCCATGAGACCAGTGCCTCGTAGTGAATCCATCCCTGTGCCAACCCCGTCCAATGTCAAGTCCCCAGCAGACACCAATTCAGATGGTTATATAAGTGATGGGAAGTACCAACCAGACAGTATGGAGGATGAACCCCAGTGCCATTTACCAAGCATCAACTGAATGATTTGGTTTGCGATCTGAATTTACCTAAAGATGCATCAGAGTTGTTAGGATCATGACTTCATGAAAAGAATTTACTGTGTCCTAATACAAGCTTCTCCTGGTACAGACTCCAAGAAGCACAATTGCTTCTGTTTTTTGCTGAGAAGAGTGGTTTGGTTGAGACATTCTGGGAATCATGAAATGCGTCAACATTAATTACAATTCAAAACAGTGGAGGTTGTTAATAGATACCAGCAAATCCAGTTTGAAAGGTGCTTTATTAAACAATACTAACATCTATCCATTCCAGTAGCACACTCTGTGACTATGAGATAGAAATACGAAAATCTTACGTTTCTGCTGTAAAGTGTGCAGTACAAGCTTCATCAACGGTCTAAGTGAGGGGATTCCAAGGTGATTGCAATATTGCTCGGTCACCAAGCAGGCTACACCAAATTTCATTGCTTTTAGTGTGAACGGGACTCCAGAGCAAGGACTAAACATTGGGTTCGGAAGCACTGGCCAGCCAGAAGTACATTGTTTCACTTCCACTGGTTGATTCCATGTAAAACTAGGCTTAATGAAGCAATTTGTGACAGCTTTAAGCAGGGACAGTAAATGCTTTCAGTTCCTTGGTGTTAAGTTTCTATCAATCACTTCTAAAAAAAAAAATCAGAGCTGGCACTTTTTTAGGCCCACAAATACAAAATTTAATGGCGGACAATATATTTGGGAAAACCATGAATGAGTGCGAATTGTGACCATGGACTGCATTCAGAAATGTGGTACAAAACATTTTGGGGAACATGAAGGTTGCTGATTACACCATTTTAGTCGACAAGGTGTTGGAATCCTATAAATTGCTTGGTTGTAACATGAGCGTCAAAGTTCACTTTCTTCATGCTCATCTGAATTACTTTCCTGACAATCTTGATGATTTTACTGAAGAACATGGCGAGCGCTTTCATCAGGATATTAAGAAGATGGAAAAGAGATATCATGGAAAGTGGACTGCACACACGATGGCCAACTATTGTTGGATGTCGAAAAGAGACTGTAGGGACGAACACCAAAGAAAATCCAAAAAGAGGAAATTTCAAGGGGAATCAAGTGGTAAATGTTAGGTAGGTTTGGATCTTCACACGTTACAAACATTGTGATGTATGAATGTCATTAAAAAATGATGTTTTTTTTCATTCTCACATTTTTGTGATTTGTGAAAAAACCTGATGTGATAAAAAATTTTGAAGGTCATTTTCTGAATCTGCGGGAAAAATCCATTCCAAAGCACCTTTTCGTTTCAAAACAACAAAACCTCGCATATCTGTGTTATCTGATTTTGGTACAAGACACATTTTCAAAGGGGACACTTTTTCCCAGTTAGGCCTTAGTCAGACGGGCGTTTTTTCGCGCGATTTGCGGATCGCATGACGGATGCGCATCCGCAAATCGCGTGACCGTTGCGCGCAAGTCGCCCGCAAATCGCCCGAAAATCTGCTCCTAGCCGCGTTTCATTAGAAACGAGCCGGAGCTGTCCAGCGCATTGCATTCAATGGAGACGGCAATAGAGCCGCCTCCATTTAAAGCAATGCGCTGCGGGCGAGCCCGGGATTAATTGTCGGTAAGGGCTTAAATATATAAGCCCTTCCCTGCAATTCATCCTAAAATGTGTAAAAATAAAAAAAATTTGTATACTCACCTTCTCCCGGCAGCCGGAGCTCCGTGCGGCCGTCCTGCAGTGGATGTGAAGGGGGTGTGAGTCAGACCTGCCCCCTGATTGGCTCAGCGCTGAGCCAATCAGAGGCATGCCTCACTCACACCCATTCATGAATTCATGAATGGATGTGAGTCAGACCTGCCCCTGATTGGCTCAGCGCTGAGAGACAGCAGTCACTCACCCATTCATGAATTCATGAATGGGTGTGTGAGTGAAACCGGCCTCTGATTGGTCAGGGCTGTGACCAATCAGAGGCAGATCATTCAGCAGGCGGGGATTTTAAAGCCCCGCCGGCTGAATAGTGCCAAGAAGCAGTTCAGGAGAACTGACAGCGGCCGCGGCTGGACTCCGGCTGCAGCGGAAAGGTGAGTATACATTTTTTTTTAATTTTAACACATTTTAGGATGAATTGCAGGGAAGGGCTTATATATTTAACCCCTTCCCGACAATTCACCCCGCGCACGCCGGCAGCCCATTGCTTTCAATGGAGCGGCTGTATTGCCGCTCCATTGAATTCAATGGGCAAACATCGTTCTTCTCTGCCACAGCTGTTACAGCTGTGGTAGAGAAGAATGATTTGTCTTCTATATGTTCTCAATGGGGTCGGCGCTGCTGCCGCCGGCCCCATTGAGCGCATATACAGAAGAGAACAGGAATCGCAGATCGCAGATAGGTGCGATCTGCGATTTTTTGTTCTATAATTTATCGGACGAGCGCATAAAAAGCGCTCGTGTCCGATACCATTGCAAAGCAATGATTTTATAAAATCGCCAGACGCATGCGCATGCGCAAATCGCGGCTAAAAACGCCCGTCTGACTAAGGCCTGAGGGTGAGTATTGCATATTAGATAGTGTATTCAGCTGATACCTGTATTTTATGTGGGTTCAATGAGTTTGTTCGCATTTTCTTTTTTTGCATGTGCACTTGACATGTGCAGAAAAAAAAAATAGAACATATTTTGCACTACAAAGGTCCCCATAGAAGTCTATAAGGGGTGCACAAATGTGCATGCAATATGCAACGGGATGTGCAATGCATACACAATTACATGGGAAAAACACATCTGGAACTCATTAGACTTAATAGCCATTTAAACTGGGGCGCGCTTATGCCTGCATAAAATGAACGATGAATGGGAAGCGAGCGAATCCTATTCCGTCATTCAATCGTTAGATGTATTTACACTGATTATCTTTCAAATTTCATGGTCCAATGATGGTTTTTTGAATGATAATTGTTCCATATATAAGTGCCCTGAGGCCACATTTACATGGCGCAGTTCGGTTGCAATTATAACTGCACCAAAAAGGGCATCAGTAAAACCTTCTGTGTTTTTGCCAAAGTTCTAGTAAAATGTGTCAAAAAAGTACACAGTTTGAAAAATGCACTTTTTGGTGCGGTTTTAATTGCAACCAAACTGCCCCGTATGAATGGAGCCTAACATGTCAAGCACGGTGCACCATGTTCCTCTAGGTTTAAATTGCCCTTTTTTAGACATTATTAATAAATCGGCCTCAATGTGTATTATTTTGGCTAATATACAATTTTAACTCTTGAGCTTAGGTCTCGTAATAAGTGTGGAACATTGAATTCCAGCACACTGCTGCTAAAGCTATAAATTTAGATTACAACTTTAATACAGTACTGCAAAAACTGCATATAAAACTTGCCAAAAACACTTCAGTAAGAAATATACAGCTATTAACTTTGCAAGATGTTATATATAGTATACTATACTGTACAGTATCTATCTACTGTATTTTTTCGACTATTATGCACATTTTTTCTTTTCTTGAAAATACATGCAACAATCTGCTGCTTCTAAGAAACTTAATTCTGGCAGTAAGAGGCAGGAGCAGCTGCGCTCCATGATAGTGAAAGGTCCTGGCAGGGCAGTGTATAGAGACAACATGTACTGTGCTTTATGTGCTGTATAAATGTGTATTGTAATTTGTTCTCTAAACAGTCATATGTTACTCACAGATTTGTGTACGATCTAATATTTAAGTGAGCAAATTACATAAACCCCACAGTAATCTCTTAATTTAGATCATACTCAAGGGGTATCAAAGAATTATCAATCAGATTTGCCAAATTTGATGGTGCACCCGAGAAGAATAACACGTGAAACAGACAAGTGGTGTTTCAATATTTGCTTCCTCCTTTGCAGCTCTTTATTGAGTAAAAAAATAAATATATAGAAAAACACACTGTAGCATAAGCTGATCATTTGCAGACACCACCCGCTGTCATCCAATTATCATATAACAGATGGGTTGGGTTTTCTCAACTCAACAATAATCATCAAAATATTCTAAAAGTTGCATTTGATGCAGAAGTTACATAATCTCAAATTTACATGTAAACATGAAATTGCTAATTTTAGCAGTTATATTATCTCAGGCTTGCTGTAAGCATATACAATTGCTAATTGCAGAAATTGCAAATTATCTTATCTAAGGCTTGCACAGAGAACACACATTCTGCTAGAGCCTCACCCAGCCTCACCCACTGCTGACTTCTGTTTTTGACTAGTTTTCCAAGTCAGTTATGACCCTGAAATAAAATAAAGCCTCAAACATTATTACAAGTTACTCTTACAACAGTGATTATGTGCAGGGTGTGTTCTGCCACGATATTCTAGCCATGTCCCAGGGCTGTGCAAAAAAGTGGCCAGGATGCTCTGCTATTGCATATGTGACTACAAAAAGATGCATCCCAGTAATTCCTGCACTGCTACCGGTGTGGGAGTATCAATAATAATGATGAGGCATTACTGTTGATGTTAAGGCAGTAAATATGAATCCATTTTGTATCCATCTTCGATCTTGTATGCCTCTGCCTCTGTCATATCATATTATTGCCATTTTCCTTTAACATGAATTTTGCAGATGTGCATAAACAGTTTAAGAGGGTTTAATTGTCTGGAACATCCCATGCTGAGGAGATAACAAATGCAGACTGATGGTCTTGTATCAGCACAACCTGTTCTCTAAGAGCAAACTATATCTTATTGTTTATACATTTTGTACATTTTTGGCTTGAGAAAAGTCCCAACTGACAACCAAGCCATTAATATTCTTGTTTAGTTTTACTAAACAATGATTATAAATGAATTATAATTTTTACAAGTGAGGCGTGTTTTAGCCTCATAGCAAATGTCTTTTGTACATATACTACTGCTTGTTACTAGAATAAAGAGATGGTTTCCAATCACATCCAATGTGTGTTGTGATCTGTATGCTGCTTCAAGCTTGAATCTAAACAATTAATTTGGAAACCTAAAAACATACCTTTTAGCAAATATATTTATTTGCACTAACACTGGCTTGAAGGGGGCATAGTGGCACACATGATGATGGGGCACAGTGGTAGGCATGGTAATGAAGTATTGCAGTTTTTACACATCACTGTGTCTGTACCATATTAACAGATTACCCAGAGGATATATACAGTGAAAATATTTTTGCTCTCTTTATGCCTTTAATTGGGAGCACATCTTATAGTCAGGAGAGTCCTGCTGTCCAAAAAATATGATGCATTAAAGTTTTTTTTTTGAACGAACATCAATAATAAAAGAACCAGAGCATTCATAACTGTCTGGTACTATATACAATATTAGGGAAAAATGATAGTATAGGAATGTACAGTAGTAAATGTACAGTAAAACTCTAGTATAAAGACATTACTACCATAAATTTAGACAAAATCTGTGCTACGAAAAAATTGCTGCAGTAAATTTGGACTATACCTTTACAAATATGCCGCTAAAGTTTATAAAATGCTATATTTTTTCAGTTTTGTTAAAAGAAGACAATAGCCTTTGCTATTTATGTAGCACACTGTTCAATGCCTATTCCACCATAGTATTACAGCAACATTTCAACTCCACATTGGAGTCATTTTCAAGTTCGAAAATACCTTCAATAGGGAGATGACATGTTGCTGTAATACTATGGGGGAATAAACTTTGCACATCTCACTGACGATATTGGAGCTCTGCATCTTTATGAGGGCCTCCATAGATACTGGCTGGTGATTGGCTATTGCAGCTTTATGTGTACTTTCTCTATTTTGTTAATATATTTTAAAAATTGTATAAATTAAGCACTTTTGTGTCACCCCCTTTTCCTTGTAGATTGTATGCTCTTGTGAACAGGGCCCTCACCCCTATTTTTTAAATTTTGTTGGTATTTATGCCCTCGGATTTATGAAGTGCTACGCAATATGTTTGAGCTAAATAAACATATAAATGTATTATGATTATTATCATCATCATTAGTTTTGGCTCAAACTGCTAAAAGTTTGGTTTCTGGCCAAACCCATCGAAGAAGAAGAAGGTCATGGCTTTTCTGTGGCTTGAGCAGTTAGCATTCTTGCAGTGTTGGGTTTCTAGGTTCAAATCTGATAAAGTTTGAACATTCTCCCTGTCTTTCATAATCATCACCTTTATTTATATAGAAAATGCATGGCTTTTTAATCACTTGATATTGTCTGTCTCTGCTGGGGTTCACAATCTAAATTCAACTATTTGTATGTTTCTGGGGTGTCGGAAGAAGTCCATATAAACACACAGAGAACATACAAACTCCATACAGCAGTTGCCCTTAGTCAGATTTGAGCCTGGGCCCCCAGCCCTGCAAGGCATCCATACTAATTACTGAGTCACCATTCTTCTACTTCCTCAGACCAAGAGGAGGAATAGTGGCTTAGTTGTTAGCACTGTTGTCTGGCAGCTTTGGAGTCAGCTTCAAATTTGAGCAAGGGAAATATCTGCATGGCGTTTGTATGGTCTCCATGTGTTTGGGTTTCTTCCCACACTCCAAAAACATACAGATAGTGAAATATAGATTGTGAGCCCCAGTGTGGATAGAAAATGTTAGGTTATGTAAAGTGCTGTACAATATGCATGTGCTATATAAATAAGAGTGATTTTTATGAAACATAAGAAGAACACGCAAAACTCAATGAAGATGACATGAAATGTGGGCAATAGTGTTAATCGCCGGTATCATATTTTAGGGCTATTGTTCTTGCTCCAGTTCAGATCAAACTAATTTTGACCGCACTTAACTTTTTACCAAAAGTTGGCAACTGACTGAAACAATTTGTCAAAAGTTTACTCATTTATTATTGTAATATAAAAAGTGAGAAATTAAATTATAATTGAACTATTTGAAAAAAACTTTATAGGTACAATTTAGACCTTGTTCAGATGAGTGTGTTTTTAGCACTGCTTAGGTTCCTACGGAAACGCTCACATGAGCGCTTGTTAGACGCGCTGATTTAGCGCGCCTAACAAAGATATGACATGCGTGGCGACAAAGACCCGGATCACAGGTCCATGCTGCCCTATCTCTGGTACGCAATGTGCAGGACTTTCCACTGACTCCTAAGGGAGCAGGAGTTTATGGAAACTCTTACGCAAGGAATAGATTCCCCACTGCTTACAACAGGACATTTAAAACCTGCTGCTCAAAAGCACATTTTAAATGTCCCATCCTAAACTCTTTTTAGTCCCCGCGAGGTGGGGGAAGCACCAAGGGTTCCCTTAATCCCCGCGGGGACTAACAGGAATTTACAATGGGACATTTAAAATGTGCTTCTAGGCAGCACCTTTTAAATGCCCTGTTTGTAAGCAGTGGGGAATTTCTTCTGTCCCCTGCTGGGCAATTGCCCAGCAGGGGGGGGGGGGGACAGTAGGGGATTCCCTCCAGCTCTCTCCCCAAGGGATTTCCCTATAGCGGGGATAGAGAGAGGGGCAGGGCTACATAGCTTCCCCCAAGGGCATGGGGAATGGGTGTGGCTAGCATCACACATCCTCTAGCCCCGTCCATCTAGCCCCACCGACTCTCTCTGCGCTATGGGGATATCACTTGGGGATCCCCAGAGCAGGGAAAGAGAGAGCCGGGCTATGGGTATTTTTTCCCATAGCAGAAAGAGCAGAGCTATGGGGGATTAACCCATAACAGGGACAGATAGAGTGGGCTATGGGTTAATCCCCTTTAGCCCCGCTCTTTCCCAACTGCTATGGGGAAATCCTGAAGCGCTGCAGGGCTTCTTCTCTTTCTCCTCCTGGAGTAGATGCCCTTTTTCAAGAACAGTTGCTCCAGTGAGCAGCTGCTCGTTCACGCAATCTTTTAGCCCTATCAGTGTGAAAACAACGCTTATCTGAACGAGGCCCTATCCATAGTTCATTCAAGCTTACTGTAAAATAATTAACGGAATTTTTAAGATTTTATTGTATTTCATATGGGGATTTTTTTTTTAAATGGAGCTTTCCTATAAATTACATCAGATGCACAAATGAAAAAGCGTGAAGTCTTAATTCCAATGTTTGAAAGGATGAGAGAAAATTTAACTACAGCTAATAGGATTATACAAAGAAAAAGAAGCATAAACTTTATCTATGATTAAAAAAATCCTAGAGGGCGGCCAAACTTACAGATATGCTGATACAAAGATACAATAGCAGGTAAAAATACCATGTACCAGCAGCATGCAGAACAAGCAAAGGAAGTTGTACAGGTACAAAATACTGATGAGCAACCACACAACCACTCATACACCTATCACATATCAAGGGGGCTGCTAAGTTTTATACTTGCACATAGATAAGGCATCTATGATTTAAAAAGAATATGGAAATCATCCAATTGGACATAGCTATGCACTTTAGCTTTATTCCTTTTGTTAAAAAATTGTATATTTAGATCTAATCAGCATTTTCTTTATTTTATTAAATAGCTGAGATGGTCTTTTTGAACGCTATTGTTTGCACAAGGATATAATATTTGTATAAAGTATCACTATTTGTCAATGCCCAAAAGCTCAAAATTAATTTTTGACAGATGCGTTAAACAGATAGGATGCCAAATAATTGAAAATGCCTGCACCATGAGAAGTTTGCAACTAAATGAGAAAAATGTGGTGTGGTGCATGCACTTCAAGCCCAGCAGGAAATTCATTGTTTGAAAGTTGGGGGGCCATGCAGTATGTATAAATGTTTATGGGTTTTAAATCAGTTCTGTAATTTTATGTGGTCATTACTCACTGCAGAAGAAAACCAAAGCTTACAGATTGCAGAAGAGGAGTTAACTGAGTTAAGAAGAAAAAGACAGATGAAAACACAATGCATGTAATAAAATACTGTAGCTGGAGGTGGAAGAAAAAGGGCCCTGTTGACATGTGCTGACAACATGTGGGTTTGCTATAGAAAACCAATCTGGGTCATAACCATGAAATAACAATAAAAGTAGAGGTAGGAATGCAGAACTTTATGTGTCAAAAATTGCAATGTGACATATTAACTATTAGAATTAAGGTTTTTTAATTACTTTATTTTCCTTTTTTTTTTCCTTTTTTCTCTACTTAACATATACATCATAGAATTAATATGAATACTATACTTCATAAACCAAAAAGTATCAATGAGAAATATTTTAAATTAGAAAGAGAAACAAGCATTGTGAACTTACTTCACTGGTCTTTAGAATCTTTGTGAATAGTCCTTTTTCTTGTAGCCTCACCTAACTGAACTTGAAACCTCTCCTGTCTTCAGTTTCTGCTAGAGGAACAGGCTGACTGACAACTACTACTGCCAATGATGTTGTACTTGTTCTCACGAGGCAAATTTCTCTATCACCTGATGACCCAAAGGGTCCCCCTTTTTTTCAGGTCTCTGGCAGTCGGTCAGAGTGAGAGAACACTCACTCCCGTATACCCCCTCTCATTGCCTAGAAACATGCTTGCAGAAGGTAAAATATTTGGTGCCAATAATGGTGCCTGTACACCCTGTGTCCAATCCATACTAAAAGTCCTTTTAGGCAAGCCAGTTTGGTGCCAATTTGAATAAGCAAGTGATGTCACCGCTAGCTCATTTGCTCTCGGGCTGCCTATTTAGACAGGGAGATACATCATTAGCTTGTTCAAATGAGAATCATCCAAGTTCATTGAGTCTTTCACATTTGCTGTATAAGTTGAACGATTGTTGGTAAAACCAAACGATAACTGAATGAGCCAACGATAGTTTTTATGCCTGCATAAAATGAATGATGAAAGTGAATGATTGTCGTTCATAATTCAGTCATTGGTTCACGTTTTGACCAAACGATTAGCGTTCACTTTTGCTCATTTCGTCTGAAAGCACATTAATTTCATGCAGATTACCACTGTCAGGCTGCATCTAGACTTGCCACTTGAATTTACTTCCATGGGAGCTGTGCCGGTAATATAATGCCAGAACCTTGCCTAATATTTGGAGTTATCTACTTCCCGGTGAACAGCTGATTGGTGGGGGTCTCAAGTTTGTGGAATATATATATATATATATATATATATATATATATATATATATATATATATATTGTGAAATGTCTTCACTATCTGAGCCAGCAGAACAGAATGTGTTGGCCACATCCTGTTCTGCTAACCATTATCAGAATATGCAGCTTGATAGAAATACACGCTTAGAACCTCAGGGCACATTTTTTACCCGCACATAACCCTCAGGCGTCATTTGACGACACGCTGCTCATTCCCGCCCCTGCCCCCTCGATCGAACACCCAAAATGTCGTCGTTTTTCATCTGAAACCACGTGATGTTGGACGTCCATGACGACAGAAGCTCAAGCAGTACCGGATGTAAGAAAACCTTAATTCTATGCTTTGATTCACAATCACGTATTGCTTTTGGCATGCCCATAAAGGGCAATTAACTCCTAATGTGATATAAGATGCTATACGCCTACTAATAAACAGAGTCCAGGAAGACTTTCTACACTGACAGTCTGTCTCTGTGTGACTTCTTCCATTGTGTGCGCAATCTCTGAACGTAAATCAGGAAGGGTGCAAACATTCCTATTGATTACGCCGTGGAACCAAAATAAATTCACAACAAGATGTGGAATCTCATTGATCAGCTATTATTTAGAGCTGGAAAAATCCTTTAAGTTTATTGTCTTTTAGGCTTCTTTCACACAAGCGCATATTGGCCAGTGTTTTCACGGCCGGCTAATATACGCTTCCATCTGGGGCGTAGAAGCTCGTGAATGGGCACACAAATCTAACGTTTGTGCGACCGTTCACATGGCATGGGGTCCGGTACATATGCGCCGAGCTCACCATGCCGTCACCCATTTCCCCTCCCTCCCCATCGGAAGCTCACCTCTCGTCTCCTCCCCGCTCATTCTTTGCAATAAGAGGGGTTGGGGCAGGGGTGGAGCTAAGTGGTGGCCCACCCCGCCTCCTCACATTGATGGCTATGGACAAGGGGTGGGCAGATGGTGGGAGCCTAGCTCCGCCTACATCTGAGCCCTTGTCCATAGCCATCAATGTGAGCGGGATGGGACGGCACTTAGCTCCGCCCCCATCTCGCCCCATTCAATTGTACAGAACGAGCAGGGAGGAGACGAGAGGTGAGCCTGCAAGGGGGAGAGGAGAGAAGAAGGAGGAAGTTTAGTAGCTACGCTGCTAATCTCCCTCCCACCTACGGCCGCTGCTATGGGCTCCCATAGCTGTCACACTATGGGATCTGGAAAGCACACACCTCGCATGTCGGATTGTGTGAACGGGCTACTTCAAAGGGCAAACAGCGCTCGTGTGAAAGAATCCTAAGGCTTTGGTCAGATGAGCATTTTTTCTGTGCATAAATGGGCAATCAAAAAGATCCATCTCGCTTGTAAAAAAAAGAATGCGTGAATGGGTGAATTCCAACTATTTGAAGTAGCCCGTTTACACGATCGGAGGTGCGTGGTGCGTGTTTTTTAGTTCCAATAGGAGTCTATGGAAAGCACGCTCCAAAGATAGGACACGTCCTATCTTTGCACACACCACAGACCTTAGATGCAAGTTGCATGTTCTATCTTTGGCAGGTGTGAGTATTTTGCACGTCTAAAAAACGTTCATGTAAAGGCTTCTTGGTTCTTTTTGAAGCGCTCTTTGCACCCATTCTAAAGTGTGAAAAGATTGCAGAAAAAAACTATATAGATTTGATATTGACCTAATCATCAATGTAAAAAAAAAAGGAAAACCTTTCACAGCACCATTGTCAAAAGAAGAAAAATGTTAGGGGTCTTTGAACGCAGTTCTAAAATGTATTTATTTTTTTCTTAAGGGCTCATTTACATGAGGGATCTAATCACGCAAAAATTCAGCGCAAAAAAAAATCCCGGGGAAACTGCACAAAAAAAATCACGTGAATCGTGCAGCAGAGAATTCAGTTGCTTAGTTTCAATTGCCGATGTCCTATTTTTTTAGGTGCGATTTTTTTTTTTTTTTTTTGAACGTCTAAAATTTCTTTGTCTGAATGTTTCCATAGGAAACCATTGGTTCTAATGGTTGCAAGTCTTTTGCATGGCTAACTTAGCTGTGCAAATCGCTATTGTGAACGAGCCCTATGGGCTTATTCAGGTGGGCGTATATTGGTCGGGTTTTCACTCCCGGCTGATATACGCTGCCCCTCTCTGCAAGGGGAGGAGGTTGGATAGGATGGGAGCTAGTGCACTGAGCTCCCACCCCCTCTCCGCCCTCTCTTCGCCCCTCACCACTGTTTGACAAGGGAGGGGGCAGGATGGGGGTGGGACTTAGCACCACCCCTGTTCCTACCCCTCCTATTGCAGTGGCGAGGGGGGGAAGAGTGGGCGGGAGCTTAGTGCACTAGCTTCCATCCCATCCCGCCTCCTCCCCTTGCAGAGAGGGGCAACGTATATATCGCCCGGGCCTGAAAACCCAACCGATATATATAAGTCTGAATAAGCCCTACAAGGGTGAAAAAGTTGTAAAAAGAAAGCTATATCAATTTCCTATTTATGTAATTGTACTGGACTGCAAAATTAATATAACATTTTATTTGTACTGCACAGTGAACGCCGTTTAAAATAAAAATAAAACTCATGCCAGGATTGCGGATTTTGTTAATGGTGTCTCTAGAAAAAAAAATGGAATAAAAAGCAATCAAAATGTTATATGTTCCTTAAATTTGGATTAATGAAGACTAGAGCTCATTCCGCCAAGAACAAGCTTTTATAGAGCTCCATCAATGGAAAAATAAAAATGATACAGCTCTTGGAATGCAGCAATACAAATGCAAATCTTTTTTTAAAAAGTGCATTTTGTGTATAAAGATATCAAAACGTTAAGGCCCAATGTCCACGTGTGGCTTTTATTTATAAAATTCGTGTGTGGCCCCCGAACGGAAGATCCATGCGTCTTGCTGCTCATAGGGATGAATTAGCATCTGTAGGGCAGCTAAAATCATGCAGATATGATTTCTTCCCAGCGTGCGGGTCGCACGAATGGGAAAAAATTGCAGCATGCTCCATGTTCCTGCGGGTCTCCCGTACGGACGGCTCTCGCGGCTTCCATTGAAGCCAATGGAAGCCGTCCGTATCTGCGGGACAGCCACAGCTATTTTTTTTACTGTGCCGCGGATACGTAGGAGATCAGGAGATTAAGGCTAGGGTCACACAGGGCGGATTTGTTGTGGTTTTGCTGCGGTTTTTCCGTTGCGGTTTTGACGCAGAAGAACTGCTTTTGCGGCAAAACCGCTTCAAAGGTTAATTTGGGCTTGCGGATTTTCGTGCGGAAAAATCCGCAAGCGTTTTTTTCCGCAGCGCTTTTTTACTTTTGTCGCGTATTTGTCACGTATTTGGTGCGGTTTTGGCTGCGTCCATAGAGGTCTATGGACAAAAAAGCGCTGCCGAAAAGACCAAAGAATGAACATGCTGCATCTTTTAAAACCGCGCCGCAGTTGCATTTCCGCACTGCGGCTGTGCGGAAAAAATCCATCCTGTGAGAACAGCTTTTTGGCAAATCTCTTTTGTGCTGCATTGCACTGCAAACGCAGCGGTTTTGCCGCAGTACGGATATGCAACAGCAATCCGCGGCAATACCGCGGCAAATCCGCCCTGTGTGACCCCAGCCTTAAAATAAAAAAAAGATAGCACTGTGCATGCGCCGGGAACGTCGGCCTGCGCTCCTGGAAGCATCTGCCTTGCTGAAGAAAGAAGATCCGTCCAGCGCAGAGGAGACCCGTGCTGCACCCGGAGAGGTAAGAAATTATTTTTTTTCTCGGGCACGCATGAATACCGCTGCAGGATTCAACAGTGATATCCGTGCGTCCAAGTGGACGTGAGGCCTAAGTAACATACAAAAAGTGTATAAACCTAATTGTGCTGACCCAGAGAATAATGTTATATTATTTATTTTGCACACTGAATGCCGTAAAAATGGAATCCAAAAAACAAATGGCAGAATACATTTTTTTCCCCAAATCTCCCTAAAAAAATAATAAAAGCAATCCAATACATTATATGTACCCAAAAATGATGGTATTAAAAAATACAACTTGTTCTACAAAAGTAAGTCCTCACATGGCTATGTCGACGGAAAAATTAAAATGCCATGGCTGTAGGAATGCAACAATAAAAAAAACCCTAAAAAAATTAGTTGGCCATTAAGGTGCAGTCAGGCTTTGTCACTAAGGGTTAAAACCAAAAATTATTGTTTATCACTAAAATTGATATATTTGTACTGCATTTTCAAGTTTTTTTTTACAGAGCAAAATAATGAATTTTGGTTAAATCTGGTAAACTTCTGTACTTCTGTTGAATTTACAGTGGGGAATACCTGCATTTTCCATTCAATGTTACATTTTGAAAGAGATGGTTGAACAACACAAGGGCTAAACAGAAATGCAGCCACCGTCTTATACGACCCATCCTCTACTGACTGGATGAAGTAGAACATGGTAATATTGGAAGTATCTCATGCAAGTGTCGTTTAATTGCCTATTGTTCCTCAGATTAAGCTGCTACAGAGTTTGGTGTATGGAGACTTTAAAGTTTTAGCTCACTCTTTAGAGCTAACCTTCACTTATTATAAATCAATTTAATTATACCCACAGATGTATTCAATGGAAATAATTCTGCTGGGTTGCAGTTTTAACAATCTCCACTATAGTTTATTGGTCGAAAGTCTAACCGTAAAGATGAGTACTAGACCCAACATCTTCACATTACACAAATGTAGGATAGATGCCATAAATTATTCCTATTGATTGCTCACTGGATGTATTCCAGGTGGTGTTTTATGAAGTAAAGGGAAATGTACTTCACTGTTTTCTCTATTATAAAACTCCGGGACCTTTCACACGGGACAGAATTTATCCGCCTGGACATTTCTGCATCACAATGTTATTGCTTGAATTCCGCAACTATTAAAATCCGGGCATCTTTACTTCAAAACCGCAAGATTCAATTATGCTTTGGAAAATCTTTCTGCTGTAAAATTAAGGATGTTTCATGGAATTGTTCTTGCAAATTTGTAACATTCAGGAGATGTAATTACACAACTTAAGGGCTTATTTACATGATCATATATCGGCCGCCATTTTTACGGACGGCTGCTATATGCTACCATCTGATACATTGCATTCGAATGTATCAGATCACATGGGTGTATTCCCGTGGCATAAAAGTGCCCACCTGGCTAATATAGCGCCAGATGCATTTACGGCAGGCAGGAAAGATAGTCCTGGAAATATCTTTCTGCCCAGAATACGTTGGCCGCTGCATAGACTCCTATAGGAACCTATGACAGCGACTGGAGAAGGGAGGTCGGAGGGACTTTAGCAGTGTGACTGCTAAACTCCCTCCCCCTTCTCTCCTCCTCTTCACCCCTTGCCGGCTGTTGGCAATAGGAGGGGACAGGGGTGGAGCTAAGTTTTGCACCCTCCCATTGCTGGCTGCGGACAAGGGGCGGTAGCTTAGCCCCTCCTCATTCCACCCCCTCCCATTGCAAACAGCCCGAGGAGAGGAGAGAGGAGGTGAGTCGGCGAGGTGGAGGGAAGGGGAAGACAGTTTGTAGGGGGAGACAGCTTAGCACAGCCAAACTGTCTCCACACACCCAATGGCATTATTGTGCTGGGCCTGTACTGTTTGAATGGGCGCATAAATGTTAGATTTGCACGCCCATTCATGTGTTTTTATGGTGCCGGTGGGCGCACATAAAAATGCATACGCCCATGTGAATCCAGCCATAGGCCTGTGTCACATGGACATATTTGTGCAGTGTTTTGCGTGCGAAAAACTTGCACACAGAATATGCAGTGAATGAAACCCATTGATTTCAAGCATATTTTGTGCAACATGCTCTATTTTTCTGTGGATTCACACATGAAAATAGCACACATGGAAATAAATAAACTAATTGCCCATTGCAATTAATAGGAGCACACAATTTGTGCATGCAAAAAGTACAGTAGAACACACACATGCTCATGCAAATATAGCATGCACATGGTGCAAATGCACGTGAAAATGTGCTTACGCCCTTGTGACACCAGTCTACATCTGCAACCAAATCCGCACTAGTTGACAAAATCAACAACTGTGCTGCGTCCTGTGGACAATTCGGTCCTATGCGAAAGGTCCCTACTTGTCTCTTGTTGCGCTCAGTAGAAATGTGAGCTTAGTGATAAGATGCAATACTCAATAGCTTTCAAGTACTCTTTTCTGACACTTTAATCAGCTAAGTGCAGCAGGACCAGGTTTGGGGTGATTTACTTATTTAATGGCACATGAAACTGAATTTAACAGCAATTTAAAAAGCCAGAACTTTTCCTTATTTGTATAATGTGCTGTTTTTAAGTGTTTAACTGTGACAATGGCAACCAGAAAATAGTTATATAAAAACCGCAGTTCTATATGCAGTTTTATTCTTGTTCTAGAATGTATATTCTTTGAATAAAACCAGGCGAACCTGTAACATGAAAACCAAAAAGACAGAATTCTGACCCAAATCTGCAAAATAGAAGCCTATGGGTATGTAAAGGATTTGCTTGATGTACATCAATGATGTGGTGTGAACAGAGCGTTTTACTGTGTAGGAGTTATAGTATACAGGGGCTTATCAAGATAATGGAAACACGTAGATGATAGAGATAAGCGAGCACCAAAATGCTCGGGTGTTGGTTACTTGGGACGAAAATTTCACGATGCTCAAGGGTTCGTTTCGAATAACGAACCCCATTGAAGACAATGGACGACCCGAGCATTTTTTTATATCGCCGATGCTCGCTAAGGTTTCCATTTGTGAAAATCTGGGCAATTCAAGAAAGTGATGGGAACGACACAGCAACGGATAGGGCAGGCGAGGGACTACATGTTGGGCTGCATCTCAAGTTCCCAGGTCCCACTATTAAGCTACAATAGCGGCAAGAGTGCCCCCCCTCCCAACAATTTTTACTTCTGAAAAGCCCTCATTAGCAATGCATACCTTAGCTAAGCACCAGACTACCTCCAACAAAGCACAATCACTGCCTGCATGACACTCCGCTGCCACTTCTCCTGGGTAACATGCTGCCCAACGCCCCCCCTCCTGCACGACCCAGTGTCCACAGCGCACACCAAATTGTCCCTGCGCAGCCTTCAGCTGCCCTCATGCCACGCCACACTCATGTCTATTTATAAGTGCGTCTGCCATGAGGAGGAACCGCAGGCACACACTGCAGAGGGTTGGCACGGCTAGGCAGCGACCCTCTTTAAAAGGGGCAGGACGAAAGCCCACAATGCTGTACAGAAGCAGTGAGAAATATAATCCTGTGCCACCGCCATCAGGAACTGCACACATGGGCATAGCAATGGGGAACCTATGTGCCACACACTATTCATTCTGTCAAGGTGTCTGCATGCCCCAGTCAGACCGCGTTTTTTTATAAATAGTCACAGGCAGGTACAACTCCGCAATGGGAATTCCGTGTGCACCCACAGCATGGGTGGCTCCCTGGAACCCACCGGATGTACATTAATGTATCCCATTGCAGTGCCCTGGACAGCAGAGCTAACGTCAGATTAAATGCAGGTGGGCTTCGGCTGGGGTTCTTTAGAAGTTGACTGGGGTTCTTTAGAAGTGGACACATGTAGTTACAACTCCGTGTGGACCGACAGCATGGGTGGGTGCCAGGAAGCCACCGGCGGTACATGAATATATCCCATTGCATTGCCCATTACAGCTGAGGTAATGTCATGTTTAATGCAGGTGGGCTTCGGCCCACACTGCATGCCCCAGTCAGACTGGGGTTCTTTACAAGTGGACACATGTAGTTACAACTCCGTGTGGACCGACAGCATGGGTGGGTGCCAGGAACCCACTGGCGGTACATAAATATATCCCATTGCATTGCCCATCACAGGTGAGGTAATGTCATGTTTAATGCAGGTGGGCTTCGGCCCACACTGCATGCCCCAGTCAGACTGGGGTTCTTTAGAAGTGGACACATGTAGTTACAACTCCGTGTGGACCGACAGCATGGGTGGCTCCCTGGAACTCACCGGCGGTACATAAATATATCCCATTGCAGTGCCCAGCACAGCTGATGTAACGTCAGCTGTAATGCAGGTGGGCAAAAAATTAATTGGATTACACTGTAGGCGAGGGCCCCAAAAAATTGGTGTACCAACAGTACTAATGTACCTCAGAAAAATTGCCCATGCCCAACCAAGAGGGCAGGTGAAACCCATTAATCGCTTTGGTTAATGTGGCTTAATTGGTAACTAGGCCTGGAGGCAGCCCAGTTAAAATAAAAATTGGTTCAGGTGCAAGTTTCAACGCTTTAATGAGCATTGAAACGTATAAAAATTGTTTACAAAAATTATATGACTGAGCCTTGTGGGCCTAAGAAAAATTGCCCGTTCGGCGTGATTACGTGATGTTTCAGGAGGAGGAGGAGGAATATTATACACAGATTGATAAAGCAAAAATGTCCCCTTTTTTGATGGTGATAGAGAACGATGCTTCCATCCGCGGGTGCAGCCTATGTATTGCTTAGGTATCGCGGCTGTCCGCTGGTGAAGAAGAGAAGTCTGGGGAAATCCAGGCTTTGTTCATCTTGATGAGTGTAAGCCTGTCGGCACTGTCGGTTGACAGGCGGGTACGCTTATCCGTGATGATTCCCCCAGCCGCACTAAACACCCTCTCTGACAAGACGCTAGCCGCAGGACAAGCAAGCACCTCCAGGGCATACAGCGCGAGTTCAGGCCACGTGTCCAGCTTCGACACCCAGTAGTTGTAGGGGGCAGAGGCGTCACGGAGGACGGTCGTGCGATCGGCTACGTACTCCCTCACCATCCTTTTACAGTGCTCCCGCCAACTCAGCCTTGACTGGGGAGCGGTGACACAGTCTTGCTGGGGAGCTATAAAGCTGGCAAAGGCCTTGGAGAATGTTCCCCTGCCTGCGCTGTACATGCTGCCTGATCTCTGCGCCTCCCCTGCTACCTGGCCCTCGGAACTGCGCCTTCTGCCACTAGCGCTGTCGGATGGGAATGTTACCATCAGTTTGTCCGCTAGGGTCCTGTGGTATAGCATCACTCTCGAACCCCTTTCCTCTTCGGGTATGAGAGTGGAAAGGTTCTTCTTATACCGTGGGTCGAGCAGTGTATACACCCAGTAATCCGTAGTGGCCAGAATGCGTGTAACGCGAGGGTCACGAGAAAGGCATCCTAACATGAAGTCAGCCATGTGTGCCAGGGTACCTGTACGCAACACATGGCTGTCCTCACTAGGAAGATCACTTTCAGGATCCTCCTCTTCCTCCTCCTCCTCCTCCGGCCATACACGCTGAAAGGATGACAGGCAAGCAGCAAGGGTACCCTCAGCAGTGGGCCAAGCTGTCTCTTCCCCCTCCTCCTCATGCTCCTCCACCTCCTCCTCCTCCTCAACGCGCTGAGATATAGACATGAGGGTGCTCTGACTATCCAGCGACATACTGTCTTCCCCCGCCTCCGTTTCCGAGCGCAAAGCGTCTGCCTTTATGCTTTGCAGGGAACTTCTCAAGAGGTATAGCAGAGCAATGGTGATGCTAATGATTGCAGCATCCCCGCTCACCATCTGGGTAGACTCCTCAAAGTTTCCAAGGACCTGGCAGATGTCTGCCAACCAGGCCCACTCTTCTGTAAAGAATTGAGGAGGCTGACTCCCACTACGCCGCCCATGTTGGAGTTGGTATTCCACTATAGCTCTACGCTGCTCATAGAGTCTGGCCAACATGTGGAGCGTAGAGTTCCACCGTGTGGGCACGTCGCACAGCAGTCGGTGCACTGGCAGATTAAACCGATGTTGCAGGGTCCGCAGGGTGGCAGCGTTCGTCTTGGAGTTGCGGAAATGTGCGCTGACCCGGCGCACCTTTCCGAGCAGGTATGACAAGTGTGGGTAGCTTTTCAGAAAGCGCTGAACCACCAAATTAAAGACATGGGCCAGGCATGGCACGTGCGTGAGGCTGCCGAGCTGCAGAGCCGCCACCAGGTTACGGCCATTGTCACACACGACCATGCCCGGTTGGAGGCTCAGCGGCGAAAGCCAGCGGTCGGTCTGCTCTGTCAGACCCTGCAGCAGTTCGTGGGCCATGTGCCTCTTCTCTCCTAAGCTGAGTAGTTTCAGCACGGCCTGCTGACGCTTGCCCACCGCTGTGCTGCCACGCCGCGCGACAGCGACTGCTGGCGACGTGCTGCTGCTGTTGACACATCTTGATTGCGAGACAGAGGTTGCGCTGGAGGAGGAGGAGGAGGAGGAAGGTGGTTTAGTGGAGGAAGCATACACCGCCGCAGATACCAGCACAGAGCTGGGGCCCGCAATTCTGGAGGTGGGTAGGACGTGAGCGGTCCCAGGCTCTGACTCGGTCCCAGCCTCCACTAAATTCACCCAATGTGCCGTCAGGGAGATATAGTCGCCCTGCCCGCCTGTGCTTGTCCACGTGTCCGTTGTCAAGTGGACCTTGGCAGTAACCACGTTGGTGGGGGCGCGTACAATGTTGCGGGAGACATGGTCGTGCAGGGCTGGGACGGCACATCGGGAAAAGTAGTGGCAACTGGGAACCGAGTAGCGCGGGGCCGCCGCCGCCATCATGCTTTTGAAAGCCTCCATTTCCACAAGCCTATACGGCAGCATCTCCAGGCTGATCAATTTGGCAATGTGCACGTTTAACGCTTGAGCGTGCGGGTGCGTGGCGGCGTACTTGCGCTTGCGCTCAAACAGTGGCGCTTGCGACGTCTGGACGCTGCGCTGAGAGACATTGCTGGACGGGGCCGAGGACAGCGGAGGTGAGGGTGTGGGTGCAGGCCAGGAGACGGTAGTGCCTGTGTCCTCAGAGGGGGGTTGGATCTCAGTGGCAGGTTGGGGCACAGGGGGAGAGGCAGTGGTGCAAACCGGAGGCGGTGAACGGCCTTCGTCCCACCTTGTGGGGTACTTGGCCATCATATGCCTGCGCATGCTGGTGGTGGTGGCTCCCCAGCTGATCTCGGCGCGACAAAGGTTGCACACCACTGTTCGTCAGTCGTCAGGCGTCTCTGTGAAAAACTGCCACACCGTAGAGCACCTTGACCTGTGCAGGGTGGCATGGCGCGAGGGGGCGCTTTGGGAAACAGTTGGTGGATTATTAGGTCTGGCCCTGCCTCTACCCCTGGCCACTGCACTGGCTCGGCCTGTGCCCACACCCTGACTTGGGCCTCCGCGTCCTCGCCCGCGTCCACGTCCTCTAGGCCTACCCCTACCCCTCAGCATACTGTATTACCAGTAGTGCAGAAACAGAACGCTGTAATTAAATGTGCCGCTTATTGGCCTGTGGTTGGAGGCTGACTTCGCTTACAGAACGCACAGCAGAGCCAGGAAATAATTTTGCGCAAGCCTGCTGTAACACTTAGCTGGCTGCGTATGAATTAGGACAACTACCCCCAGCACAGACCCAGTACACTGAGGACGGTCACAGGCAGCCCAAATAGATTTTTTTTTTCCCAAATGTTTTTGGAAAGGCCCACTGCCTATATACACTGTATATGTCTTCTCTCTCTGCGTCACCACTACCTGCCCTGGAGTATGTAAAATAACTGCAAACTGTTGCACTGTGGACTGGAATACAGCGGTGATGTAACAGCCAACACAGAGCCAGGAAATAATTTTGCGCAAGCCTGCTGTAACACTTAGCTGGCTGCGTATGAATTAGGACAACTACCCCCAGCACAGACCCAGTACACTGAGGACGGTCACAGGCAGCCCAAATAGATTTTTTTTCCCAAATGTTTTTGGAAAGGCCCACTGCCTATATTCAATAAATATGTCAATAAATATGTCTTCTGTCCCTGCCTCACCACCACTACTGGCCCTGGACTATGTATAATTACTGCAGGGCACAATGCTCTGCACGGCCGATATACAAAAAAAAAAAAAATGTGCAACACTGCAAAAAGCAGCCTCCACACTACTGCACACGGTTAGATGTGGCCCTAAGAAGGACCGTTGGGGTTCTTGAAGCCTAAAATACTCCTAACACTATCCCTATAGCAACTCCCGCAAGACAGCACTTTCCCTGATCTCTGTCAGAACGCATCTGTGGCGAGCCGCGGGAGGGGCCGATTCATATACTCGGGTGACACCTGATCTCGCCAGCCACTCACTGCAGGGGGGTGGTATAGGGCTTGAACGTCGCAGGGGGAAGTTGTAATGCCTTCCCTGTCTTTCTATTGGCCAGAAAAGCGCACTAACGTCTCAGAGATGAAAGTGAAAGTAACTCGAACATCGTGTGGTGTTCGTTACGAATAACGAGCATCTCGAACACGCTAATACTCGAACGAGTATCAAGCTCGGACGAGTACGTTCGCTCATCTCTAGTAGATGAGCATTATCAATCTTTGGTATTTTAATTATTTTGATAAACCCCTGTATGTGAGGCGACTTGTTAAAAAAAAAGACATTTGACATGTTATAGCGACACTGCAAAAGTTTTGCTCAGTGGGGTGCTGAGATCCCCATTGATTGCTGAAATGAAGGGACAGCCCTCCTCAGAAGCTGAAAATGGATGCATAGAAGTCTATGAGTCTGTTTTCAGCTGCCAAGGATACCAGATACCGATATACACCGATCAAGGGTAAATACCCTGAAATAACTGTCTGCTCATGGAGTCTGGCTTTGCTTTTAATTCCCAGTCATTGTTACAAGGCTTGTATAAAGAGTCTAACTTTGGCTTGAAGAAATGCTGCCTTCCAATACATGGCACTATGGAGGTATTATTTTGTCTTCCTTATTTGAACCGTTAGATCTTGCAAACTCATACGCTGTCAAAGTTGGGATTTCAAATGGTCCCATACATGTTCTATTGGTGATAAATATGGCAATCCGGCTGGCCACAGAAGTGTGACAATGTTGTGGAGGCATTCTTGTGACACTCTTGTTGTGTGCAGCAGAGCATTATCCTGCTGGAAAATGCCTCTTGGAAGATGCCATGAGAGGAACACATGTGGCTGCAGGATGTCCTGAACATATCACTGATATGTAATTGTATCTTGTAACACTACTATGGGTGATCATCTGTTGTATGCAATAGCCTCACCAGACCATCACACCAGCAGTGGGGACAGCGTGTGCCTCCACAGCAAAGACAGGATTGAGGAGCTCACCCATAGGTTTCCAGACATGAACACGGCTATCATCAAAGCCATACTGAATCTGTAGACAACCCAGCTCCACTCTGAAGAGTCCAGTTTCATCATTCACGGCACTGCTGCAAATGCAGTTGACAGTGGCAGTACACATAATTAGCACCATGGAACAAAAGTCCTTCGGCTAAGCACCTGGAAATGGTTCTGACAGACAAGGGGCAGGCAATTATGATACCACCTGTCCCTGGATGGCAGGCAATGAAACTGTTGAAGCTGCTTGTGCTTGTCGGTCAAACAATCCTGTCTACTGGTGGTCTGTCAAGGTCGCCCTAAGCTCCATCACCCTGTGTGCCCTCACACATCCACTGGTCCCAAAACCTCCTAACAGTCTGGGCAGAATGGCCCAGGTGGTGGGCAATTCATTGATATGACCATCCAGCTTCTTGAATTCCAATACTGCTTCTTCCCCTCTTAAACTCTATAAACTTCGATTGCATCGTAGAGGTGTCTAGTGGTCAACAAGTTCTACACAAGCAGAAGAAGAGGTCCACTACACACAAGTAGCCTCCAAGAGCTTTTTCATAGGCCAAAGGTGGAACCACTTTTAGGGTCACAGGTGGCAAGACCATTCATCTAATCACTCCACAACTCTAATCATTTGCATATCTGCCTGAGATGTAACTGCATGCCGAACTTTGTGGCAAAATGACAACTCCTACTAGGGGCTTGATTTTTTTTTTCTTGACAGAGTGTATATTAGGTTCCATTATAAACTACAGCTACATCACAATGCTTGTGTGCACACAATGAGTCTATGTATAATTAAATATAGTTCAGTCTTCAGTCTATAGAAATTCCTGTGCAATAAGCCGTGGTAGTTGCTTAACATAAATTGTCACAAAATTACTTTCTATGCAAGACAGAATTCACAAATTTACATGTTGTATATATTTTGTATCAGAATATCACCAGATCAGTAAATGCTTTTGTTCTGTAGCTGCTGCATAGAAATATCAATAAATACTGCGCAGAGTTGTTGTTATTTGTACTACTTATGGAGAACATTGTGACATGCAAATGCTCTACCTAAATGAACGTACAATGGCATTCCTCCAACAGTCAACAGTCATCTTTATAAGCAAAGCTATTTTATTGTTACCAGTTGGTATTACATGTAGAATGAACGTAAATCTTTTAGGACAGTGAGAAAAATGTGTGTATTCTCTAGGAGATGACTGCGCAGCTCAGCTAGTTATAATGAAGAAGCATAGAGCAACTCGGTTTCAGTTTCTGCGCCCTTGGTGTTGTGCTTAGTAAGTCCCATATTTTCTCCCACCCTAGAAAACATAAAATTGAGTCATAAATGTAAATAAAGTATTTTCTTCACAAAAAAGGATGAAGCAGAATGCAGTTCAAACTTTACAAGATCTCATATTCAATATAATACTCTGTAATATAGGATGCAATCGTACATGCCACATTTTTTTCCTCTTGGATTCAGATGTCTGTCAGATAAAAAGGGTGAAATTGATGGCATACATTTATGGCTTCATAAAAGTAAATTGGTGCCATTCCATATGACTTAGAGATTGTAAGGGTGGCTTCACAGACAACATTTTTTGGAAAACCCACTTACAGTTTTTGATGCAGTTTTTTAAACCAAAACAAGAAATGGATTAAAAAACAATGAGAACTTAAAGAAAGGACTTGTACTTTTCCTTCCTGCTAGATCCACTTCTGGCTTTGGCTCAAAAACTGCATAAAAAACTGTAAGGGCAATTTTAGCACTCTTGAATAGAAAATCTATTAAAATACTTTAATAGGTTTTCTAAACTAATATAAGTGACCAAATGATTGCAAGTTCAAGTTTCCTATGGGAACTAAAAAATGCCAAAGGAACTAATTATTCAAAAAAATATATATATTTTAAGTTAAAAGTAAAAAAAAACTTTTCTCAGTTGTTGCATAAATATATGTAAAAACTGGTATTGATGCATCGGCAAAAAGGTCCAATTTAGTAAAATATCACATTATTAATCTTGCATAGTGAACAGCGTCATAACAAAGCCACTATGCTAGAAATGCTCTTTTTTGGTCCCTTCAATCTCGAAGAATAAAAAATTAAAGAAAAATATATCAAAATAGTAGCACAAAAAACTACAAGTTATCCTGCAAAAAAGAGCCCTCACACAACAGTAGAGACGGCAAATAAATAGGTTATGAGGGACCTAAGATGGTGGCAGAAAGCAATTTAAAATGAAAAGACATTTTTTTACATAGTATGCTAGGCCAAAAAATACAAATGTCCATCCAGTTCAGCTTGTCTCCACCCTCCCCCTGATTGATCCAATGGAAGCCAAAAAATCCCCAATGAGACAAAAGCCAATTTACCTCATTTGGGGAAAAAAAAATTCCTTCCCAACTCCACAATGGCAGTCAGAATAATCCCTGGATCAAGATTTTAAAAGTTCCTACCTGACTCCAAGTCGGAGGATACCTCAATCAACAACCCTTTGAATTTTTAATGTCTATATCCTCTAATGAAGTAGTGCTCTAAAAAGATGTCTAGTTCTTTCTTAAACTCCTCTATTGATTTTGCCATTACGACGAATCCCCGTCTTACTGCTCTTACTGTGTTGGGGAAGAAACGTCCTTTCCTCTAGACATAGACGATGCCTTCTTGTTACCGCCATAGTCCTGGGTATAAACAGATCATGGGAGAGATCCTTGCATTGTCCCCTAATGTATTTGTACATAGTTATTTGATCACCCCTTAACCGTCTTTTTTCTAGGGTGAATAATCCCAATTTTGATAACCTCTCTGGGTATTCAAGTCCTCCCTTTCTATTTATCAATTTAGTTGCCCATCTTTGTACCCTTCAAGCACTACACTGTCTTTACTAAGTACTGGTGTCAATAACTGTGCACAGTATTCCATATCAGGCCTGACAAGTGCCTTATATAGTGTAAGAATAATGTTCTCGTCCCTAGCCCCTATACCTCTTTTAATGCACCCCAAAACTTTATTTACTTTTGCAGGTGCTAATTGGCATTGATTGCTTCAGTTGAGTCTACAGTCAACTAATACCACCAGGTCTTTTTTCCTTTAATGTTACCGAAAGTAATTTTGAACTGCTCAAATTTCGCTTTACTAAAGTCAAGTTTTTTTGACACTCGCTGATAAGGCTTCTTATTGAATGACAGCTGGAAATTAATTATATTGTCGTCACTGTTTCCCAAATGTCCCTCAACCTGCACCCCCACAATTCTGTCTGGTCTGTTGGTTAATAATCAGTTCAGAATTGCTCTCCCTCTAGTT
The DNA here is from genome assembly GCF_035609145.1 of Eleutherodactylus coqui. Lineage (NCBI taxonomy): Eukaryota > Metazoa > Chordata > Amphibia > Anura > Eleutherodactylidae > Eleutherodactylus > Eleutherodactylus coqui. The sequence goes on along the minus strand of NC_089846.1, from coordinate 108,573,298 downwards.
GGCTCCCGTTCAGGTTGGGTGAGGTAGTTATCTTTATTTGTTCTCTAGAATTTATTGTCTGAGATTCGCAGGTTTCATCTTTCCATATTATATCTGGATAATTAAAATCCCCCATAATAATTACTTCATTGTGGTTTGACGCCTCTTCTATTTGTCTAATTAATAAGATTTCACATTCTTCTGTTGCTTTTGGTGGCCTATAGAAAACTCCTATCAGGATTTTATTAGTTTCCCCTGCCTGTTTTTCTACCCATAGAGATTCAACGTGTTCATCTCCTACACCTATATCTTCTCGTAGTCTCTGCGTTAGGTAGGATTTAACATACAGACATGCCCCTCCACCTTTCCAGTTTCCACGGTCTCTTCTAAGGAGGTTGTTACCCTGTAAATTCACAGCCCAGTCACACATATCATCAAGCCATGTTTCCATTATTCCTGCTATATCATAGTTTTTTTCAGACTTCTTGCTTCAAGCTCACCCTCTTTACTGATCAGACTTCTTGCATTTGTTGCCACGCACTTTATACAGTTGTAGTTATTGTTTGTATTTATGCTACTTATGGTCCTATTAGCTGCTCTGTCAATTTTATCTATAGTAATTAGAGATGAGCGAGCGTACTCGGAAAAGCACTACTCGCTCGAGTAATTTGCTTTATCCGAGTATCGCTGTGCTCGGGTCTGAAGATTCGGGTGCCGGCATGGAGCGGGGAGCTGCAGGGGAGAGCGGGGAGGAATGGAGGGGAGATCTTTCTCTCCCTCTCTCCCGCCTGCTCTCCCCTGCTCCCCGCTGCGACTCACCTGTCAGCCGCAGCGGCACCCGAATCTTCAGACCCGAGCACAGCGATACTCGGATAAAGCACATTACTCGAGCGAGTAGTGCTTTTCCGAGTACGCTCGCTCATCTCTAATAGTAATCCTTGCCTCAGCTCGAACCCCATTTCCCTTTGTTAATCCCAGAACACTATCTACACTGTCTTCCTCTATTTCTCCTTTTGCCTTCTCCCAGTCCAGAGTTTAAACACTCCTCTTACCTCCTACCTATCTTCTCCCCTAGCATATCTGCACCCTCCCTATTGAGATGCTGTCGGTCCCTATGGTAGAGCCTGTAGATGACAGCAAAGTCAGCCCAGTTCTTCAGGAATTCTCTGTTCGTTCTCACTCATGTGCTCACCGTTTGTTTACACTCACTCAGGATTTACTTATCTGCATGGATACACTTATCTGCACAACTCAGCAGTAATCTTCTTCCAATCATCTCTCTCGCTGCTCCTCTTCACAGCTCACAGCTCCCCTTTCCCCTGGTCGGGCTGCCAACGGCATCTGCTCACTCACTGCTCCTCTGCATGGCTTCCTGCTCCTCTTCTCCTTGGTCGGGCTGCCGGTGGTGTCTGCTCACTTACCAATCCTCTGCATGGCTCCCCGCTCCAATTCTTCGCCGCCTGCTGCATGGACCTAACTTCCTCAGTACTGACATCACTTCCTTAGGCGTCGGTCGGATTAACATTTTTTCCGTGGACGAATAAGCATAAAGATTGCCCCTTACGTGTGGAAAAAAATGTTGTGTGGGTGAATTCCAGCTATTTGAAATAGCCCATACACACGATAAGAGGTGCGTGTTTTCCAGCTCCCACAGGAGTCTATTAAAGGCATGCTCCAAAGATAGCACACATCCTATCTTTGCACACAGCATGGACCTTTAAATGCGAGTTGCACTAGCATGTCTTATTTTTGGCAGGTCTAAGTATTTTTTGCTTCTAAAAAACGTACATATAAACAATTTCATAGGAAAGCTTTGGTTCTAAAAAACGCAATCTTTTTGCGTGCCTATTCATGCACGGAAAAAACGCTGACCGAGGCCTTAAGCAGTACTGCATTAAAAAAAAACTGTAAGAAAACTGTATTTTCAACCACTCAAATGATGTAATTGCATTTTTCTGCTTTTACGGGCCAGGGAGCCATGCTATTTCCAAAATTCCCATTCACTTTAAGGGGAGTTACGGGAACAGCATAAAACTGCCCCTCTGGGGTTTCTTAGAGAGAACAATAGCGCTTTATTCTACTGGCTATCATGGTACCAAACCAAAATGTCGAACACAAGAATATTATGAAGAGATCAAGCAAAATATAGAGACAGAAATATTTTCTAGGGCTACTGCACATGAGCGTGACGTATAAATGCTCGCTAGAGCGTGATGTGATTGTGCTATGACGTATTCTCAGGAGTGTTTGCACAAAGCTTACTGTACTTTTTTGCCATTCTGGGCCGGGTACGCATCGGCGTGGAAGACAGCCACACCAGTTATAAACTGCCACAGCAGCCAAATTATTCCTCGGTGTTAGCAATTAACATAGCGAAATTGCACAGTTACGTGCGCAATTTCATGTGGACAGGATGTGCTTTTGTGCATCCTCATAGACTGCTATTGAGGCTGGGGTGCATAAAAATAGACTATGTTCCGTATTTTATTCCCGAATAGAAATCTGGGTCATGCGAAGAAGCCCTTAATTGAAGAATTACTATGTTTTTCATGATCTAACAAAAAAATCATAATTAAACATGAAACAACTCCCTAGCCCATTCCAGCAGATGGATATACTGTAATACTGATACATCCAAACTGCAGCTTTCTTGCAACAAATGGACGTAATGGTACATGCTGTAGGTGGTGCAAGCAAAAAGAGTAATGTATAGTAAATATTCCAATGCAAAGACCAAGCACAGAGCTTCTGTATTTATGCACGTGTGAAACCGCCCTGAGTCCTAGAGGAGCTCTGAATACCTGTACTACCAGCTGCTCAAAAAAAGTATAAAAAATGTATATGTTAGGCCACCTTTACATGGGCATATTTCCGTGTGTATTTGCGCACACAAAATTTGCATGCGCAATATGCAGAAAGTAGAACCTATTGATATTAATAGATTTGTACAAATTTCTTGCTTTTGCATATACATTTCTTTTGGCCAAATTTGTCAGAATTTGGGACCATTCACATCAGGATTTTAATGTATTTTAGTGCATAAATTAAACGTACATGGAAAGGGTATGCAAATGTATGCAAATTAAAGTATATATGTAGTTTTTTATCATATATGTTAGACTTATAGCCATATGCTTCCATATGTTTGTGTCCATTGTATTTACATTGAAAATTGTATATGTTTTTTACTGTTAAGTCTTTCTTTTAACCCCTGCTGAACATATCTCCCATATCCTTGCAGAGAACATATGACATAGTGCTTAAATCAAAAGACTAAGATCTCAGGGCATCTTCAGATGGGCAAATACACAACTATGCTCACCGCTACGGAGTGTAGTTGCACATGAACCAGAGTTTTTTTGGTTTTTTTGGACCATTCTAACTCTGCACAATTGTGCGCGAGTTTGCAGGAAAAAAAAGCAGGAAGATAGGTCCTGCCCAGTCTTTCTCACACATAGTATCTACCTTTTCTCGTACATACTATTACCGTGTGAGAATACTGCTAATGGAAACGAAACTATTGAAGTCAATGGTTTTGTTTCGTCCTGTTGTAATGGAACAAAATCATGCCCATCTGTTTAAGCCCTCAGGGCAATGGAGCCGGTCATGTGTTCTTTCTGCCGGCGGTGCGGAGAATCGTCCGTACCTGCAGTGCGGCCTTCTTATCCTGCAGACCGTGTGACCAAGCCCTCAGGCTATATTGCAGATAGAGTATTGATTTTGGTCTTGTTTTAAAGCCAAAACCTAAGCATTATTTTGAATGACAGAAAAGCAATTTATACTATTCTATCACACAAAACAGTACACAAATGCAAAAGAGGTCCAACGTAGTTAAAAGTATGCACTTTAGAACTACATTTGACTAATTGTCAATTAGTTTTTTGCAAGATCTGCAAATGTATCTATTGCTATGAAGATGATGATGATGTCACTGAGTGTAAGATGTTTTTATTTGCTTTTCTTCAAATTGCTGAACATTTAGTACAGATTCTAGTTGATGACTGAATACAAAAAAGAAAGCACCAAATTCTAATTAGGTACACCTATAAAAACTGATACATATAAAGCCTATAACAAGATGAGGTATCAGAAAGATTTTCTCTTGGATGAGCTGGATGCACAATTAAGGCATAGCTAAACTTTCAGATGACGTTTTAAAATAAAATCCTGTGTACAAGAGAAATGACACTATTTTTGCCCATGATATGTCTTCTATCCTGCATTTGTAGCCCTTTTTTTCTTTGCCGGTTCAATTTTCAGTTTTCCCTGAATTTACCTAAATAGGGGATGAAGATTAGGTGCTATGCTGTCTCCCATACACTACACACAGAGAAGAGGAGATCCTACTTACCTATTTCACTGACTGCACCCAGCTCAGCTGAATTATACCTTTCAGCATTTGAAAAATTAAGACCCGGTAAACTTTTGCACCAGGGCCCATGAGACTTTAGCTACATCCCTGCACATTACACACATTATAGACATGTATACAGGCACATTATACATATACTCACAATGTCTGCAGCTGAAGTGTATAGCAAGCCAAGACCGCAGCAGAGGAGCTTTATCCATCCAGCACCTCCATGTTACCTCGCACATGTCCCTGCCTTCTTTTCTATAAGATGTGCATCCACTCCTTCTTTCTTTTGGTCCAACTGCACAGCTAGCTCACCAGAAAGAGCAGTCAACTCTGCAAAGGGATGGGGCTATTGAGCGGAGCCCACTCGCATCCACTACTAGCAGCGGCATGGAGGACATACAGCTTTATGCAGGGGGGGGAAGCACTGTGTGTGCTATTGCATTTTTTTTGCCTTCCTCTGGACCAACAAGGAGGGGGGTTGTAACAGGCTGAACTAGATGGACATTGTCTTCATTCGGCCTAACATACTATATTGCTATGTATTTGTGTTGGGCCCATTCCTGGCTCAAGGGCCCACCAGGGATTCACTGCCAACCCAGTGGGCCAGTCTGAGTCTGGCAACAATCCATCATAATATGAGGCACGCAGAAACCTGGTTTGTAAGATGAAATTTCTGAACACATTGACACAATATTTACCAAATTATGCAACATTATTCAGGGTAAATAACATTTGGTTAAAACTAAAAGTATATATATATATATATATATATATATATATTATGGCTCCTGGAATGCTGTAGCACAGAAATGATTTATCTTCCATAAGGGGACTTTCAAGCACATCAGATTTATTGCTAAAATTTATGGTACTTTCCCTTTCATCAGAGTGGGGCTTTCAGAAACAGCAAATGAACCTATTCAGATTAAGGAAACAGATTTTTAATCTTACGCAACAAATCTACTGCATATAAATATATCTTTAGATATATTTTAAGCCTGTTGACATCTTCGTCTGAGGGCGGCTTCAGATGAATATATTTGTAGGCATGCAATATACGCATTCAATATGCAGAGAATAGAACCCAGTGATGTCAATGGGTTTATTCACATTAACAATTTTTTGTGTGTGCGAAAAAAAATTGGAACATGCTCTATTTTCCTGTGTATTTGTACACCAAAGGGCCCTATAAAATTCAATGGGGATGCTCAAATGCACACTTAATATATGCATGAAAAATAGGGTAATTGTGCAGCCACCTGTCAGGATGCTATAAAGTCTGCTGGAAATAGCATGGCAGACATTTCGAGGGGTTTTTAGTTTATTTTCCTATCAAATATGTCAAGAGGAGTCGATATAGAGTTTCTGATCTCCATGGTGGAGAACAGGCCAGCGCTGTGGGATACTGCCGGCAGCAATCATAAGAATCACCAGTGCAAGGACCCCTGCTGGAAGGAGGTGGAGGAGGGCATGTTTAGCGACAGCTGGGACAGTGCGACAGTGCAGCAGGGGAAGCAATCATGTGAGTATTTTTAAGTTTACTTCTGTTGTCATGTTATGTCTCTGAAACATCTTTAGCAAGTTAAACGGGTTTTCCACTGAAATACTATTGAAGACCTATCATCAGGATATCATTGGGACCCGACTGATCATCTGAGTGAGTGCATGCTGTCAGCACCACAAATACACAGTGGTCGGAGCGATAGCGTACGCGATGACCTCCGTGTAGTGGCCCACGTGTAATTGCAGGCACGGCTCTCATGGAAATCAATGGGAGCCATGACTGCAGTTACAAGCACCGGCCTCTACATGGGAGGTTGGCTAGGAGACTTTCGCTCCAAATACACAGAGGTCGGCGCGGAAGCCTCTGCGCCAACCTCCCATATAGTGGCTGGTGCTTGTAACTGCAGGCATGGCCCCATTGATTTCAATGACAGCCGCACTTGCAGTTATAAGCGCCAGCCACTTGGTCAGTGCGGAAATAGGACATGCCGCGATTTTGTTACCAGTCAAATTGCAGCTGTCTGCATAGGACTGCATAATCTAATGCAATCCTATGGCAGCGTACAACAATGGCCCACTTTATTTGAGGCCTGTTAGCCACCTTACAAAACTGATAACTGGTTTATAGTCCCTTGACTGATGGAGGCACATGAGAACAAGGCGGTACTATGCTCCATCACATTACTTCCTGGAACCTCCAGCACCTCCCTAACAGCAATACCAGCACTACATGTCATATGAAACTGGCCATGAGTCTCATGATTCATCAGACACAGGAGGCCTATTAGGCCCCTACCATGACCCAACTCCTAATTGCCCGTCGCTATTGCCCTTTCTTAATGGAACCTACGCTCCAGCCTGGCCCCAGCACACTATTCAAAAACCAAAGGTCAAAGCCCTTTGAGCCACAGGCCCCAGAAAATTATTTTTGAGACCTGTGAAAGGCTTATTTACCTTGTACATTTATGTTTTCTGTTTCAGCACAATTACTTTTATTAAACATAGAAATAATGTTCAATTTATGTTTATTATTAATAAAACTACATCTGTTGAGCAAGCTGCAGTACTTTATTCATCCGACAGGTGCATCTCTACAGTGTATCTATTGTCAAATGGCAAATTTTGTGGCAGTTATCATACAGTGGCACTGTTATGTGCCAATGTATGGTTTCTGACAATGTAGACACACCAATACATGGTTGATGTAGACTATTACACTGCTTTATACAGTGCGCTCTCATGTAGTTCCCCACAACGCTTGAAAACAGTGCACTTGAAAACACTAGAGCGGCATAATTGTACTATTGTGCCATTCACCTGTTAACGGCACAGTCACAGCTGTCCTGCTCATTTCAAACTTTTTTTTGACACACGGGACATGGTTTTCGTGAAAAAAAAAGGACAATCAATCGTGTTTAACATTGTATTTATTGTCATTTTTTCAGGTGAGGCAAGCCATAACGAAGTATTGGTTAATAATTTTTCAAAATTCTACACAGTGCTAAAGTGCCTAAAGTAAAAATGTTGTTTAAAGAAAATCTAATTGTTATAAATTTTGCCAAGTGATTTTAAGTTCGCAACCCATATCAAGGGTCCTCGTTGTCTTGCAATTCCTTAACTAAACAGGCCAATAAGTATCTGGCTAAACAAAAAAATGGAAGCACAGTCGGCTTTAAAAAAATGATGCTGTTTGGAAAGAGATTAGTTAATCTGTTTCTTTGAACATGTTCCATTTGCCACCGAACTGCTTCTTGAGGACTCAGAAAGTAGTCAGAGAAGATCCTTTTTCTCCAGTGTATTCACAGAGGAAAATGCAATGTCAGATGAGATGCAGAGTGATAAAGTAAACTCTCCACTAAATGTCATCAGTCTAACCCAGGAAGAAGTGTAGAGCCATCTTTAAAAGATGAAAATAGACAAGTCACCGGGTCCCGAGGGCATACACCCCCGGGTTTTAAGGGAATTAAGTAATGTGATATGCAGACCCTTATTTCTTATATTTAAGGACTCTATAATGATGGGATCTGTTTCACTAGATTGGAGCATAGCCAATAGGCTGCCAATATTCAAAAAGAGGGCAAAAAGCAAACTTGGAAACTACAGGTCGGAAAGTCTTACTTCTATTGTGGATAAAATGTTTGAAGGGTTTCTAAGAGATGCTATCCTGGAGTACCTCAAGGAAAATGACTGTGTAACTCTGTATAAGCATGCGTTTATGAGAGATCGCTCCTGTCAAACCAACCTGATCAGATTCTACGAGGAGGTACCTTCTACAATGGATAGGGAAGAGTCACTGGATCTTGTGTATCTGGACTTTTCCAAAGCATTTGATATTATGCTGCATAAAAGATTGGTGCATACAATGCTAGGTCTGGGTGAGAATGTGTGTAAGTGGATAAGTAACTGGCTCAGTGATAAAAAGCACAGGGTGGTTATAAATGGTACCCACTCTGAATAGATCACCATGGGGTATTACAGGGGATAAAGAATTTAACATCTAAAATGCCAAACAAACAAATGCTGGTGCAGTTGAATCATATATGATTGACTTCTTGAAACATGGGTACAGATGGGTCCTAACACTGATACCAGGTGGTAAAGCTAAACCTGGGAATGTTCAGTTCCTACCTCTCATAATGTTGCTCTCTTGGGACTAAGCCTGCAAATAAAACCAGGGAAGGTAGGATACCATTCATATGCTCAAGTAGGAGGGAGAGAAGGTAAATGGGCGGCAGGTGTGCACAACCAGGTGAAGGCAGCCAAAACTTCACAATATTACTACAAAAAAAAAGATAAAATAGGTCAGAGCTTGGTCCCCTGGATGTTGGTAGATGGACCAAAGTAATTTGATCGAATTATATATCAAGAACCTTGCATTATTTAATGTGGTTAGAGTATTGATTATAGGCATGTATACCTCTGATAGTAAATTTATTTTGCGTGCTGTTGCCATTTTTGGATTCTGCTTCTACTGTATGTTGCAGCCATGGTTTAATGTTCACCTATATATTTCTATTGCGATATATTTCCATTGGGTAGTGCTGACCTATTTTATCTTTTTTTTGTACCAATTGAAAATTGAAATGCAGCAAAGCGTACAAATTCTCAGTGGCCTGGAACCTGCACAAAGAAGCCAAACTGAATAGATTTTAGCTAAAATGTTACTTTGTAAAAAGCACAACACAATAAACAACATTAGTGTTGAAGAAATGTATAATGTATAGAGATTAGAAAATAGAACACACCATGTACTTACCTCAGGGTGTTGGTGTTGGTGTATGTAATTTTGGATCGCACCTGCTCCAGAACATTTGGACCAACAAATGACAGAAGGCAGTGTACTTTTCTGGATGGTGCCTCAAGTGAGCGCAAAGAGTATAGAAATGCGCCTTATGCGTATGCTGCAACACCAAAAGATGAACCCAGAACCGTCCCCCCCTTCTAGGCACATTCTCCAGTCTGTCCACATCCGCAAGACAGCAACCAAGGCAAATGAACATCCTCTTCTGAAGAAGTCATGTACCCAAGCTCAGCAACTCTCTCACAAACCCAGAAAATACAAGACGCATAGCAAAATAGAACAGTGCAGCACCAATGACCCATTTATGATAGATTGCAGTGGGCACGGTCAATTATGACAAATTCAGTTGTTTGTGTGTGTTTTTGGTGAGTGCAAATGCACATGGTTTGAATGTGCAAAACCCACCGCAAAATCTACAGCGATGTGTGCAAAAAAGTCTCATTGTGCAAATATGTTGCTCCGAAACATGCGAATTTGCACATTCACTCATCTGAAGCCCCCCTGAAGCTCTGTCGCTAATTCACACTAAAAGCCAGAATGAAATAGTGCTTCATGCTGTGCGATTTCATCCTGGAAAATGCTGGAGTGCATAACTGCAGTCGGACATGGAATCCATTATAGTCAATGGGTTCCATCCTGCGCCATTTACGCTCGATTTAGCACTTCCAATTTTATGGTTGTTCAACGTATGGTTCCTAAATTATGGCAATGAGAGAAAACAAGAGGTATACAGTATTGGTAAGGTCCAAAATAGGCTCGTCCTTAAGGAGTTAAGCAATGTGGCTTGTTTGGCATGGCTTCACACCCAGCATTTTTTGAAAGAACTCTTGCAGTTTTTTATACAGCTTTTTTCTCTAGTAATCATTTCTTCATTGAGAACTTTTTCAGGAAGGTTAACAGAACCTAAACAGTAACCATGGCAAGTCCAAACATAAAACTTAGCAAACAGATAGCAAGTAAAATAAAGTAGCTGTCAGCAAGGATATATGTACAAAGGTATATAACAAAGTTCTTAGGTTTATACATACATACATATATATATATATATATATATATATATATATATATATATATATATATAGTAATTAGGTATTAAGCATCGATCACCACTAACTTAAAAGAAAAGAAGGAGGAAAGAAAGCCAAGGGTCGAGCAGAACCGTACGCATTATTGTCCTGTGTTGAACCTGTAGCTTGAACTTGCGATCCCAACCTGACGGGACAAATAAGATAAAGCAGAAGGATCTTTTTCTCTTCTGAGATAACCGTATAAACAGTTATAATGGCTTCATTGCAAGATATGTTGTCCAAGGTGTCCAGGAGGAACATTTGGAAGTGTTAGAAATATGTCTGTAGGAATAAAGTTCTTCCAGATGGAATGTAAGTGTAATTAAATTAACGACTTCCATAATAGAAGGTATACCTGAAGACTTCCATTGCCATACAAGATGCCAGAAATTTGTGAGAAATAATTACACAATAGTGAGATGGAAGTATATTCGTATTTTTAAAAAAAACATAGAGCCAGTGTCGTGTCAGGAGCCGCAAAGTACCAAGTTACCAAGTAAATGAAATTGAAAATTATGTTCCAAAAAAATTGGATATGATGCAGTTTTTTGAGCCAAAGCCAAAGATGTATTCAGCAAGAAGGAGAAGAATAAGAACTTCCTTATATGTTTTCTATTCCTTTGAAATTCCCTTCTGGCTACGGCTTAAAAACTCGCATGAAAAAATGGCACATAAACTATAGTGATATTCCAGAAAATGCTATGTCTAAAGGCTACCAAACAGATTTTTTTGCATATTGGGGTCTTCCATGAGGTGCCCACCTATAATATTGTAATGAAATATTCTAGCAATATGCCATACTATTACACAATGGGAATATCCTTTTAATGACTTTGCTCTGTATTTTGGATTGCAAAAGAAACGTACAATGTTCTTTGAACAAAAAAAATCGAATGTATATATTTTTTTCTCATGGTTGAACAGATGGTCAGCCAAATTTACTTTGAATATATTGAAGTGACTCACTGAACTTCTGCAGCTAATAGTGTATAATCTATTATTCATAAACCTTTAAATCAGAGCGTAAGAAACATCAGGAATATAAGATAAATATTCTGCTGGTCTTGTTGGGCTGCTTATTAATGAGCACAGGTAAAGACTGCAATAAAGAGAACAACTCGTGCATTTATAATGCGTTCAAGTAGAAGCAGCGGCTGTGTCCCCAATCTGGGGAATGACCAGAAGGCATACTTGAGACAGATGGGCCTGTAACGACCTTTGCTGTGCAGATGAAGAAAGCTGGTGGATCACCAGGGTCAATTAACCTGCAGCTTGTGGGAGTAGAGGAAGTATCCCTTGCCAAAATTCCTAGGAGGTAGTGATGAAGCGGATGCTGTAAAGGTCTGAACAGTGGATGCTGCGCATACAAAGACGAAGCTGAAGTGCAGTTGGGGCCAATGCTGAGTGCAAGAAGCTATTGAGCTTCCACACAACATGGCAGAAGGAAGCTGAATGTAGAGTCACAGCAGCTACCAGAACAAGCAAACGGGCCCGAAACTATGGTTGGAGCCCAACGTATATGTGAATCAGAGCCATGTAGATGTGTTGCTAAATTCTGTCCTGGATGGGCATATTTCTGATAGCTCACAGGTGCCTTGCTGTTGCTTAAGAAAAACTGTGAGCCTATGTAAAAGCCAATGTGTAATCCTAGATGTTGAAACTTAAATTTTGCATTTTAGTTACTGTTGCTTTAAGAAAATGATACTAATAACAGAGTTTTATGGTGTAACGATAAAGTATATAAAACCTTACTATAGAGTGATATAATGCAAAGAATTCATCTTTTTAGAAAAGTTTATCTTTTAGAAAATGAACTGTCTCCATCTGTCACCACCACACTATCACAACTTCACCTGTTACAACCCATCAACTACCCACAATTATTTCAGCACCTCTTTCTCTGTCAAAACACTTAGGTGCCAAAGTCGTTTGTAAGAGGGTTAGGAATAGAGATGAGCGAGCACCAAAATGCTCGGGTGCTCGTTACTCGAGTAGAACTTTCAGTGATGCTCGAGAGTTCGTTTCGAGTAACGAACCCCATTGAAGTCAATGGGTGACTCGAGCATTTTTGTATATCGCCGATGCTCGCTAAGGTTTTCATTTGTGAAAATCTGCAAAACACAAGAAAGTGATGGAAACGACACAGAAACGAATAGGGCAGGCGAGGAGCTACATTTTGGGCTGTATCTCAAGTTCCCAGGTCCCACTATTAAGCCACAATAGCGGCAAGAGTGAGACCCCCCCCCCCACTGTCAGCGTAAAGATCGTTCTCCTCTGCCACAGCTGTAACAGCTGTGGCAGAGAAGAACGATGTTAGCCCATTGAATTCAATGGGCTGCCGGCGTACGCGGGATGAATTGTCGGGAAGGGCTTAAATATATAAGCCCTTCCCTACAATTCATCCAGAAATGTGTAAAAATAAA